>NC_053167.1:59321207-59637273 GCF_016835505.1 Polypterus senegalus | reverse complement strand
GTGTTATGAGGCACCTTCCTTTTCCAAATGCAGTAAATAATTTGTCAGTCTTTAAAGATCTCTTTAATAACTTTGAATTGTACCAATTTCAGTCTTTTCATCCGTGACTTTAATTTCCTTTATCTCTGAGATGTTTTGAAATCTGCTTGGTCTGTTGATTTGTTAAAATTCATCGTCTGATTAATAAACCTTGTTGTTTGTAATTTGAGATTAAGTGAAGCACAATGGTTGTACACACACAAAAGCTTAACTATGTGACTTAAGTCAGTTTTGTTCACTAGAATATTCTAGTTTTTTTAATCAGTGCATAAATCTTTCACCAAAAACTTAATGTACACATGATTCTATATACAAAGTATACTATAACTTTAAAAATGCTGTTTGTCCCATGTTTTGAAGATGCATTAGTGAATAAATCTTTACCTATAATATGCAGAACAGAATATATCTCTCTAAAACATCAAGCCAATATATCCTAATACTCTTAGTGTCTTGTCTTACAGACTTTTATCTTTAGCATCTTGTAAAGTCCTACAAGAAAATAGCATTGACTTTTGCAGGGCTGAGTGAAAGTGATTTATAGATAAATTGTAATGGTTATTGAGATTAATCTTTTTTCCCTTTGCTCTGATAGAGAGTCAAAACGCTTTAACGGAAGCATGATTTACAGAGGATCGATTCCCTGTAGGAATATGGGTAAAAAATGTAAATGTCAGAATGGTGCGAAAAAAGCACCATTGTTACATTTTTTTACTTTATCTTTAATGTGCTTAATCTGTAATTATTTAAATAAAAACACAAGAAAATCATTTTAAATTTAAAAGACAGATGGTAATAGAGCGACAAAAGAAGGGCTAACATATGTTATAAGTACATAAGAAAGCTGTTTGTTGCCAATATTGGATACATTTAATAAATAAAATATGTGGTTCTGTTATCACAAAAAAAGATGTATCATTGATTAGCCAACAGATATAAGCAAATAAATTAGCTATCTGTTGATAGAGTGTTTTCTTTCAACGCCATTCTTCATAGCTCTTGCTTCAGTAAGGACCCTGTTGCCTGCATCTTCTAATCTCTTATAAGCTCAGCATCCTGTGCCAGTCATTGATTAAGCAGTATTATCCTGTGAGGTGGTTTCCTGTCCATTAAGAAATTTGATGATAGCAGCATAAATCAGGCTATTTACAGAGTTCCTAGAAATAAAATAAGCAATTACTAAATGGAAAAAAGGAATAATAGTATTATAGATGTCAGTTTGTCCTCAATGTGCTTTTCGAACTTACTCTGATTAGGCCTATGAAGTCCCATGTGATTGCTTTGCTAAATTTTAGCAGTGCAGGTCTTCTGTACACTACACCGCATGTTTATGGCATTCTAGTGGTTTGCAACTAATGCTGACATTTGTTGGTTAAGCAATATATAGAAATACAACTGTGTGGAGTGCAAGTGTTTTCCAAATGGTGTAAACTCTCAAGACACAGAACATATTGCGCGGATAATTTTCCAGACAACATTGCTTTGTGCAGAATTGCTAGAGGCTTTAGCCTGCCTCAAGCATATATCAAACTGCTGACCAGAGAACTCTGATGCAGCTCCCCTCATCAGAACACCCAATGGCAGCTGTGGGAACAGCTGTCTAAAATATTTAAAACTTAGAGATGCCAATCAGTCGGCTAAGCATATGGATGGTTTCAGTACCAAAAAGTAGACCCGTGTGTTCAAGTATTTTTGGAATGATCGACCACAGACAGAATAAGAGAGTGCAGATTTTATCTTTTGTTTTCATTGTTTCTGTTTTAGATCTGTTTTCCCTTTGTAGCTGGAATGATTAAAAACAGCATTTGGAAACCTCTGTGGGCAGAACAATTTGCCTAGTGGAAAAAATAATAAATACATATCTTTACTTACTTACTTTATTATAATTACATAATTTATACCTTAATAACTGATTTATTAATTAGATAACTGTCACTTGTATGCTTTCCCTAAACTTCTGCTTCTTTGCAGCATTTATTGATGTATTATGCTAAAAAGCAAGTAATAACAATAAAAAGTACTTTGACAGTTCCTTTTTTATGTCGAGATTTTGGTAACTCTCTCTGCATGAAAAAAAAATATTCTCTAGTTTATTGAGGCAGTCACAAGTACAATATATTCATATAAAACCTAATAGGTTTCTATTGCAATTATGACCTGTGTTAAGATTAGTGATCATTAAATGTGAAATCAACTGATGTTCTAAAGTACAACAGGAATATTTCCCTTAGCACAAAGTAAAAAAATAAAACAAGAAGTGGCCAGTGAGATTTATATCCCCCCAATAACGTACAGTAAAATCCAAAGGAAAACACACCTTTTGATAATTCTTTTATTAACTTTAAATTAGTTCATTGTGCATTTTTCCTGTAATAATACTTACAGTACATTTCCAATTATGATTTTCAAAGGCTTTTAACTTACTGTGGACTAAAGGCATTATCTTCATCGTTTTAGCAAATGCTAATGTTTTTAACAAGGCTGAAGAAGGGATTTGGGAAAACATGAGCAATACATGACACATTCATCAAATCAAAGTCATTTTAAGAAAGGTATCTGTGAATTCTTGATTGATGAGCATAACCTTAAAGGACTCCATTGAAAAGAGATGGTCTACAGTATAAATATACACCATTTACAATGTTTATTTTCCTGGGAATATGCACATGTATCAGTAAGCAAATCAAGTTAACAGAAAAAGTATGGATGTCAGAATCCGATGAATAATTAGCTGTTTGCTGAAAAGGTCTAGCGACATTTTAAGGCTATCCAATGTCATTCCTTTCTGTGAATTGTAAACATTCAGATCAAAGTGCAGGAGTCCTCTTTTAAAATAAACATATTAACTTTCATTACAATTGAAATTGCTTTGTCCAAAGAAGGCAATGCTACTTTGTAAAACACTGAATGTTTTTTTATTAGCCTGCGGGCCACACATTTTCTTAGCCACAAGTGGTTAGACCTATTTGTCGTTTAAGAATTTGTGAGCCTACAAACCATATCAGTTCATACAACACAAAATCCAGTACTACACTCTTTAAGTCTTTTAGAGTGCTCTTTGCGGTGATGAACTAGTGTCCTGTCTAGTGCTGTTTCCTGCCTTGTGCCCGGTGCTGCCAGGATAGGCTCTGACCTCCCGTGGCCCTCAGCTGAATTAAATCGGTTTACAAATGAGTGGAGAAAACAGGAGTTTTCCTTGCCCAAATTTTTGACATTCATTTAGGAACTTTTATTTTTATTAATCTAATTCAATCTAATTAATTTTCACCAGAAGAAGTGATATAAAAGATAAAAAGCTGAGTGGATGGATAAGCAGTCAGTCATTCGTGTACTGTATATTTTGTCAACAATGGTGAAAATAGCTGCATTAAGTCCTAAAAGCAATGTATGCAAGAGATTATTCTTCACTGTGTTTAAATCTCTTCAGTCCACATAAAATTTGATGATTTCGAAGTTGCACCTTAACCTAATTACATCAAATACACGGAGAGAAGGCCTATCTTTTCAAAAAGTATGGTGGTAGCGGCCTACCACTGCACCTTTTCCATTAAAACCGTATTGAGTAACCAAGCAGCAGTCCTCAACTTAGAGAGGCCCTGCTCACAGCATGCTTGTGTTTCATTATCAAGTCTATTATGATAAGCTCTTGTAGCAGACAAAGGAAGAACAGAAACAGAATTCAAGCTGACAAATTAGACCTGAAATCAGTTTCATTAACATAACGTTTGGAAGTTCATTAATAACAGTGTTTTAATTATTCATGCTCTTGTTTCACTAGATACAGCAGTTTTCCCCTGCTGCGTTGCATGTCTGGATTAGCTAAAATGAACTGTGGCAAAATGAGACACCACTCCACTTTCTCAGGCTCTGGCCATTACTTGAAGCTGAAGTATAAATACCCCTTTGTTCTCGGCTCATGGTCTATATTAAATAAAATAAGACCAAGCTTTCTTCTCAGTGCCCTTGTTTTTACTTCATTGTTGTGTTTATTTTGAATTTTCTTATACTAGCGAACATAAACAGTTTTAATATCTCTTGAAGCAAAGCAAGGAAATTAATTTAAACAAAGAAAAAGCAAACTTGCCCTGCTGTGTACTAATCCATAGTCAAGCAAGCACAGAACTCTCTTTTTATAGTGAAATATATACCATAAAGCCAAGCAACCCCCTATTAGATTAACTCGGTAAGAAAACAGAAGGATGCATGATATCCAGTGGAAAGCACTGGAATAAATGCTGTCAATATTAATATAATGAGGCAACGCTTGAAAATTTGAACTGTCACACTATATAGCAAGAAAAACACCTAATAGTTTTAGAGTAATCATTTTACATGTCCAAGAACGCAGTGGACTAATGTGGTAACATATTGGATGGGACTGTTAACCTTCAATAATAGTAATATATAATATTTAAAAAAAATATTAATAGTAGCACAGTTACTTTTAGTATGATTCATTGTGTCACTGTGTAAGGATGACAAATGGATGTGAATGTTTCAGATAAAAGTAAACATAAACTCTAAAAATTGAATCTACAATATTCAGGTGGGCTTTTTAAACTCTATTTTAAGAGAATAAAAATATCTAGCAATTGTCCTGCTACCAATTAACCATCTAGTATTTCTACAAGCCTTGAATTTTTGATACAATCAATGACACTATGTGCGTCTATCTTCAGTATAGTGGTTATTGAAGATATAAAAATCAATGTGCATATGATACTTGAAAATCAATATTTCACAAGACACTAAGGCATTTTGAGTGCAGACTGAAAGAATAAAAACCACTGGTGCTTTTGTAAATGCAATGTTAAACACATTGATGTTCACTGGGTAAATTTTGTATGAGGCTATTCTACAGAGAGTCCTTCACTGTTAAGAAAGTTAACTGTTTCAGGATGGAATCTTAAAAAGCAATTGCAATATCTATAAAACAAAAAAATTTAATAAATAATCACTAGAAAAAAGAGAAAAAAACCCTACACCCATCTAATAAGCCACAAAGTGGATCAACATATCGACCACTGAGAGACTACTGTATTACATTTTGTGGAAAGTGTTCTGTCTTTTATGTTATTTTTACTCTCCTCCGCATGTACTTTTCTAACAATTACATATGAGGGTGGGTGTGGACGGAGCGGTGTATGGACCCTTGGTGCTAGCTAGGCTGAAAAGGATTCCTGTTTTTACAAGAGACAATTGCGTATTTGAGTACTCCCAGAATGCACAAGTATGACCTTCATGCATTTGGCTCCCTGTATAACTTTGAGCTAATTTTTACCCCAATGTAAAATGAATGCATATGGAAATCAAAATGTACCACTCTGGCCCTAAATGTCCAGCCAGCATAAACAAACAGTTTATAATGTTTATTAAAAGGCATGTTGAAAAAATGTTCTAATGCAGCATCTGCTGTACAGATGAATTAATGGAAATGTAACAGCTATTGCTACAATAGATACATTTTTTTTTGTTACAGATAAGCATTTTATTTATTAATACTGAGGATGATTCAAAGAAACTAATTAATTTTTACTACACCTAGAGTTCTTCTGTTGTATTTTAAATGTAAATTATTTAATATTTCACAATAATCATTGAAAAAAATACATCAAAGAATTTTTTTGCAAAAACCAGGTCTTCTGCATTGCCATTCTAATCATTTTTTAAAAACGTGTAAGCAAATTGTTATTTAATCAATAATAATTAGTTGACAGATTTCCTCCCTTTTTCTTCTGTAGATAATGTTATTCCACACCTTGTCTGGATTGCCATGTTTTTGATCATTGTCACGCCTATATTGTCATACAGTATGTGCAGAACAGTATTACAAGAATTGCAGCAGAGTTTCTAAAAAGCAGTACATTAAAAACCTAAGGACAGACTGTAATCTATTACAACTTTGCCTTCTCAGATAATGCCTTAGGGTTATAGGTTTTTGGAGTGATTTTAAACAAACATCCACAAATGTCAAAAACATGAAATTTGATTAATAGGCTGTGGAATAGGGGACACTGTTGACATTCAAAAATGGATTTCACTTACACCTCTTTGACTTAAAATACATTATACTTGCTGGCTGTTTGCTTTCAATCAAACAGGCTCTAAAGATACTAATGTTCAACTCGAGTGCTCCTGATTGTTATGGGGAATACCTTTTTGAGTGAGAGGTTCTGTCACTCTGCACAAAATATACAAGGCATTCTTGTTCTTTATTTTTTTCACATTATTGATGCAGCAGTAAGTTGAAACACTTCAAATCATACTCAAACCACCAGCGTGGCATTCTACCATCACCAATAACTATGGTCTGTCTTACATTTCAGAGTTTCAAATAGTCCTATATAAAGCAGAAACACATATTTTAGTATCTTTAATTAATTAAGCTAACATTTCATAAAGAATCTAAATGCAACATCATCTTATTTTTCAGTCTATTCATACAGTTTCTGAAGCCTTTTATTCCATAACAATGTCATGGTTAGTGGACACCAAGCAGTTAATGTCTAAGGCCAAACAGGAAGAAGTTGTGGTAGACATGGCAATATTGTGCAGAGTTTGGGCCATGAATCTCAATACTCCACTACTATGCCACCTATGAATTATGAATTATGATATTGTGAATGACTTTTAATTATGTAATTAAAGATTCTTCTTCCCAATAATGAGATGAAAACATCCCACTTTTCTACAAATATTCATTGCTGAGGCACTGCTGAATTAAAAAGCAATAGATCATCATATGATACCAGCATAATGCACAACAGTACATTATAGAATAATTAGGCCGGACGCTCCTGCTACGCAAGCATTGTAGTGTTCATACTTGCGCGTACTTTACGTAAATCTGGAGGAATCCAGCAGGTGGCAGTGTGAGATATTATCACGGTGAGAACATGTTCGGCTTCTCTGTGTTATGAATTGCCTAGAACAACTATTAAATTCTGATGACACCTTACCGCAATATCTCTGAAAAGGATGTTTATTGATTAAATCCATCAATCCAGGGATGTCTCCATTCCAGCAAGCATTGTGCACGAGTGAGAAACAGTCCCTTGACGAGGCCTCAGCTCATCGCAAAGTGAATACAAGCACACACATACACTAGCGTCATTTTAGTGGCACCAAATCCCCAAATCTGAATATCTTTGGAAGGAAACCGGAGCACAGTGTGGAATACAAGCAGGAAATACCAGCAACATAAGTCCCTGTGAGACAGCAGTGCTATCGCTCCACCACCGCGACATCCCCATGTGTGTAATTATTCCCCCATGTGTGTAATTAACAGTATTCATTATTTAAACGAAATTATATGTAAAATGTAACATGCACACTTTAATGCATTTCATCATGAAAGTGATATCAAGTATAAATCTAAAGATTCTAAATTTGCAGGGAGTTAGAATATCATACATTAAAAACTGGGATGACGTTTACGACGGTCTGCTTAAATGATAGACGGCACAAAAGATGGTATGTGAGACTCTTAAAATGTATCGTGTAATTACGGTCGGGAATATGCGACGCTTGAATATAAAAGCACCACGAATGCATCTGTATGTCGGCATTTTGCTTCACCACTTTGAACCATTCATCAAATAGCAAAGCGTGCACATCGATCCCTGAAGGATCTCCATAGAGGCTTGCTGTCATATGTAGATAGTAAACAGGGTAGTAGTCAGAGACTCTGACGTCACGTTTCGACTTTTAGCACACTGCCCCCCTCCCCCCCCCGACTTTTTCCTGGTACTGCAACTTGCGCATGCGCCGCGTTAATTTCTAAGGACCTGCTCAGAGGACGCGTGAAATGAACGCTGGGAACGCGTGGCAGCCATGATGCAGGCACGTACGCGTTCTGAGCGTGAAGTATAAATCGGCCCTTATAGTATAACCTGGAATTTTGTTCACCGTTTCTCCAATGCAAGAGGCTACAGCTGACAGTAGCTTACCATTCAATACTATTACCTCACTTATCACCATAACCATCATTAGAACCTTAAAAACTTGAAATGTATTACTATGATAGGGCGCAGACATGATAGTCTTTAGACTTGCCAAAAGAAGACTAGCAGCTTCATCGACAAATCATAATTTACTTCACCCACTTACAGACTAACCACTAAAAGCACAAGGAAATCCTGATAGGGTTTTTGATAAATTTGAAGAGTTTTTTTCTCTTTCCACAGGTAAATTACAAGCTAGAAGTACTTCACATAATACACATTTCTTAAGGTCACCCTTAAGAAAAGGTTTATTTAAACCTTCATTGTTATTGTGCAAGCAATTATAAAATAATATAGCATGGATAAAGGGAATGAGACAGACTATAAGAATTAGGTGGAGAACTTTGTTTCTTAGGGGCGGCATGGTGGCGCAGTGGTAGCGCTGCTGCCTTGCAGTAAGGAGACCTGCATGGAGTTTGCATGTTCTCCCCATGTCTGCGTGGGTTTCCTCCGGGTGCTCCGGTTTCCTCCCACAGTCCAAAGACATGCAGGTTAGGTGCATTAGCGATCCTAAATTGTCCCTAGTGTGTGTGTGTCCTACAGTGGGCTGGCACCCTGCTCGGGGTTTGTTCCTGCCTTGAGCCCTGTGATGGCTGGGATTGGCTCCAGCAGACCCCATCCTGTGTTAGGATGTAGCAGGTTGAAAAATGGATGGATGAATGGATGGACTTTGTTTCTTGGTTCAAAGTGAACTGTATGAATCTTAACATATGGTAAGCCAACAAACTGGTTATTGACTTTCACTGCATTAAAGAGCCTCTTTGTCCAGTCACTATTCAGGAAGTGGATGTACTGTAGAGGTGGTCCACAACTACAAGTACTTAGGGTCCACATTAATGACAGGTTGGAGTCGAAACAGAGGAACTATATAAGAAAGGGCAGAGCAGGCTATGTTTCTTTAGGAGAATGTGTTCCTTCAATGTGGGAAGTGACATCCTTCACATCTTTTACAGCTCTGCGATGGCCAGTGTGATTTTCTATACTGTGGCGTGCTGGGCTGGTAACATCACTTCAATAAGGGCCCACCGAATCCACAAGCTAATTAAAAGGGCAAGCTCAGTTATGGGACCCCCTGTGTGTTGTAGCAAAGTACAGAATTAAAACAAAACTGAGTGCCTTTATCAACAATGCTGAACATCCTCTTTCTGACATGCTAACATGGAGGACTTGCAGCCAAATAATCATTCAGCAGAAGTGTATCAAGAAACACCAACAGCAATATGTCTTCACAATGCCTCATTGGGATTGGGGCTGCCAAGTCAGACATCTTCTTAATTGCCTTCTGGGTGCAAATAAAGTTCTCACTGTCTGTCTATCTATCTATGTACAGAACCAAAAAAAACATAATGTGTTTTAGTTTGTGGAGTTCCCCTAAAGACACAGCATTTACATGTATTTATTATATGGTGCTTTGCATTTCATTCTAACAGAATTATACTTGTAAATACTGTACATAAAGCACTATAAAGTTGTCCAGATCAAAAGGGCTTTATATAAGAATAAAATAAACTAATTTTCTCCCTCAACTTAGTATTCCTTACATTTGAATAAACTATCTTGATTTCTCCCATTTTTTTCTTTTTTCAAATTTTAGGTAATGCACAAAGGCTTAAAATGGAAACTTGTGAAACAGGTTCACAAAAAGACATTTTTTTCAAAGTTCAGGAAATAGATTGCATTACGAGCATTATGGATCTAGATTTTGCTGTAGATTAGCAATATATATGTACTTGCTGGACCAAAAAAAAAGAATGATATATTCCAGACACACCTCAGTTCTACAGGAAGGAAAATCCTCAAAGAATGAAACTGAAATTCATGGTGATCCTAATTTAAAGATTACTGGAGAAGTTCAAGAGAGCAGAACTGCAGTCATACAAAGTTAGTAAATACCAGCAAGTACCCAATTTGACAGCCTGATCATTTCCAGAACTCAAATATTTCTAAACTGAAAATGTGAAGTTAAATGTTTAAAGAAAGTGGAAGCAGAGAATAAATTAAATAAGAGATGGGCTATTTCTTCAGGAGAATGAATTATGAAGATCTACTGTACATTGCCCAGCCTGTACAAAACCAACTTTTAATTTTAAGAGAAAAGTGCAGATCAGCTTAAGGTAAAATATTAGTTTTGGTAGTATAGAATGTATGTAAACTAATCAAATACTCAAAGTTTTGAACAGTTACACAAATAGGAAAGATCAACATGAAAATGAAAACATCTCTATATCTTAAGTGTTAAGAATTTCCTTTGGTTTACAAGCGAAATGACTAAAATGTTTTTTAAAGGGAATAAAAACTACAATATTACTTCATGTTAAGAGCAAAATACAGGAAGATCCATTCACAGGTAAGGTACATTCCTCCACTCACAGATACATGCAAAAGTTTATAAACCCACTTAATCCAGTTTAGGGTAGCACAAGACAGGAAACATCCCTGGATGGAGCACCACTCCAGCACTGGCTACACTTCAAATTTTAGCAAACGAATAACTTCACCCCAGTTGCTTTATGTTAACTAATGAATATAACATATGAAACAAGCAAAGTATTGCTTTTCTGTCAAGTTACAATTCTCCACATTCTAAAAAGACAGTGTATTATGAATTTTTGGCATATGCCAAAAGAAGAAAATAGTAAACTTTACACTGACTGAATTTAATATTCAACACTCATTTATTGGTGCACATCTCACTGTGAATTAAAATATATTCACACAGTAGCAATAGGTGTAAACTAGAAAAATGCTGAAAACCTTTCATAGAATGAACAAACAGCATTGCAATCTGAGTATTTCGTCTCCAAACTTCCCTGCCTTGTACCTTATACTACCAGGGAAAGATTTCAGCAGAACCAACCAAACCCGGTTCAGGAGTAAGTGGCTTAGAAAATGACTGACTGACTGCTGAGACTGAAATTTTTTGCATATTTCCACATCAAGAAGAGGTTATATTATTTTAAACTATAGGCTGCATTTGAACGTCAACATCAGTAAAATATATAAAATACTAACTATGAGCACTTCACCCCAGCTCATACACATGTATCCTTGTCCCTGTCTTTCTTAGTAGCATCACTTCATAAATAAGTCTATCTGCAAGTCCCTTTCTTCTTGTGTAAGTCTGCCAGCACCAACCTTCTTTCAACACATGTGATAAAAAGTCCATCAGTCTAGCATCTTTAGCACTTTTACCATTGTGTAATAGTGTTTACTATGCACGCTTGTTATTTAAAGCAACTGCCGAACCCCCATAGGTAAAAGCAATGCAAATTGTATGAATTGCAGAAAATCTTCTTTAGTTCAACAAATGTGGTCACTTTGCTTTTCTGCTAAGTCCTGGGGTGGAGAGCATGAGGGCAGAGTTCAGATTCTAGGTACTTATTTAAGGAAAAACTAGCCTCACTTACAATCTCAATTTTTATACATTGCACCACAATGACTGTCAGGTGTTATTCTAATGCATCTAGGTAAACTTTTATATAGGATTTTAAAGTATTTAAATGTAAATAAATTTAAATAAGGTATTATTTATATTTTATAAATCAGTGTTTTATTTAAAAATTGAATATCAAATAGGGCTTACAGTTCTTGATTTCATATTCCTACATTTCTTCTCATGGAGTCATGCAGATATCTGCTATACTGGATCATGACAACTGTTTAGTCCTCACCATCTTTATTGAGACTCAGCTAAAAGGAAGGTTGAGGTTATGGAGTTATCCTGCAGATGAGACAAATATCAGGAATGCACAAATCAGGAAAAAACAATTTTCATACAAGTTTACACAGTTTCAATTCCTTATATATTCAAGGTGATACCATTTTACATGAATGTGTGGACTACTAGGAATATAACTCGTGTACTTACTGTGGTATTTGGCCGGCTTGTCATCCTGGCCAAAACTCCCAGGCCGCCAGATGGAGTCCTCCCTGCAGTATGGAGGTGCCCCGAAGACCAGCAGGGAGTCATGGACTTTGTAGTTTTTATCCTCAGCCCTGCTGGGTACCACAGGGGCCGTAAGAGGGAGCTGTAGGGAGGACCGAAGACTTCTTTGTGCCCTATAACCCGGAAGTGCATCAAAGGAAGAGTGACGTGCTTCCGGGGTGAAGAAAAAAGACTTGTGCCTGACCCGGAAGTGATAGTGAATCACGTGGACTGGGGATTGGGAACACTTCCGGATTAGGGAGAATAAAAGGATTGTGAGAGCTCCCAGACGGCGAGCTGAGCTGGGTGGTAGGAGGGCAACGCATCTGGGAGTGGTGGAGAGTTTATTGTTATTGTATTGAATGAGTATTGTGGAGGAGAGGGTGCTTTGTGCACTTTGGCAATTTAATAAAGTCATCGTTTGGACTTTTACCTGGTGTCTGGAGTCGTGGACAGGGGTTCAAGGGAGCGCTGCGGCCCTAATCTGCCACATTACATAATGTCCTTTAAATAAAAGCCAATCTCTTCCCCTGTCAATTGTCAATATATTTAGATAGTATATATAGAGTGTATATCATTCTGACATGTGTTCAGACTACATTGTTTTTGTCGATGGTGGCGGACGCCTAAAAGGTGGAAAGACAGGGAGAGGGACAATACCTCCCCCAGGCCAGGAGAGGGCAGCTGCCCTGGTCTGCATTGGGGTCACGGGATCAGAGCTTAGAAGCTCAACCCTGTTGGGGCCCATGGACACTGCCAGGAGACGCCTGGAGGATTACAGAACCTTGGACTGCAGCACTTCCTCCACACCAGGAAGTGCTGCCGGATCAGGAACTGAGTACACCCGGAATCTTCCAAGTGCCCACGCCACACCAAGGAAGTGCTGCCGGAAGATCATCACAGAGCACATCCAGGGCATCATAAAAGGGGCCATCTCACTCCATTAGATGAGTCGGAATCAGGAGGAAGAGGACGGAGCTTGCAAGGAGAGGAGGAGAGGAATAGAGACGGCAGATGAACTGAGAGAGTAAAGGAAAAAAAGGAACTGTGCGCAATTTGTGGCTGTTGAGTATGTTGGATGGTGTTGTAAAACCAGAAGTGAATATTAAACGTGTGTTTTGGACATCTGATGTCGTATCTGTCTGTGTTAAGGGGCTGAACTTCCACACAATCAATCAATCAATCTATCTATCTACATAAATAGAGAGTCATCTTCCAGGTTCGTCTAAAGTAAGTAGTACTACCCCAGGACAAGAGTAGGCATATCGCTAACATTCTTGCCTCTTTTTTCCCTCACAACCTCAAAAAAACACCTCTGAGGGCAACGAAGCCAAGGAAGCTCTTCCGGTCTGCCTGGAAAGCAGAATGCTCCTGGAAGGCGGCATCTCGTTTGGGTGCTGACCTTGCTAATGGCAGATCAAGACCAGAGCTTGCTGCCAAGCGATTTTCAGAGGGAAATTGTACCTCACAAACAGTGAAATTAAGTGCAGTCTTTTTTATTGGTTTTCTTGAGTTTTTGTAACCTTCTGCTACGTCACCTAGCTGCTAATTATACAAATACACACATTGGCACAGACTGCTTCTAGTGTTTTATTGGTAGCTCAGATTGTGTACCACTGCCAGAAGCAAATCAAACAAACTCAGTGGTGCTCAGGATAAACTATTTGCTTATAAATCTCACATATGAACATTGTGATTGGTGTATGGGAATGAAAGAGGTTCCTCACAGGACAAAGGGATATACATTAAACCTCAAATTTGCCATGCAAATGGGGCTATATAAAACAGGCCATGAATATATGTTATTATTTTTACCACCCCATGGGGCATTACTTTATTGAAAACAGTGCTTTGCACCCTGTGTTATTTAATTAATTTTTCTCAGAGTTGTAAAGGGGAAAGTGCACAGCAGTAAAGAGAGTTTACAGCTGTGCTTGGCTTAAACTGCTTAACTTTACATAAAAGACTGCAATGCTCCATTAAGTTTTATAACAGGGGTGTCAAACTCAGCTCCTGGAGGACTGTGTCTGTAAGTCTTCAATCCATCAAATTTCTTTGCTAGGAGCCACTTCTTGCTATTAGTTGAAATATCTAATTTAATTATGTAATCTGTTACTACTCCTATTTTGCCATATCAGACATCTCTGATACTGCAGCTTCTCTTGTAAATTTCTACTCTTCAGTTTTCTCTGATTTCTTTATAAATATTTTATTGAAACTAATAATTTATGATGAACACATAGTTTCAACTTGGACAAATGTAGCAGGTTAGCTATTGGCTCCCTTGTTATATACATCTGATTGTTAATTGGCAGCTGGGTAAAAACAGAAACAATTAAAGGCTTACTGCTGGTCTTTAAGACTGAAAGATGTAATTAAAGGTTCTGAATCTTAATCAGTGAACAGCCTAAAATTAATCCAAATTTGCTGAAACAAAACCTCCTGCCATTGTGGCCCCCTATTATGCCACATCAAAAAAAAAAGACATTACAATATAACATGATTGTTGATAAGACATTTACATCACAATTTCGTATTACCTCAAATAATAATTGCTACTTGAACTTGATGTGATATTGTCCTCTTTCCTCTAACTCACGTCACACAAAGTAATGTTACTCTATCATTTGTGTACAGCATTCTCGTCTTTGTTATCAGAAAAAATGAGTTACAAAGACAAATATTATAACACAACATAATTGAGTCAGCAAACTTGAACTTTCAAATGATAAATTGACAATGCACTCTAATGGTGATGAAAACCAAAAAACATTATTTTTATATTAAGCAAACCACATCACAAGAGGAATGACCTAATATTGTACGTTTCAGCTTTTTTGTAGTGTTGCTGTAGCTCAAATGTGGTTTGCCATGTGGTGCACTGGTGCCATGAATGTCACCTCAATCTTATCACCCCATTTAAACACTGACATGTTCGTATTATGCATAAAACCATAGAAAACCAGAGATGGTATCTTAGGACAAGTGAGGCGAACTTTCATTAACATGGCAAACACGGAAACTGTTGAGATTGAACTCAAATTCTTAGAAAACTGTACTTATAATTCTTTTTGCAAAAGGATCAGTCCTTTATATTTTAGGTAAAGTTCGGATGGCAATTTATCACAGCACTTGTCAAACAAGATGGCACCCGACACGTTGTCAATAGACAACCCCGCAACAAAAAGGTGTCCAGAGTTACAAAATACAACTGCCAAGAACAAAACAACCATCCATCCATCCATTATCTATCCATCCATTATGCAACCTGCTATATCCTAACTACAGGGTCTGCTGGAGCCAATCTCAGCCAACAGAGAGCGCAAGGCAGGAAACAAACCCTGGGCAGGGTGCCAGCCCACCGCAGGGCACAAAACAACCAATAATAAAATAATATTTCATCATCTAAAAAGAACCCGAATAAATTTAACTTGCAAGAGATTCTGAGACTGAGATGTTGAAAGGGAGTGGCACAGTGGGCCTTATTTATAAATCAACTTTAACTTCTTTAATATATCAAACTAAGCAGGTGTCCTGGGGAGAACTCTTGTCACCAAAGCTGATTTTTATAGTATATTATTGGACCATTTTCATTTTGTTTTTAAGTTTAGAATACATAAAACAAACCAAAATATAGACACATTGTAAGTTTACTCATATCACATTACTAACTGGAATGCTTTTCCTAAATCATTTATAGATCAGATCAAACAAATTAATACAAATTTTTTACAACGTTTTGTCTTCTGTTGGCATTGGGAGCAACATATATGTGCAATTTATACTTTCCTAAACATCTGGGAGCTCATAATGTAAGTAATTTATAAGTTTATCACCACCAGTCAGTTTATGAGTGCAGCCCCCAGCAGGGAAGAAATAATAGCATTTTGTGGTTTGTGGTCTGGACCACACACACGCACACACACACACACACACACACACACCATCCAAAGATACCACAGGCTGCTGCTTGCTCTACAGCTTGGACATTAAGTTTCAGATGCGTGGAGGACACTGTGGCAGTGCTTCACTGGGCCTATGCCTTGTGCAGCTTTTATATATATCAGCAAGAAGGATAGTAATTTTATGTTCATTCAAATTTTTTAAAGTTTTATCTTTCAGTGTATTTCACTGCCTGCCTAGTGAGAGGGGGCAGAAGATACTTTAAAATTAAATAGCTGTTGTCATGATTTCAAAGATCAGTCCTACCAGAAAAGGCTCATGTTCCTTGTGGCCTTGATTTTAAGAAAGTGCACAAAGAAAATAAATAATTTCAGATCCATGTTTAGAAGGGAGGCAGTTTGCAGTTTTGAGGGCAACAATGTGCAAATGGTGTGCTCTGGCGGCCTGATCTGCCACATTTTTATAAAAGCAGAATCCTTGTTTAGCATGACGAATAGCCTGAAATACATATGAATAAAAATGACAAGTAAAAATCAATTGTTCTGTGGCATTTAAATGTAATGTGCTATGTGTGAGTTTTATATTAGCTCCATTTACTGAGTAAAAATATTGTGTAATATGATGTTACTATTCTTTCTAGTCTACCATACTGCTTTTATACAAGGTTAATGCATGTGAAAGACAATTTGTTAAAATGACGGAGAAAATATAAAATCCAATATGCAGTCCACTTTTAGAATTAATGCACACATACACTACAACAAATTATTTAACCTACAGATCCCTTTATAAAGCAACTGAACCCATAGTAGTTAATAATTTAGGTTATCCAAAAAAGTGCACCTGTTTTCACACAGAAACAAATATTGTAAATGATGGACATTAATCCATCCATTCATTATCCAACCCACTATATCCTAACTAAAGGGTCACAGGGGTCTGCTGGAGCCAATCCCAGCCAACACAGGGCACAAGGCAGGAAACAAACCCCAGGCAGGGCGCCAGCCCACCGCAGGGCACACACACATACACCAAGCACACACTAGGGACAATTTACAACCACCAATGCACCTAACCTGCATGTCTTTGGACTGTGGGAGGAAACTGGAGCACCCGGAGGAAACCCACACAGACATGGGGAGAACATGCAAACTCCAGGGAGCGAACCCGGGTCTCCTAACTGTGTGGCAGCAGCGCTACCCACTGCACCACCATGCTGCCCGATAGACATTAATTATCTTTAAAAATGTCCTTTTGACTTTCCAAAATAACTTATGAATTACATTATATACTCTGGCTCCTTCAAAATATAAAAATGTAACTAAAATGTAAGAACCATATCCTTTACTAAGTTTTAGAAATTTTTCATTTTAATTTCCTTTTTTTGTCTCTACTATATAATAAACAAATAATATATAACAGTGAAATGCTTGCTTACCAAGAAAAATGAGGAGAACAGAATTTCCTTATTCAGACCCAGGCTAGTGGAAAGCTGATTGAACTGTTTGCATTATTTTTAAGTTGACTTTTAACCACTGTAGTAAATCAACTATGATTTCTTTTATCAATATAGTCAGCTTCTTATTTAAAAGTACACTTGAGCTAAGATGTCCATTTGTAAGAATTTCTCATTTATAGAGCCTGAGTGATTTCCAAAGAAGTGTATACAACTTTAATAACTTCCTTGAGTGTATGCAGAGTAAACATTTTCGAGTCATTGTCGCATGTTTATTGTCAGCATTATATCATTTGTCAAAACTGATGTATTGCAGATTTTTCACTATTAACAAATTTAAAGAAACTGCAATGTGAATACATTTCCAGTTTCCTTATACTTTTAAGTCTGGAACACAATTTGTTTCATTTAGTAATAAAATATGAAAAAAAAATCAATTTGGATGACTTTTCCCTTATATTTATCATTATCTCTAATTTCTCCTTTTGCATTAATTTTTTTTCTGCCAATTTTTACAACCATTAATATTATTCAAATTGTAGCTGGTTTGATGCTTATAAAATAGACACTGAAATATGTTGACACTTTAGTGGTGTTTCCTTCAGTAATGTTCAAAAAGATGTTTAAATTATTCTTACAGTGAATTAAACTTTCCAATCAGTTTTTTGGATCATGGTATTACACAAAGGTGAAACAAGGAGAAACTAATAGCAACATACATGCAGCAGTTCTACCAATGTTTGAATTTAACTGTGAGAAATAGAAAGAAAAACAGAATCTGACTCTGGCAAGAACAGGATAAGTTACCTCCTCAGATACTGTTAATGGACACCAGTTTTAGCCTGAATGTTGAAAAATAGAAATAGGATAAATGCCCCATTTGCTACTTTCTTTTTAAATTTTTGGTAGTTGTGTGTAATGGGCGGCATGGTGGCGCAGTGGTAGCGCTGCTGCCTCGCAGATTAGGAGACCCGGGTTCGCTTTCCGGGTCCTCCCTGCGTGGAGTTTGCATGTTCTCCCCGTGTCTGCGTGGGTTTCCTCCGGGCGCTCCGGTTTCCTCCCACAGTCCAAAGACATGCCGGTTAGGTGGATTGGCAATTCTAAATTGGCCCTGGTGTGTGGGTGTGTTTGTGTGTGTCCTGCGGTGGGTTGGCACCCTGCCCAGGACTGGTTCCTGCCTTGTGCCCTGTGTTGGCTGGGATTGGCTCCAGCAGACCCCGTGACCCTGTATTCGGATTCAGCGGGTTAGAAAATGGATGGATGGAGAGTTGTGTGTAATAAATGTTTGAAATCTGAGACTATTAAGGTGCTTTCTTCCTAGTTATAATCAAATTCAGTACAGTCTAATGCCTAATTTCTTAGCTTTAAATCTAGGAATCCTCATTGGTGCTTACAGAATATCAGGCACCTGTACCGAATCACAATTCTAAACTAAACTGCAAAATACTTAAAAAAAATTCTAAGTCATGTTTTGCACTAGTCTGCTATTTACCATTAAGGCTTAGCCACAATACGTTACAGTGTCTTCCATAATGTTTGAGATAAAGACACATTTTTTCTTGATTTGCCCATCTGCTCCACAGTTTAAAATTTGAAATCAAACGATTCAGACGTGTTTAAAGTGCACTTTTCAGACTTTAATGTAAGGGTAACACTTTTTCTGTATGGTTCCCCATTTCAGGCACCATAATGTTTGGGACATAGTAATGGTCCGTGTATTAAAGCAGTCATATTGTATTTAGTACTTTGCCGCCTCTACCTTGCATGCAATTACTGCTTGAAGCCTGCAATTTATAAGCATCATCAAGTGCTGAGTATCTTCTCTGGTGATGCCCTGAAAAGCTTCTAATACAGCCATCTTCAGCTCCTGCTTGTTTCTGGGACTTGTCCCCTTAAGTTTGCTCTTCAGCATATGGAAGGCCTGCTCCATTGAACTTAAATTAGGTGACTGGCTTGGCCGTTCAAGAATTTTCAATTTTCAGCTTTGAAAAACTCCTGTGTTGCCTTAGCAGTGTGTTTGGGATCATTACTTTGTTGTAGGATGAAGCACCATCCAATGTGTTTGGAAGTATTTAAGACATTTCAATACACCTCAGAATTCATCAATGGGGATAACTGTGCCAGGACCTGTGGCAGCCATACATGCCCAAGCCAGAATACCCACACCACCATGATTAACAGATGAGGTAGCATGCTTTAATCTTGGGCAGTTCTTTTTCGTCTGCATACACCTTGGTCTTGCCATCACTCTGATAAGGTTAATTTTTTGTCTCGTCTGTCCACAAGAACTTTTTCCAGAACTCTGCAGGTTATTTTAAGTACTATTTCACAAAATGTAATCTTGACACCCTGTTTTTGTGGCTAACTAATGGTTTGCATCTTGCAGTGTGGCCTCTGTATTTCTGTGCATGAAGTCTTTGTGGATAGTAGTCTCTGACACATACACATCAGCCTCCTGAAGACTGCGTCTGATCTGTCAGACAGGCGTTTGAAGCTTTTTCTTTACCATATTACGGATTCTTCTGTCATCATCTCTTTGTAATTACTGAGATCTCCAGTGCATTCTTTCTTCTTAATGATATTTCAGACAATTGACTTAGGTATCCCAAATAGTTTTATTCTTGTTTTTTAGCATCATAATGGCTTCTTTGACTTTCCTTGTCCACATGTTGAACAATGGCAGCTACATACTCCAAAGGGGAACTGTAGGTAGAATCAAGCCTAGGCATCTTATGCCCGCACTAATGAAGCAATATAACACACCTGAGCTATCACAAACATCTGTAATGCTTATTGTTCCAAACATTATGGTGCCCTGAAATGGGGGGAACCACGCATACAAAGTGTTGTATTTCTACATGGTGTGACCCAAATCTATGCAAATACCCTCAAATGAAAGTCTGTAATGTGCACATTTATTTGCTTTGTAATTTGAAACTTATAGCAGATTGGTAAATCAAGGAGAAATATGTATGTCCCAAACATTATGAAGGGCACTATAAATTTTTCTAGGAATACTCGTTTGTGGCATCTAGCTATGGGTGATGTTTTTAATTGTTTAATATTAGATCATACTGTATCGACAAAGTGTTGAGCAGTAGTGTAGCATTTCTGCACTGGAGCACTTGCACTTCACCTCCTAGCTAAAATGTTTTCTGAGTGGACTCTGCACATTCTTCTTATGTTTATTAGTTTTCCTTAAGGGATTCAGTTTTTATCCTGAGCAGATTACATGTTTTTATATTTTTTGCAAAATTAAAAAAAAAATGTTATATTGTTCTACTCTGGCTCCCTTAAACCCTGGCATGGATAAAGATGATTCAGAAAAAGAATGATCAGTGGTGTGGACTGTAGGGGGTGTTCCAACTTCCCAAGCACCCAACACAGACAGGTTCGGACACAAGTATAAAATAAACAACAGGATTTAATGATGTGAAATGCTTCTCATAACTATTTCCCACAGTACCAAATGCACAGTACAGAAGCACAATTGCATGCAGCAATACTTGTCTTCTGTTTTCTTCCCTCTCTCTCGGTCACTGGCCACTGCCTCCTCTACTCCTCTCAGAAAGCTCTGTCTCCTTCCTCACATCTTTGGCTCCCGGAGCAATGGCAGGCAGCTCCATTTACAGTATTTCTGGTGTTCCCATGGCTTGGCCTGGGAGTACTTCAAGGTAAGGCTGGAGCCCCACAGTGTAGGGCTTCCCAGTCCCCGCAGCACCCATGGAACCCAACAGGACTGAGTCAAAGAACTCCAATTATCTTGGTGCCCTGTGGGAATCCATGGTGCCATTGCAACCTAGGGAGCTGCCATCTGGCAGTCGAGAAAAGATACTATTCAGTGTATTCCATCTCCCCAAGTTCTTCCCGGTTGAAGGCATCCCAGCTGGGTAAGGATGAAGGTCATCTCACACATTGGATTGACTCTGAAGGAACAGTCAGAAAGTTTTTAAACTGGCCTATACTTCTATAATTGTTCATACATAGCTACTATAAATTTACTTTTGAATGCCAGAGGCAGGATGAAAAGCAGAAATAAACTGTTCCCAGCAGTGAGGACAACTGAAGATTTATATTATATTTGATTTTTTAAAATATTTCAAATTGAAATACCTTTCACATGCAGAAAAACGTAATTTCTTTCCTACAAAAGAGATGCGCAACACAGGGAATACTTTTGGTCTCTGTGAGAATTTATTTATAAATACATAAACATGCTACAGTTCAATAGTTTTTCTGCCCCTTTACACAAAACAGATATATTGTATAACTTGGGATACGTACACCTGGCAGAAATCTCTCTCTTGGAAAAGAAAAGTATGAAGCTTTCACTGACCCCCTTCCCAATTCAATGAGATTATTGTTGCAGGAGAGGTTATGTGGCTTGACAAATGACTGGTTGAAGCACAAAATGAGGTAAGAGTTATGCCAAATGTAACTAGCTGGACTTAATTAATTGTGAGCTTAGCTGATGGATTTTCAGCCTTTCCTTAAATATTCAATAGCTTGTCTAGCCTAATTACAAAACTGCTAATCCACATAATATGTTGTGAATTTACTCAGAAGCAACCTCTGTCTTGGAAAAAATAAGACATCATGAGACAGTCACTGTGAACCTACCAATATATTCAAAATATCTTTATACATCTTTAAAACCTTTTGAAAACCTTGCAAAATATTTTTATTCAGCATACAGTTTGATATGGTTTGGATTTCTAGTGTCTCAGTATCTTATTTTCTTTTATTGTTAATTTGGATTTCCTTAGCTGGCAGTTTTCAAGACTTAACATTGGCAACATAAATGGTCAAAACGTAATGGAGTACATAAACCAGATATAAAGAGTATCAATGAAAAGTGGTAAACAGACCAAAAATTTAGTTTTTTTTATAAACACAGCATGGATAGAACTTGACCCCTAAGAAATACCAGATAGAATGAATGTAAACTGATTTGTACACCAATGCTATTAATTAAAAGTCATTCTATAAACAGTATTAATAATAAATAATAAAAATATATAGTCTGAATTGTTAAGAAGCTATGCTTTTTAAATTTATAGACTCAAACTGGAAATAAATTACTACTACAGATATAAACTCTACATCAACAAACCATTTTTGTAAAACAAGATAATTTAGATATTTCCCTAAATAAAACATATAATGACATTTGTATTTTCTTTTGGAATACGATGTTCTTGTTGGAGAGGTCCTTAATAATGATGATAATTTTCAGGAGTGGATACAATTTTTGCAGTAATCCAAACACTTAAAAGGAAGCAACGTTTTTGCCTTCGCCTTTGAAGAAGCAGCTCACCTTTTTTTACCACTTCATCAGACTGAATCCCACCACTATATTATGGTCTCTGTTCTCCATGCTTGATTAAACATTTCAATAGTCTGCTTAGCAGGTTTTGCTAACTTTACATGAAGTTCGCTTATGGATTTTGTCACACAATTAAGGTAATATCACCTGCAGTTAACATCTCAATGTAGGGTAAAACGATTCATTGGGATAACTCAAGGGTTGTGATGAAGGTAGATACTGTACACCATGCAGCTGCACACCATGGGATCTCAGTAGTACTGCATGAATGCTGAAGAGTTCTAAAATGTTGAGGAACTTAAATGAACTCAGCAAAAGAACTGAACTACTTCAGAGTGGATTATAATGGTGCAATTGTTTTTTTTAAGTATCCCTAAGGGCTAGGGAAGCATCTGGCAACTACTGTATGCTGAACTTAATATTGTGGCCAGATATAAGACCTGAGCTGTGAGGCAGCAGTGCTAATCATTGCACCACCGTGTCTCAAACAACAAATGACTGAGAAAGAATGATAACCATGAAACAAAATACAACAAATAACCACAAACTAGCAATAAGTAATAAGACTTCAGAGGGCTAGATGGCAGCTACACTGGGTTGTAGTGGTGCCTTGGATTCCCACAAGGCTCCAAGGCTTCAGCACAGCCCTGTTGGGTTACGTGGGTGTGACCAGGGAGTGCTGCAGGGACAGCGGAACCAAACATTTCGGGCTTTAGCCACAACAGGAAGTTCTTCCGGACCATGAAGATGGGCCACCAGATGTACTCCCAAGTGCAGCATGAACAAAGCCCGCTGCCTTAATTCCAGAACCCAGTGTCGGGAAGGAGAGGACAGTGCTTGCCGGGAGGAGTGGTAGGAAGAAGACAGACAAAGAAAGAAAGAAAAAGAAGACAAGTGCTGTCTGTTTATTATTTAATTATTATTTGGAAACTTTTTTGTTACATTTTGGTGTGTCAGAAATGATTGAAAAGCATTTCCTCCTGTAAATAAAAAACTTGTGTTCTCCTTGAGAATTTGAGACAGTGTGTGCCGGTCTGTGTTAGGTGTGGAGATCTGCAGTGCCCCCTGCAGGCCACTATATATATATATATATATATATATATATATATATATATATATATATATATATACATATATATATTTACATATACATACACAGTGTATATATATATATATATATATATATATATTTACACATACGGACACACACAGGCGGACATGTTGTTAAAATACCACCGTTTATTCATAAACAATATTTACAATAATTGGTCACTCAGACCCAGTCCAATGGTCACTAAGACCCAGTCACGTGCACAATACTCCAAACACAGTCCTGGCCACACAATGCCTTGTCTTCGGGCCGCCTCCACACTCTCTTCTTGCCTTGTCCTGCTTCCACCCGACTCCAGCCCTGAATATAGGGAGACGGCCCCTTTTATACAGGACCCGGATGAGCCCCAGGTGTTCCCGGCATTCCTCTAGCCACGCCCTCCCGGCAGCTCTCCGGGCGCCGTCCTAATTCTTCCCCCCAGCACTTCCTGGTGTGGCGGAAGTGCTGGGGTAACAGGTCCCCAAGGCATTGGGGCACCTCCTGGCGGTGACCACGGGCCCCTACAGGGTGGAGCTTCCATGCCTTGTACCCGTGGCCCCCAGAGCAACCAGGAAGGCGACCCCCACGTGATCCAAGGTGGGCGCAGACCCACATCCGGTCCCTCATGGCTCATGGCGTCCCGGCTGGGTCATGGCCCCTGGCATCCCTGACTATATATATATATATATATATATATATATATATATATATATATATATATATACAGGTACTCGCCGACTTACAACCGCGACTGGTTCCGACTGACTGGTTGTAAGTTGATCTGGACGTAAGTCGGCCTATGTTAAATAAAGATAAGAATATTAGACTGAGTAATGATATTGTAATCATCTTAAAGTAGTATTTTATTAACATTTTCTTACTTTCTAAGTCAAACACAGCATATTACATGACAATTGGTTTAATATGTGGAAAACATACAAAAATAAGAAATACTGTACATTTAACTCCTGGCACCACTGGTACTTGGCTGCGGGTTGTTGATATCGCCTTCATCAGGCGAGGCTGCGGACAGGGTGATGGGAGGAGTTGCTCTTTTCATAAACATAGTGAGCTTCGTCTGAATTGTTTGGTTTTTTTTTTCTTCATAAATTTCGCAATAAGGACGAAATGTGTTGCGTGCCATCCGTTCAATCCTCGTAAATCGTTCAATATTTGGGTCCATTTTTTCAAAATGAACGAGGAGTTTATTCAGTAGAGAGAAACCTTCTGACAATCCCTTTGTGGTGAACATTCGTTGCGGCGCCTCCTCCTCTTCGTCTTTCTCCAATTCTCTTGTTTCTTCTTCTGCCACTCTTTCTTCTTCCAATTCTATCAGCTCTTCATTCGTAAGTTCACCTGATTCCCGGTCTAGCAACTCCTCGACATCTTCCATTTCACATTCTAATGAAAGGTCTTTTGACAGTTTCACAATTTCTTCACGAATCTCATAAAGTTCTTGTTCACTGTTAAATCCAGCAAAAGTATTCACATAACGCTTAACACACTTCTTCCCTACGCCATTCATATACTTTTCCGTCACAGAGTCCCACGCGGTAACAAGATTCTTTATACACTTAAGAATATTATACTGTTTCCAAAACTCGCGTAGTGATAGTTCCGGGTCGGCATCTATAGCGGCTATGGCTTGGGCGAAGGTGGTTCTGAGATAGTTTGCCTTTAATGTAGCAATCACACCTTGATCCATCAGTTGAATAAGTGGAGTAGTGTTTGGGGGCAAAAAAAACACTTTCACATTGGGATAGAGATCAGCTAAGTGACATGAATGTCCAGGCACATTATCGAGCAACAGTAAAATTTTGAAGGGAATTCCTCTCTCCAAACAGTACTCACGCACTTGATGAATGAAACAATTACTGAACCAATCCTCAAATAAAGCCTGGTTCATCCAGGCATTACGGTTTGATCTATAATAAACTGGCAAAGTGTGCTTGTTCACATTCTTAAATGCACATGGATTTTCGGAATGATAAATTAGGAAGGGCTTCAGCTTGAACCCCGCGATATTTCTGCCAAGCAGCAGAGTCAGTCTGTCCTTGTGTGCTTTAAATCCTGGCATGCTTTTGGCTTCTTTGTGGATGTAAGTGCGTCCTGGCATCTGCTTCCAATATAACCCTGTTTCATCCACATTAAAAATCTGCTCTGCGAGATGACCCTCATTCTTAATTATTTCGTCTAAACTATAGACAAACTTACTAGTTACTTCCTCATCTGCACTCGCTGCTTCTCCAGTCACTCGAACATTATGCAACTGGAATCTTTTCTTAAACCTCTTAAACCAACCAGTACTTGCCACAAATTCTTGACTGTAGTCTTCTCCGGCGCGTTCCTTTAAAGTCTCAAACAGACTTCTAGCCTTTGACTGTATTGTAAAGAGGCTTAACGGCGTCCACTTTTGAATCTGATCTTGCATCCAAATGTTTAACAATTTCTTCATTTCATGGATGGACCCGGTACGTTGCTTCGTAATCACTGTTGATCGCAAAGGTGCAGAACCTTTCACAGCTTCACGAATTCTATTTCTGTCCTTTAAAATAGTCGACACAGTAGAGTGTTATAACTTCATATCACATGCGATCGCATTCACTTTCTTTCCTCCTTCATACTGTTTTATTATCATCATTTTGGTGTCTAGATCAATGGCCTTTCTTTCCTTTTTGGCAGGCTGAGGAGTGGACAGAGACAGTTTCCTCTTGGTAGACATGTTAGGGGTATATTATTATCGAAAACTGCCAAAACAACAAGACACAAACACACGTGGGGCAACACTGCTGTGTATATTATTACTGCTGCATAGCGAGACTTGGGACTGCGGGAAACAGGCGCTGCCAACAGCTGGCGGGGAAAACTGTCGAACACGTCGTAAAGTCGAACAGTCGTAACTTGCATAGGTCGTATGTCGACGAGTACCTGTATATATATATATATATATATATATATATATATATATATATATATATATATATATATATATATATATACTTAACCTACCTGTGCTCCAATTGGAAAAAAGAAATGTAACCAATTGTATCATAAATGTTGTAGGGGTAGGGGTGGGGGTTAAGTTGTTTTCATCCTATTTTTTTTATATATATATTGTGGTGTTTATTCTTCCCCAAAGAAGACAGCACAAACAAAAACAAAGTTTCGGGGACCGTCCCCATATATTGTCATCCAGACAATAAAGAATGTAAATGATTCAGAGTTTCCAAAAGTAAAACAGTGAACAACTTTCTTTGACAAAAATGGCGGCTTTATACAGAACAGGATTATGGTACAGGAAATGGTTGGCAGAAAGTGACGTTGGAAACAGGAACCGGAAACAACGTCATCATGATTGGACGGAAGTGAGGTGGATTGATGGAGCCGGAAGTGACGTCATCATGGTTGGCCGGAAGTGACGTCGTCGCGGCCATTTTGCAACCTGGAAGTGGAGGAACTATTTTTCTTCAGGTGTTCTGTTGACCAAAAGAGATTTGGGTAAGTACCACGTGATAACCCTCTATCTCACGATGTTTCACTCACCTTTAGGCTCTTTGATTGCTTCCTAATCGCACATGTGTGACAATATATATATATATATATATATATATATATATATATATATATATATATATATATATATATCTATACTAATAAAGGCAAAGCCCTCACTCACTCACTCACTCACTCACTCACTCACTGACTCATCACTAATTCTCCAACTTCCCGTGTGGGTGGAAGGCTGAAATTTGGCAGGTTCATTCCTTACAGCTTCCTTACAAAAGTTGGGCAGGTTTTATATCGAAATTCTACGCGTAATGGTCATAACTGGAAGCTGTTTTCTCCATTTACTGTAATGGAGATGAGCTTGAACGCCGTGGGGCGGAGTTTCGTGTGACATCATCACGCCTCCCACGTAATCACGCAGTACATAGAAAACCAGGAAGACCTCCAAAAGCGCTGAAGAAAACATGCATTATATAATTGAGAAGGCAGCGAAACAATAAGAAGCGGCGAGTGACATATACAACCATATTCATGAGTTCTGCTACTTGAAACAAAGCACGATGTAAACCTACACTTTAAATTAAGTTCATAGACAGGCTGCGCTGGCGTTTGTAATTTAGTGCCTGCCCATATAAGGCCGTCCGTCAGCGGCAATCCAATAGCAAACTCCACTAAATATTCACGGGTGAAGGACTGTGCTTATGGAGAGGAAGATGAGATGGTCAGGGTGGTGTTTGACACAAACTCAGCTTAAACTGCGAGAGAAAGTTTTAAGTGCCAGGACTAAGGTAACATTAAATACAGCCATGGACATAGCACGAGATGGCACCAGCACAGCTGGGAACCTTCGATGCATGTACACCAAGCGGCTCACGTGAACTGGCGCAGTGCACAGATAAAAGCAACAGTTCCAAAGGCTGAACAAAACCGAATTACACAATTGAAAAGGCAGCAAAAATATGAAGCGCCTGATAAGCATATTCATAAATCCAGCTACTGCGGAAACAAAGCACACGGTGGAAAAAGTCAATGTCCCGCTAAAGGAAGACAGTGTAAAAAAACGTGCATGCAGTGTGTCAGGTCTCAGATAAAGAAGAAGACGAGCTGTTTATTGATGCAGTAAGAAACGAATCGATGAATGAAACCTGTCATCTTTACAACGATTGACAAACACGGAATGTAACTTGAACACAACACATCCTACAAATACGAACCTGATTGAAAGAAATAATGATAATCAAATCCTTGATGACAGCAACACTCAGTAACACTCACAAAACAAATACTGTATATTGACAGTCATGTTACGTTATTTTTAAAATGTTCCCTTTTCTTTTCTAGCTTTTTAACACACTACTTCTCGCTGCGACGCGGGTATATATATATGTATATATATATCCCGATCTACATACTCGAATAATGGATACTTTATTCGCCATCAATGATTGTTTTGGTAAAGCCATACTCAGTGTATTCATTAGATGAACGGTAAAAAGTAAGAGCGAGGGAGGATGACTTATTGAGGCATGCAGGCTGTAGTCGCGTCAACTCTATCTGAATTTGCGATCACATTTGAAAAAATATATCTTTTCAAGTTCTATTTAGTCCATATGTGTCAAACTCAAGGGCGCGGGCCACATCCGCCCGGTGTAATTATATCCGCCCGCGAGATCATTTTATATACTGTATTATTGTTATTAATGGCCGGGTATATGAAGCGCTGGTAACACAATAAACTACAGATCCCATAATGCAGCGCTTCAGCTGCCTTGCGAACACTTACGCGTTAATCAAGTCTAGCTTATGATGCTGCAAGTTATTGCGAAGCTAGCTCACACGATGCTGAAGAGAAAAGTTGATTCTGAAAATAGAGCCTTTAAAACCGATGGGAGGCTGAGTATATGTTTACTGAACCCGTGTGTCTCATTTGTGGAGCTAATGTGGCTGTAATTACAGAATTTAATCTAAGACGGCACTATGAGACAAAACATCAGGGTAACCTGAATGCAATGCAGAAGATACAGAAAGCAGAATAATTAAATAAGAATCTGACACTTCAGCGGACGTTTTACCCGTGCACAATCACAAAGTGATTTCAAGTGAAGCTGCTTTTATGGGAGACACAAATGCACCAGTGCACCTTGCCCCACTTTCCCTGTTGCCAAGTAATGTTAAACCAAGTCGTCACTACGGTGTTCCCAAATCCGCACTTTGCTGATAAACTGCGCTGCGCACTGAGTTTGCACGGCGCTTTGGTGACTTTGAAGAACAAAAAGTCCGTCTACATGCGGCTCGAACCTTGTGCATGTTTGGTAGCACATATCTGTGTGAGAAGCTCTTCTCAGTGATAAAGACTAACAAAACAGCACACAGGAGTCGCCTCACTGATGAGCACCTGCAATCCATCCTGAGAATCTCCACAACACAGAACCTCACACCAAACATAAACGAACCTGTTGCCAAAAAAGATGCCAGGCGTCCAGCTCTAAAATGACATATGAGCAAAGACAACTGAATGATTTGATTTGTTATTGCTGAAAGGAACACATTTTATTTATATTTCCAGGTTTTGTTATGCAGCATGTTCATATTTGAATTTGTATAATTTTGACAGGATATATTTTTATGGAGAGCAAAATCTTTTGGGATATTTAAAATCTAAGTTTATTTTTTATATAAAATTACATAAGAGTAAAGAAATTTGAATGTTTGTTCTTTTAACTTTTACTTTATTTCTAACTTGTATAATTTAGACAGGATATATTTTTATGGAGAGCAAAATATTATAAGTTGTTTAAGGTTTGAGTTGATTTATTCAGAATAATATTCCTGTCTGTTTTACCATTCCTACCAAAGATATTTCTGTCGACTAAATAAAAATTCCTTCTATTTAAAATTTAAATAGAACTTGAACAAATCGATAGTTCATAATATCCACGCAGACTTGCACGTAAGAGCGGGAGTTATCCGTTTTAACAAGCAGCGTATTGCACTGATACTGAAATAGCTGTGTGTGTATATATGTAGATATGTATGTATATGTATATATATGTTTATATATGTGTGTGTGTATGTATATATATATATATTTGTGTGTATATATGTGTGTGTATGTATGTATGTGTGTATGTATATATGTATAGATATGTATATATATACAGTGGTGTGAAAAACTATTTGCCCCCTTCCTGATTTCTTATTCTTTTGCATGTTTGTCACACAAAATGTTTCTGATCATCAAACACATTTAACCATTAGTCAAATATAACACAAGTAAACACAAAATGCAGTTTTAAATGATGATTTTTATTATTTAAGGAGAAAATAAATCCAAACCTATATGGCCCTGTGTGAAAAAGTAATTGCCCCCTTGTTAAAAAATAACCTAACTGTGGTGTATCACACCTGAGTTCAATTTCCGTAGCCCACCCCAGGCCTGATTACTGCCACACCTGTTTCAATCAAGAAATCACTTAAATAGGAGCTGCCTGACACAGAGAAGTAGACCAAAAGCACCTCAAAAGCTAGACATCATGCCAAGATCCAAAGAAATTCAGGAACAAATGAGAACAGAAGTAATTGAGATCTATCAGTCTGGTAAAGGTTATAAAGCCATTTCTAAAGCTTTGGGACTCCAGCGAACCACAGTGAGAGCCATTATCCACAAATGGCAAAAACATGGAACAGTGGTGAACCTTCCCAGGTGTGGCCGGCCGAACAAAATTGCCCCAAGAGCGCAGAGACGACTCATCCGAGAGGTCACAAAAGACCACAAGACAACGTCTAAAGAACTGCAGGCCTCACTTGCCTCAATTAAGGTCAGTGTTCATGACTCCACCATAAGAAAGAGACTGGGCAAAAACGGTCTGCATGGCAGATTTCCAAGACGCAAAACCACTGTTAAGCAAAAAGAACATTAGGGCTCGTCTCAATTTTGCTAAGAAACATCTCAATGATTGCCAAGACTTTTGGGAAAATACCTTGTGGACTGATAAGACAAAAGTTGAACTTTTTGGAAGGCAAATGTCCCGTTACATCTGGCATAAAAGGAACACAGCATTTTAGAAAAAGAACATCATACCAACAGTAAAATATGGTGGTGGTAGTGTGATGGTCTGGGGTTGTTTTGCTGCTTCAGGACCTGGAAGGCTTGCTGTGATAGATGGAACCATGAATTCTACTGTCTACCAAAAAACCTGAAGGAGAATGTCCGCCATCTGTTCGTCAACTCAAGCTGAAGCGATCTTGGGTGCTGCAACAGGACAATGACCCAAAACACACCAGCAAATCCACCTCTGAATGGCTGAAGAAAAACAAAATGAAGACTTTGTAATGGCCTAGTCAGTCCTGACCTGAATCCAGTTAAGATGCTATGGCATGACCTTAAAAAGGCGGTTCATGCTAGAAAATACTCAAATAAAGCTGAATTACAACAATTCTGCAAAGATGAGTGGGTCAAAATTCCTCCAGAGCGCTGTAAAAGACTCATTGCAAGTTATCGCAAACGCATGATTGCAGTTATCGCTGCTAAGGGTGGCCCAACCAGTTATTAGGTTCAGGGGGCAATTACTTTTTCACACAGGGCCATGTAGGTTTGGATTTATTTTCTCCCTAAATAATAAAAACATCATTTAAAACTGCATTTTGTGTTTACTTGTGTTATATTTGACTAATGGTTAAATGTGTTTGATGATCAGAAACATTTTGTGTGACAAACATGCAAAAGAATAAGAAATCAGGAAGGGGGCAAATAGTTTTTCACACCACTGTATATATGTTTATGTGTGTGTGTGTAAATATATATATATATTTATATGTATATATATATGTATATATATATATATATATATATATATATATATATATATATGACAACAACACTCATCACTCACAACAGTGACAAAACAATTACATTGACCATCATGTTACGTTATTTTCAAAATGTTTCCTTTTTGTTTTCATTGCTTCTTTAACACACTACTCTCGCCAAGCTGGTATTTTGCTAGTATATATATATATATATATATATATATATATATATATATATATATATATATATATATATATATATATATATATATATATATATATATATATATATATATATATGTGTTCACAGTGTTCCAGTCTTCGGGACACATTTTCCATTGTTTGAAGTAATAGGTCTGGAAACAGTTGAAATGTCTTTTTTGTTTCAATTTATCTGTACAGATGCTTTGCACTTTTTTCTTCCATTAAGAAGATAGAAACACCTTGTAAATTGTAGTAAATCTTTCATTCTAATTATTACTTCACAGGATCTCCTGTGTTTTCTGTTTCTGGGAGGGGGAGGTCTGGTTTGAGATTTGTTTTGACTCAATGCTGCATCACATGACTAATTTTACATGCATTCAGTCAGCATACAAAATTAGCCATGTAACAGCAAGTGAATGAGCACACAGGGAACAGTGTTATATTATGGCTAGCAGTTCCCATAATTTTCCATTCATGGTCAGATAATGTACACCTCAAATGAAAATACTGCAAGTTTTTTTTTTTTTTTAATGCATGTGGAGTGTGAAATTGGCAGGAGCAACCAGCGGGTACTAACACTGGCTCCCTTAATACTACCAACCGTATGTTAAAAATACCTAGTGCCTGAAAAAACTATGCCATACTGTTTTTTCAAAGAAGAATAAAAACCTTTTAGAGTGTAAATTCTAGAGACCAGTATAATTAATAAAAATATAATGACTCACAGGAGAGCAGAAGAAATGAAAATGACCAGAGAAGAGGCAAAGTCAAAAAACAAGATGAGGTAAAAGCCAAAGGTCAGGATGTCACCATGATTTCAAACTTTGCCAATATGAATTACATACAAACATTCATATCAATTTTGAAATCATTTAGTCGAAAAACCCTAAAAATGCATATACAGTGGAACCTTGGGTCACAAACGTCTTGGAACATGTGCAAATCGGGTTACGACCAAAAAGTTTGCCAAACTTTTGCATCTGTTCATGACCACACACTCGGGTGACGAACAAGCCAGTTTCCTTTCCGGTTCGTACGCACTGATAATTTCCGCATGTGTTGAGTCTTTCCCTGTACATTGTATGTATATTTACATACAGTTCGTACGATCTGGAACGGATTAATTGTATTTACATGCAATCCTATGGGGGAAATTAGTTTGGGTCACGACCAAATCGGGTTGCGACCAGAGTTTTTATAACAAATTACGGTCGTAACCCGAAGTTCCACTGTAGATTGAAGGATTCCATGCAGAAATTTGCACAAAAAATGATAAACATTGCTGATGAAAACAAAAATTATTAAGATACTAACAAAAAACATAGAGAAAATGATCTTTTCTATAATATCTATTCTGTTATATTTAAATGTACAGTATTTGTTAAAGGTAAACATTTACTCACATACCTTTGATAACTGGTCACTGTACTCTGTATACATATCACTACTACTACTAATACAAACCCCTTCCACTAATACTACTCTCTATGGAGGCTGAAAAAATTTCACATAGCTGAAACGGAAATTTATTGACTGTACTACATAAATTGTGGCTTTGACCCATCATATACCCATGGGTTAATTTATTATATTCCAACCTAAAACTGCATTTTACTTCACTCTGGAATGAATCAAGACTGAACTGACCTTTATCATCCAGGCTTTTTGCTATAGCCCTGGAACCCAAGGATATTCATATCCAATGAAGGCCAATAAGTAAGGGCATTATAGGAGTAGGAGTAGAAAAAAGGTATTTCTGCATGCTGGCAATGTAGTGGTCTGTATTGCTGATTTATATTCATCAGCGGGGAGAATTAGTTAAGATGAATATCCTTCAATTTTTGCTATAATTGCTATAAATGCTATACTTTTCCAGCAATTTATATATAAAGCAAACCCTTTAAATGATACATACAATTATTGCTTAATTCATTTGTACGAGTATAAAAAACGTGATTTTACAAAGAACTACTGCAGAGTGGAGCTTGGCACTACCAAATATCTAATGTTATTGTCAGGTCATGAATATTACAGGGTGAGACAAAATTATGTTAACACTAATGGATTATTTTTATGTCAACCACACCTTCCCAGGTCAATAGATAGGTTGTGGTGGACTATTGCCATGGCCTCCACACTCCCCTGATTTGACACCCTGTGATTTTTGGTTATGGGGGATGGTGACAGAGTGCGTGTATAGCAGGAAAGTTTGTGATATCAATGACCTGGAGAACAGAACACAGACTGTGGTATCATCTATTCCCCAAGAAATGTGTGTCCGGACTTTAAATGGTATTGTTGCTCATTGTTTTTTGTGTGTTGAACATGATGGTGAACCGGCTGAGACATTCCTGTAAATCATCTTACACATATGAAGTATGTTTTGTGAATAAATTGTTTCTACCATTCAAATGTTAACATAATTTTGACTTGCCCTGTATACTTTAAGAGAACGGAAGAAAGAGGACAGTATGAAAATAGCATCTCCTTGCTTAGTCATGGAAAGGAAATCTTATTCCTGCTCATGTCACTACTGATTTTTGTAAAATTTACTTGGTCATTATCTATTATCATATAAGTCTACTGTTTTTCTAAAAGTGGTAATTATTATTTGGCATGTCATGTCCATAAATCCACCCATTGCCTAATCAAATTATGTTGGTCATGTGAAGTTGGTGTCTATCCTGGCAAGCAGTTGGCTCATGACAGTAACCAGTACAGTAAATAGTACCAGTCTGTCACAGGGCAGATGTACCTATGCCCACTCACACTATGCCAGCTTCGAATTTCCACTTAATCTAATCTGTATGTCTTTTACATATGGGAGGAAGACTGATGTATCCAGAAGAAATCCCATGCATACATGCAGTGAAAAATGCAAGCTCCACTGAGACAGTGCCAAGGCTAGTATCTGAGCACTGGACTGTGGGGCACTGAGGCAGCACTACTAATCACTGTGCTACCACAAGGCCTTTTGTTATATTCTATGTACAGTAAACACAGGGTTCATGGCATTGCAGGGCTTATTTTACATGTAAAGTTTTTCTTCCCTTTCTTGAAACAGTGGTGACTTTTCAATATAACATTTTATATTGTATTATATAAAAATCACCTAAAAGTACTAATGTTTTAGTGATTGGAAATTTTCATAAACGAATTGTGCATCTTACTGAAAAATAAATTTTAGATAAAAGCCACAAACCTGCTCAGCTACATTTTACCCTTGAGACTATTAGATGTTACTATTACAGCATTACTATGATGAGTAAGAGTTACACTAGTTTTGTAAGACAGAAACAGCTTATTTACAACACTGTAGGGAAAAGCATTTTAAATGAATCACAAATATATTCACTGAAACACGCACTGAGGATTAAAGAATATCAGATGATTACTTGCTGGAGTGAACAATATATGTACAGAAAGCTTCCTCAAAATTTCAAGAAAGGATGAAAGCACAAAAGTGAGAAAGATCCATGAGAAAAGTAATAGTCAAAGGTGTGACAGATGTGATAACAAGCATATGGGCACTAACATAAAGGTGCAAGAGCAGCTTGCCAGAGCTGTGGAGCAAGAAGAGGGAGTGGCGCTGGCAGGTGATGTGAGACACAGAGAGAGAGAGATCAACAGTGAATTTATTTTGTAGAGGGACAGAATAGTACAAAGCTTTAAAAAATCCAGGAAGATTGCCAGATGAAACCATGCAAGTATACAGACACCCACAAAGGGAGAAAAAAATATCAAGAGAGTTTAAGCATGAAAAGCTTCCCCGGTAAAAGAAAGCAAGCGAGCACCAGTAGCACAAAAACAAAATAAGGGTGCAAATGCAAAGGGGTGTGTAGTGTAAAGGTGACTGCAACTGAGAGTTAGGCATGCAAACCACGCCAAAATGTGATTTGAGATGAAATGAAAGAGGACAGCAGAAAATTAGGGCACATATTCAATGAGGAGCTTATGGGCACAAGGTAGTATTTGGAATAAAAGGGATGAATGTTTGAAGCTATATGAAGGGGGACTACAAGGCAACATATAGACACATTAGAAGGTTCACATAGGTAGTACCCCGAAGTCAATCATTCACACCTTAGAGAGGCAGCAGTCCTTGGCTGAATGAGGTGGTAGCCCTCATTTCAGAATGTGAAAATGTTGAATGTTTTGCTGTTAGGCATATGACCAGCTACAATGTGACTTCTTCTTTCAGACTGTCACCAGTATTTTAGTATAAAAACAGGCGTAAGGTTAATTTTAATTCAAAGGGTGAAGGAGACAGAGGGGTCCACAAATTGTAGCAATAATTATATGGTAGTTTCAATGACATTTTGCATTGGCAAACACAGTGAGTTTACAGAAAACAAAATAATTAAAATTACACACAAAAAGTAACAGGAACAATTGTAAATGAAATAAGCTAAGGGCTGGATAAAACATGAAAACAAACTGATGATAGGAGAAGGTAACACACCACTGTATTCTTAAATCTACTTAATCCTGTTAAGGGTTGCAGCATATCCCAGATGCATTGAGTGGGCCATCAATCTATTGCAGAACCCACCAATGTGAATAGATAGATAGATAGATAGATAGATAGATAGATAGATAGATAGATAGATAGATAGATATTTGTTCTTGGGGTAAATTTAGCTTTTTATAGAAGTTATTTAAATAAATAAATACCTAATTAATAAATACATAAATAGAAAAATAAATAAACAAATACACACTATGGTCGGAACACACACCAAAATGTCAAAATAGCAAGAAAATCAAAATGAAAGAAAACTTCTGACTTGGCCGTCACAGTCACAATGAGGCATTATGCAGATGTATTGCTGTTGGTATAATGGAGCCCCAGTAGCGTTTCTTCATATGCTAAATAATTTGTTGCCTGAAAGTCCTCAGTGTTAGTGTGTCAGAGAAAGGATGTGCAGCATTGTTCATAATGGCACTCACTATTGTTTTAATTCTCTTCCTTTTTACTACCTGCAGGGGGTCCCATTCCTGAGCTTGGCCTTTTATTTAGTTTGTTGATTCGATCGAATGAAATCACATACAAACATGGCAAAGAATGCAATGTATAAACTCCTCACAGACAGCAACCAAGCATGGGAGGCTAACCTAGGACACTGGATCCATGGGACAGCAACCACACAATTTAGCAGTACCAAATTGACAAAGAAGTGTGTAAACAAAAACTATTTTTGCAAGAGAAAAACATGGAAATTGGAATATCCAAAACTTTGAAAAGCAAATAATGGAAATAGGAACCAAGAAGAAACCGTATCAAAAGAAGAAGATGGCAGAAACAGAAGGCAGAAATTGAGCATTTAAGGTTGAATCCAGGAAAGAGAAGATAATTCTTCTTCTTCTTTCGGCTGCTCCAGTTAGGGGTCACCACAGCAGATCATCTTCTTCCATATCTTTCAGTCCTCTGCATCTTGTTCTGTTGAACCCATCACCTGCATGTCCTCTCTCACCACATCCATAAACCTTCTCTGAGGCCTTCCTCTTTGCTCTTGCCTGACAGCTATATCCTTAGCATCCATCTTCCAATTTACTCAGCATCTCTCCTCTGCAAATGTCCAAACCAACGCAATCTCGCCTCTCTGACTTTGTCTCCCAACCTTACAACCTGAGTTGACCCTCTAATGTAGTCATTTCTAATCCTATCCATCCTTGTCACACCCAATGCAAATCTTAGCATCTTTAACTCTGCTACCTCTAGCTCTGTCTACTGCTTTCTGGTCAGTGCCACCGTCTCCAACCCATATAACATAGCTGGTCTTATTACCATCCTGTAGACCTTCCCATTCACTATTGCTGATATCCGTATGTCACAAATCACTTCTGACACTCTTCTCCACCCATTCCACCCTGCCTGCACTCTCTTTTTCACCTCTCATCCACAGTCCCCATTTCTCTGTACTGTTGATCCCAAGTATTTAAACTCATCCACCTTTGCCAACTCTACTCCTTGCATACTCACCATTCCACTGACCTCCCTCTCATTTACACACATGTATTCTGTCTTGTTCCTACTGACCTTTAATCACCTACTCTCTAGAGCATATCCCCACCTCTCCAGGGTCTCCTCAACTTGTTCACTACTATCACTACAGATCACAATGTCATCAGCAAACCTTATAGTCCATGGGGACTCCTGTCTAATCTTGTCTGTCAACCTGTCCATCACCATTGCAAATAAGAAAGGGCTCAGAGCCTATCCCTGATGTAATCCCACTTCCACCATGAATGAATCCGTCACTCCTACAGCAGACCTCACCACAGTCACACCTCCCTCGTACATATCCTGTACAACTCTTACATACTTCTCCGTCACTCCTGACTTCCTCTTACAATACCACGACTCCTCTCGAGGCACCCTGTCATATGCTTTCTCCAGGTCCACAAAGACACAATGCAGTTCCTCCTGGCCTTCTATATACTTTTCCATCAACACCCTCAGAGCAAACACCACATCTGTGGTGCTCTTTCTTGGCATGAAACCATACTGCTGCTCACTAATCATCACCTCACTTCTTAACATAGCTTCCACTACTCTTTCCTATAACTTCATGCTGTGGCTTATCAATTGTATTCCCCTGTAGTTACTACAGTCCTGCACATCCCCCTTATTCTTAAATATCGGCACCAGTACATTTCTTCTCCACTCCTCAGGCATCCTCTCACTTTCCAAGATTCCATTAAACAATCTAGTTAAATACTTCACTGCCATCTCTCCTAAACACCTCCATTCTTCCACAGGTATGTCATTTGGACCAACGGCCTTTCAATTTTTCATCCTCTTCATAGCTGTCCTTACTTCCTCATTGCTAATCCGTTGCACTTCCTGATTCACTATCTCCACATCATCCAACCTCCTCTCTCTCGTTCTCTTTATTCATAAGCCTCTCAAAGTACTCTTTCCATCTGCTTAACACACTCTCCTCACTTGTGAGTATGTTTCCATCTTTATCCTTTATTACCCTAACCTGCTGCACATCTTTTCCAGCTCGGTCCCTCTGTCTAGCCAATCGGTACAGGTCCTTTTCTCCCTCATTAGTGTCAAACCTCTCATACAACTCATCATACACCTTTTCTTTAGCCTTCACCACCTCTCTCTTCACCCTGTGCCTTATCTCCTTGTACTCTTGTCTACTTTCTGCATCTCTCGGACTATCCCACTTCTTCTTTGCCATCCTCTTCCTCTGTATACGCTCCTGTACTTCCCCATTCCACCACCAGGATTCCTTTTCCTCCTTCCTCTATCCAGATGTCACTCCAAGCACCCTTCTTGCTGTTACCCTTACTACATCTGCTGTAGTTTCCCAGCTGTTTGGTAACTCTTCACTACCACCCAGTGCCTGTTTCACCTTCTCCCTAAACTCAACCTTGCAGTCTTCCTTTTTCAAATTCCACCATTTGATTGTTGGCTCTGCCCTCACGATCTACCTCTTCTTGATCTTCAACGTCATCCTACAGACCACCATCCTATGCTGCTTAACTATACTTCCCCCTGCCACCAATTTGCAGTTTTCAATCTCCTTCAGATTCACTCTTCTGCATAGGATGTAATCTGCCTGTGTGCATCTTCCTCCACCCTATGTTCTTCCCTCTTCTTAAAATACATATTCACCACAGCCATGCCCATCCTTTTGGCAAAACCCACTATCCTCTGACCTTCTTCATTCCTCTCCTTGACATCATACCTACCCATCACATCCTCGTCTCCTCTGTTCCCTTCAGCAACATGCCCTTTGCAATCCGCTCCAATCATCACTTTCTGTCCCTTGGGTACACTGTTCATCACTTCACTCAACTCACTCCCAAAATCTACTTTCTCATCCATTGCACACCCAACTTGCGGGGCATATGCACTAACAACATTCATCATCACACCTCCAATTTCCAACTTCATAATCATTACTCTGTCTGACACTGTTTTCACCTCCAAAAAACTTCAGATTCTATTCCTTCAGAATACTCCATTTCTCCTCCCATCCACACCATAATAGAACAATTTGAATCCACTTCTGATCCACCTGGCCTTACTCCCCTTCCATTTAGTCTCTTGTACGCACAATATATCAACCTTCCTTCTCTCCATCATATCGACTAACTCTCTCCCCTTACCAGTCATACTGCAAATATTCAAAGTTCCTACCCTCAGTTCCACTCTCTTTACCTTCCTCCCCTCCTCCTGCCTCCGGACACGTCTCCCCCCTCTTCTTCTCCTTCTTCTTCGGCCAACAGTAGCCCAATTTCCACCAGCACCCTGTTGACTAACAGTACTGGTGGCGGTCGGTGTTAACCCAGGGCTTGACTGATCCGGTATGGAAATTTGTATTGTTGTACACATATTGATTGGTCAGAATTTTACACCGGATGCCCTTCCTGATGTAACCCTCCCCATTTATCCAGGCTTGGGACTGGCACGAAGAAACACACTGGTTTGTGCATGCCCTGTGGCTGGGTTGTAAAGAGAAGATACAAAAGAATAAATAAGAATAAATGAGCCAGATGTATCACACTGCTTGAAACATAAACTGAGATAAAAATAAGATTTAAATGAACAATTGTGAAATTTCTATATAGGGAACAAAGATACAAATGTCTAAGAACATCATATTCAACAACCTTAGTGGCTTCTTATAGCAGTGGAATGAGTTAACTAATCAAGTTTCCAGCAATGTTCGGTTCTTTCTTGCTCTGCTCTGCACACTTTATTAAATAAACAGATCTACACATAATGAAAATTCTGATGTGTTGATGTGGGATTTCACATTCATTAACAGTTCACCTGCATTCTGTAGTTGTCATATTACAAGAATAAAATTGTTCACATTATAATGTACATTTCTCAGTCATACAAAGGATCTGGAAAACAGCAACAAGGGAAACTAAAACTGTTCCAACATTTCACATATGGTGTCTTTACACTAACAGAAAATTTGTTAGAAGTATAAAAATAGTATCAAGTCAGAAAATATTTTTTAAAAATGACACAAAGAAAATATCATTTGTAAATATCTAAATATGATATTTGGAGAAGGATTACAAAATTTAAAATGATCTAAAATAATAAACTGTATCTTTTAATTCATAGCAAATTTTTTTTATGATGTCCATATGCTACAACTATTACCATGTCATTTTCTAACCTGCTTAATCTAGACCAGGTCCACAGTGGGTGCTGGAACACATCCCAACTAGCATAGGGCACAAAGCAGGAACAAACTCTGGAGAGAACACCAGTCCATCACAGGGAAAACACACACATACAACCCCAACCTCACACTGAGGCCAATTTAGATTAGCAAATTACCTAACCTGTATGTTCTTGGAGCACACACACAGACATGGGTAGAACATTGAAACTCTGTGCAGGGAATATGTGTGGGACAAACCCTGGTCTCCTTAGTGCAAGGTAGCAGCACTACCACCACAGCCACCATGCCACCTCATAACCATTGTCTCATCCAGTAAATTTAATTTCGACATGTTTTGGACATAAAATTTGAATTCAGCAAAAGAACAAAAGAGACATATGCATTGAAATGTTAAGCGTCTCTAGTGGCACAGTGGTAAGTGCTGCTGCCTCATAGCTCCAGATGGCTGGGTTAGAATTACTCACTGTCTTTCCAGAGTTTGCACTTTATTTGTCTATGTGTGTGTGTGTGTGTGTGTCATTTCCTTCAGGTGCTTGTTTTCACTGTAAATGTCAAAGTGTGGGATATTAAGGTTAATTGGCAACTCAAAACTTGCCTGGTATCACTGAGTTTGTGTGAATGAATGTGTGCTGAAATGGACTGACACCCAGGCTTGGGTTGGCTTCTGCCTCATGACCTGAAGCTACTGGGATAAGCGCCTTACCATTGTTACCCTGTATTAGATACAGCGGTTTTAAAAGTTTAAAAGAGGATGAATCAACAGAAGCTAAGAAATTATTTTGATATAAAGGAGATCTTTTACTCAAGAAACATCTAACAAATGTTGGCATTATCTATACTAATAAAAGGCAAAGCCCTCACTGACTCACTCACTCACTCACTCACTGACTGACTCATTCACTGACTCATCACTAATTCTCCAACTTCCTGTGTAGGTAGAAGGCTGAAATTTGGCAGGCTCATTCTTTACAGCGTCCTTACAAAAACTGGGCAGGTTTCATTTCAAAATTCTACGCGTAATGGTCATAACTGGAAGCTATTTTTCTCCATATACTGTAATGGAGTTGAGCTCGAAAGCCGTGGGGGCGGAATTTCGTGTGACATCATCACGCCTCCCATGTAATCACGTGAACTGACTGTCAACGCAGTGCGTAGAAAACCAGGAAGAGCTCCAAAACGCGCTGAAGAAAAGATGCATTATATAATTGAGAAGGCAGCGAAACAATAAGAAGCGAGCGAGTGACATATACAACCATATTCATGAGTGCTGCTACTTGAAACAAAGCACGTGTAAACCTAAAGTTTAAATTAAGTTCATAGACAGGCTGCCGCTGGCGTTTGTCATACCCAAGCGTAATGCGGGATACAAGTTTAATGAGAGGACGCAGGATATAAACGAGAGTTTTGATCACTTTGTAACTAAGTTAAAATTGCAGGTGAAGGGCTGTGCTTATGCAAATTCCGAGAGACTGTGTTTGTGGGGGATTGACAGTTAAGGCGGGTGGGGGAGTCACGTCATCATCTCCCCTTCCATTCACCTCATTTCGCTCTGAGCTGAGCTCCGCAGCTAACACAGTGTTACGGAAGCGACTTTGTGACTCTGCCATCAAATACTCACAGAAAAATCCACAAGTTAATACACACGCTGTCTCTACAGTTTCTCCACACTGAATCCTCCAGACACTACTTACAAAAGGTTACATTGACAATTGTGTTACGTTATTTTTAAAATGCTTCCTTTTCTTAGCACAAACACAGCTGAGAAGCTTCGATGCATGTGCTCCATAATGCATTAAAAAATCACGCATTTAATCACACTTTGCATTACAAGCAAAGGGGAACTTCTGTCAATGCATGATTTCCTGGTACACGATTACATTGATCAGCGCTTCCGATTCATTTTACCCTCGCACCCCTTGGTTTGAGAAGAAGTATGAAAAAATATGAGGTTAACACAGAAAAACAGATCACCAATTGAAGCTTTATGAATAATCGATTCGCCATCAATAATTGTTTTGGTAAAGCCATACTCAGTGTAATCCTCCTTCCATTTATCATTTTTCTGCCACTAGCCATGTTTAAATGAACGGTAAAAAAGTAAGAGCAAAGCGAGGGTGACTTATTCAGGCAGGCAGGCGACATAAGTAGGTTCTATTTAGTTGCCAGAAATATCTTTGTTAGGAATGGAAGTTGAATTTAGTCTTTAAATTTCTATGGTAAAGAAAAAGTTATGCAATGATGACTAAATTTAACTATATAAAGTCAAAACTTGTATATATAAAGTCATTCCCGAATATATAAAGTCAAAACTTGATTATATAAAGTCACTGTCGGAATAAATAAAATCAAAACTTGAATATATAAAGTCGGAGTTGGAATATTTCGGAATATATAAAGTAAGCGTCGGAATATATAAAGTCAGCACTGGCCAATCCCAGCCAACACTGGGCGCAAGGCAGGAACCAATCCTGGGCAGGGCACATGCATCATTTTCAAAACATTAACCGAACAGTGTTTTTAATTTATTTTTCTGAATACGTTTTTGTTAACTTAGTTCAGTTCAGAGTCGTTTCAATCAATAGATTTTGACTTTCACTTTATATATTCAGGAGTGTTTATATACTCCGATGTTGACTTTATATAATCAGGAATGACTTTTTAAATTCAACTTTTGACTTTATATATTCAGAAACAAGTTTGACTTTATATATTCCGACGCTGACTTTATATATTCAGGTTTTGACTTTATATAATCAGAAAAAAGTTTTGATTTTATGTATACCGACGCTGACTTTATAGATTCAAGTTTTGACTTTATATATTCCGACAGTGACTTTATATATTCACAAAATCAATGTATTTGCCTTTTTGGCACCCCATAGTATATGTGTGTGTGTATATATATGTGTATATATATATATATATATATATTTCAGCAACACTCATGACAATGTCAATCATGTTACATTATTATTAAAATGTTTCCTTTTCTTTTTATTTCTCCGCTGCCAAGCGCAGGTATTTTGCTAAATATATACTGTATATATATATATATATATATATATATATATATATATATATAAAATACCAGCTCAGCAGTGAGAGATAGTGTGTTAAAGAAGTAATGAAAAAGAAAAGGAAACATTTTGAAAACATGATTGACAATGTAATTGTTTTGTCACTGTTGTGAGTGATGAGTGTTGCTGTCATATATATATATATATATATATATACACACACAAATACATATATATATATACATACACACATACATATATAAACATATATATACATATCTACATATATACATATACATATACACACACACACACATATATATATATATATATAAACACACTCTTTGGGGTGCGAGCAACTGCTGCTGGGGGTGGCAGAATCCATCAAGGAAGAAAAATGAAAAACATTATTTGTACAAAATCTTAATTTATTTATCCATTCCTAAATAATTAAATGGGCAGGCTATTTCGTATCAGTGCAATACGCTGTTTGTTAAAACGGACGACTCCCGCTCTTACGTGCAAGTCTGCGTGGATATTATGAACTATCATATCTGTTCAAGTTCTATTTAAATTTTAAATAGAAGGAATTTTTATTTAGTCGACAGAAATATCTTTGGTAGGAATGGAAGTTAAATGTAGGCATCAATGCATACATTTTTCTTCACCATACAAATGTAAAGAGTAAATTCGCCTTACATTCCAACCAAAGATATTTGTGTCGACTAAATCAGGGGTGTCAAACTCAATTGCACAGGGGGCCAAAATCCAAAACACACTTTAGGTCGTGGGCTGAACAGGATAAACATTTATTAAACACACTAAAAGTAAACTTTTAAAACTTTAAAACTTTTAAAACTTAACTTTTTTGAACATAAATATGAATAAAAACAGACAGGAATATTATTCCGGAATAAATCAACTCAAACCTTAAATAACTTATAATATTTTGCTCTCCATAAAAATATATCCTGTCTAAATTATACAAGTTAGAAATAAAGTAAACGTTAAAAGAACAAACATTCAAATTTCTGTAATCTTATGTAATTTTATATAAAAAATAAACTTAAATTTTAAATATCCCAAAAGATTTTGCTCTCCATAAAAATATATCCTGTCAAAATTTTACAAATTCAAATATGAACATGGTGCATAACAAAACCTGGAAATACAGTGGTGTGAAAAACTATTTGCCCCCTTCCTGATTTCTTATTCTTTTGCATGTTTGTCACACAAAATGTTTCTGATCATCAAACACATTTAACCATTAGTCAAATATAACACAAGTAAACACAAAATGCAGTTTTTAAATGATGGTTTTTATTATTTAGGGAGAAAATAAATCCAAACCTACATGGCCCTGTGTGAAAAAGTAATTGCCCCCTGAACCTAATAACTGGTTGGGCCACCCTTAGCAGCGATAACTGCAATCATGCGTTTGCGATAACTTGCAATGAGTCTTTTACAGCGCTCTGGAGGAATTTTGACCCACTCATCTTTGCAGAATTGTTGTAATTCAGCTTTATTTGAGTATTTTCTAGCATGAACCGCCTTTTTAAGGTCATGCCATAGCATCTTAACTGGATTCAGGTCAGGACTGACTAGGCTATTACAAAGTCTTCATTTTGTTTTTCTTCAGCCATTCAGAGGTGGATTTGCTGGTGTGTTTTGGGTCATTGTCCTGTTGCAGCACCCAAGATCGCTTCAGCTTGAGTTGACGAACAGATGGCCGGACATTCTCCTTCAGGATTTTTGGTAGACAGTAGAATTCATGGTTCCATCTATCACAGCAAGCCTTCCAGGTCCTGAAGCAGCAAAACAACCCCAGACCATCACACTACCACCACCATATTTTACTGTTGGTATGATGTTCTTTTTCTAAAATGCTGTGTTCCTTTTATGCCAGATGTAACGGGACATTTGCCTTCCAAAAAGTTCAACTTTTGTCTTATCAGTCCACAAGGTATTTTCCCAAAAGTCTTGGCAATCATTGAGATGTTTCTTAGCAAAATTGAGACGAGCCCTAATGTTCTTTTTGCTTAACAGTGGTTTGCGTCTTGGAAATCTGCCATGCAGACCGTTTTGCCCAGTCTCTTTCTTATGGTGGAGTCATGAACACTGACCTTAATTGAGGCAAGTGAGGCCTGCAGTTCTTTAGACGTTGTCCTGTGGTCTTTTGTGACCTCTCGGATGAGTCGTCTCTGCTCTTGGGGCAATTTTGTTCGGCCGGCCACACCTGGGAAGGTTCACCACTGTTCCATGTTTTTGCCATTTGTGGATAATGGCTCTCACTGTGGTTCGCTGGAGTCCCAAAGCTTTAGAAATGGCTTTATAACCTTTACCAGACTGATAGATCTCAATTACTTCTGTTCTCATTTGTTCCTGAATTTCTTTGGATCTTGGCATGATGTCTAGCTTTTGAGGTGCTTTTGGTCTACTTCTCTGTGTCAGGCAGCTCCTATTTAAGTGATTTCTTGATTGAAACAGGTGTGGCAGTAATCAGGCCTGGGGGTGGCTACGGAAATTGAACTCAGGTGTGATACACCACAGTTAGGTTATTTTTTAACAAGGGGGCAATTACTTTTTCACACAGGGCCATATAGGTTTGGATTTATTTTCTCCTTAAATAATAAAAATCATCATTTAAAAACTGCATTTTGTGTTTACTTGTGTTATATTTGACTAATGGTTAAATGTGTTTGATGATCAGAAACATTTTGTGTGACAAACATGCAAAAGAATAAGAAATCAGGAAGGGGGCAAATAGTTTTTCACACCACTGTATAAATAAAATTTGTTCTTTTCAGCAATAACAAATCAAATCATTCAGTTGTCTTTGCTCATATGTCCTTTTATCAGAGCTGGACGCCTAGCATATTTTTTTGGCAACAAGTTCGTTTCTGTTTGGTGTGAGGTTCTGTGTTGTGGAGATTCTCAGGATGGAGTGCAGGTGCTCATCAGTGAGGCGACTCCTGTGTGCTGTTTTGTTAGTCTTCATCACTGAGAAGAGCTTCTCACACAGATATGTGCTACCAAACACACACAAGGTTCGAGCCACATGTAGACGGAGCTGGAGCATTTCTGCGGGAATGGAGTGAATAAACTGTGTGGGCCCTGCAGTATCGTACTTTGCCTTCAGTGTGCCATTACACTGCAGCTCAATCACCTCTATCTGAATCTGCACAGGTGCAGTTTCCAAATCAACGGCAAATGGGTTGCGAAACAACTCAAAATTCTTTTTTTGTTCTTCTAAGTCACGAAAGCGCCGTGGGAACTCAGTGCGCAGTGCGCTCAGTTTATCAGCAAAGTGCGTATTTGGGAACACCGTTGTGCCGACTTGGTTCAACATTACTTGGCAACAGGGAAAGTGGGGCAAGTTGCACTGGTGCATTTGTGTCTCCCATAAAAGCAGCTTCACTTGAAATCACTTTGTGATTTTGCACGGGTAAAAACGTCTGCTGAAGTGTCAGATTCTTCTTTAACTCTTCTGCTTTCTGTATCTTCTGCATTGCATTCAGGTCTTTCAGGTTATCCTGATGTTTTGTCTCATAGTGCCGTCTTAGATTAAATTCTGTAATTACAGCCACAGGCTGTAAATGAGACACACGGGTTTACCGGCAATGTCAGTGAACATATACTCAGCCTCCCATCGGTTTTTAAAGGCTCTATTTTCACAATCAACTTTTCTCTTTGGCATTGTGTGGGCTAGCTTCGCAATAACTTACAGCATCATAAGCTAGACTTGATTAATGCGGTAAGTGTTCGACAAGGCAGCTGAAGCGCTGCATTATGGGATCTGTAGTTTATTGTGTTACCAGCGCTTCATATCCCCAGGCCATTAATAACAATAATATATAAAATGATCTCGCAGGCCGGATATAATTACACGCCGGGCGGATGTGGTCCGAGGGCCTTGAGTTTGACACATATGGACTAAAGAGAACTTGAAAAGATATATTTTTTCGAATGTGATCGCGCAATTCAGATCGAGTTGACGTGCACTACATCGAGCCCCAGTGCTATTGTGGTTTTGCCTGCGTGCCTCAATAAGTCACCCTCCCCTCGCTCTTACTTTTTTACCGTTCATCTAATGAATACACTGAGTATGGCTTTACCAAAACAATTATTGATGGCGAATCGATTGTTCATAAAGCTTCAATTGGTGATCTGTTTTTCTGTGTTAACCTCATATTTTTTCATACTTCTTCTCAAACCAAGGGTGTGTGTGCGAGGGTAAAATGAATCGGAAAGCGCTGATCAATGTAATCGGTGTACCATGAAATCATGCATTGACAGAAGTTTCCCTTTGCTTGTATTGCAAAGTGTGATTAAATGCGTGATTTTTAACGCATTATGGAGCATATGCATCGAAGCTTCTCAGCTGTGCTTGTGCTAAGAAAAGGAAACATTTTAAAAATAACGTAACACGATTGTCAATGTAACCTTTTGTAAGTAGTGCCTGGAGGATTCAGTGTGGAGAAACTGTAGAGACAGCGTGTGTATTAACTTGTGGATTTTTCTGTGAGTATTTGGTGGCAGCGTCACAAAGTCGCTTCCGTAACACTGCGTGCGTTAGCTGCGGAGCTCAGCTCAGAGCGAAATGAGGTGAATGGGAGGGAGATGATGGCGTGACCCCCACCCGCCTTAACTGTCAATCCCCCACAAACACAGTCTCTCGGAATTTGCATAAGCATAGCCCTTCACATGCAATTTTAACTTAGTTACAAAGTGATCAAAACTCTCGTTTATATCCTGCGTCCTCTCATTAAACTTGTATCCCACATTACCTGTGGGCATTTCAAATGCCAGCGGCAGCCTGTCTATGAACTTAATTTAAACTTTAGGTTTACACCTTGCTTTGTTTCCGAAGTAGCAGCACTCATGAATATGGTTGTATATGTCACTCGCTCACTTTTTATTGTTTCGCTGCCTTCTCAATTATATAATGCATGTTTTCTTCAGCGCTTTTTGGAGCTTTCCTGGTTTTCTACGCACTGCGTTGACAGTCAGTTCACGTGATTACGTGGGAGGCATGATGATGTCAAACGAAACTCCGCCCCCACGGCTTTCGAGCTCAACTCCATTACAATAAACAAAGAAAAATAGCTTCCAGTTATGACCATTACGCATAGAAGTTCGAAATGAAACCTGCCCAACTTTTGTAAGGAAGCTGTAAGGACTGAGCCTGCCAAATTTCAGCCTTCTACCTACACGGGAAGTTGGAGAATTAGTGATGAGTCAGTGAGTGAGTGAGTGAGTCAGTCAGTCAGTTAGGGCTTTGCCTTTTATTAGTATAGATATACATAGATATGACAACAACACTCATATCAATGACAAAACAATTACATTAACAATCATGTTACGTTATTTTTAAAATTTTTCCTTTTCTTTTTCATAACTTCTTTAACACACTACTTCTCCGCTGCGAAGCGTGGGTATTCTGCTAGTCTGGAATAAAAGATAAACATATTGGTAGGGTTTCTACATTGGGAAAACTATTTGCATGATCCCACTACATTATCAATAAAAGCTATGCTTTCCATTTTGCAGAATTATCAACAGTTTTTTTTTGTATTGTAACTGATATGGAAATATATAAATATATATACAATTTTATTAATGTAGGTGGAGTCCTTAAAGCAGACTTAAAGAACAATTTTTAAAATTTCTGTCAGAAAGTTAGGGCATATTTATGAAATATGAAAGTAACTCACTTAGCGGAGTGCTTTGTGTAAGTACAGAAGGCTCAAGATATGGTAAAACCTTCTGTGTACATTTTGAGAATAAGATAAGCTGTTGTCATGGTTAGCTTTTCTACCTCTCATCTCCAGATCGTAGCCCGATACTGTTTGAGTGGTTTGCATGTTTTCCATGAGTTCATGTTTTTCTTCAAGTGCTTTGGTTTTCTCTCTCACTGCCCAAATATGCAAGGCTTAGGTTACATGAGAAATATTAGTGTACTGTTTTCAGGCCAGTGCTGTCAGGATGAAGGGATTTTGATAAAGAATAGAAAAATTAAACATTCCATGACGTCATGTATGGTAAAATAACAGTGTTAATTATTCCAGAGTTATTTAGGCATATCATACTTTAGTGCTGCAGTATCGTGAACATCAAACTGATGTAGAATTTCCTTAATTTTTCCAAGCCATAAAGTAAATTGCTTTGTTCAAAGGCATAAGATTAAAAAAAAAACAATTATTGATATTCTCTGCCAAAAAAAACTTTTTTAAACACTGAGTTTCACCTCGGTTCTTGCATACCTGAAATGCATTAGATCAAATACTGCTCCAGTTCAGTGAGGATATGATTTCCCCTTATGCAGACCAACACCATATTATCATCAGTTACAGTGATGGCAAAAAAGAAAAGAGCACTATGCTTTTTGTAAAAAATTCAGTACTATTCAGAATTCATACAAATTTTACAAAAGGGCAGAGGAATGTTACATTTCTTTCCTTTAACTTGTTTTACATTGTTTGCACCAATGAGATATGATAGAGTACCACCTTGTCTTTTAGGAAAATATTTACATTTTACATTTACATATAATTACATAAAATGTTTACATTTACATATTTACAAATTCAGTTTTACCACAGAAATATTTGGGAACCTCTACAAACTCTGCAAAATGCATTAAAGTCAATAGGGAATGAGGGACTGAACTAGTTTTGAGCAAATTATAATGGTGCAGTGCTATCTTAATTGTTCCTTAGAGCTAGGGAACCATCTGCCAACTATGTGGGACTAATTACAGCAACCAAAAATGTGATTGGTGCTGTGAGGCTAACCACTGCTTTGCACTGTTTCCTTCCATAAAGAAGACAGAAACAACTTGTAAACTGCAATAAATCGTTTGTTATTATTATTACTTACAGGGATGCATGTGTTTTCTTTCTCAGGGTTTTTCTTTAAGGCTTATTTTGACTTATAGCTGCAGCACACGGCTAATTCTGCATGCAAACTAGACATGTGGTGGTGTGCAAGATCAGTGTTATGTCCACTGGCAGGTACTCATAATATTCTCATCATGGTCAGCTAATGTACCCCCTCAAATGATATATATATTTTTTAAAGACATGCAGGGTGGAAGGCTGGAGTACCGATCAGGTCATGACATCATGCATTGCCAAAACACATTGGCAAAGATCTTATATTGAGCATGATCATGATTGTTCTGTTACTGACTTCTACAGCTCTGTGATGGCATGTTGGCCTCAAAAAGCTTTATGAGGAAAACAACATTCATCTAAACTGGCTGTAGGGCAAATTTATAGGAAAGTATTTGGCACACCAGGTCACCAACAAATACAGTATATACACAGTGAAAAATGTTTTGCCAAGTTTCGCCAATCAACACTAGTAGTTAGTGTTAATTTTAGACCTCGGTAGAGAGGTTGGTCTGGAGAAAGTAGGGATTTATTGATATTTTGGATACATGTTGAATGCAGATGGTGGTGTGGCCAGACAAGTAGTAGCAAGGGTTAGAGGTATAAGAAAGAAATTCTGTGAATTGTCCCTATTCTTACATCTAAAGTCTCCTTAGCATTAAAGGGTAAGGTTCATGAAAGTTGGTTGAAGAATAGTATGCCCTTTAGGAATAAGACATGGTCAAAGAAGCACAGCTGTAAAGAAAATAGATGAGAATGATGAGATGGATGTGTGGAGTGTCATACAGTGAGAAAGAAATGATATGCTTGGAGGTGATGTCAGATAATATGAAAAGTATGGGTCTTACCTTAAATAATGTCTAGAACAATTAGAAGAAGAAGAAAAATGTGTGGGGAAACTGGCTAGCCTGCGTAAAGCTGATAATAACAATGTTAAAATGGAAATGATGGTCATGTTTTTTTGTACATAATTAAATAAAATCAGAGCAGAATCCAATTATGCCAACCATTAACAACAAACAAAAAAAATCAACAGCTGTTTGGCATGCACAGATGACCAAATGCTCTTTTTTACCTTCGGTCAAAGATTTTTATTTTTGTCACTGAGGCGTATAGTTTTAATTTACAGATCTTGTAATTATTTCTTCTATTTCTAAAGTTAGATTTATATTAATGTTTTAATGCATGACTCTAAAACTAAAAATAAAGCATATCCTCTTTCTTAAAAATGTATAACTGTGTCAACAATAAATACATTTAAATATTAAGCAGTAAATGTAGAGTAGGTACTGCAGCTGTTGGATTATAAGTGTTACACATAGTTCGCACAGCAGAATAATCTTCATAGATTTAGTTATTAAAGTTTCTCTGTGTCCCAAACAGATTAATCAGAAATAGTTTTAAGTAGACAATGTGACCCAGACTTCACCTTTTCAATAAACAACACTATTTCTCACAATTTGTTAATTAATCTTGCTTGTTTTGTATCCCTAGAGCACTTGTGATCTTTAAAATATGAGAAATGTAAAAGCTGGAAAAATCAGCACATACCACACAACTTCACCATAAGCTTTATTCCCTGATCCTCCCACACACACCAACAGTTGTTTCTTTTCACTAACTTGAAAACTTTGAAACTTTAATCCCCAGCAGAATGTAATGTTTCCAAATCAATACATTTAATTGTGAGGCTTTATCTGCAACAGACCTAAGTGACCAATGCAACTTTTTGAAGTAGAAGTAAGAAACCCTGCAATAAATCACTGTTATATTTAAGGTGTTTTAGAAAAATGGGGTCATGAATGAACAATAGGTTACTACCTACTGAATCTTTAAAGTATTATCCATGTTCCAGAATCCTGCAAATGCTCTGAGCTACTATTTAAATAAAAAGCAGATTAAAATACCTGGGGATTAATTTATACTAAATAAATGGCTGACGACACTTAAGTTACAGTGTAAAGCATATTGTAAATGGATGTCACTAATCTGCAGAACTCCTCTGGGCATTGTACACGAAGACATTAATTTAAACTCTCTGCCACAACTGACATGCCTTTACCTTAGTTATAAGAATACAAAAAAAGCAGCTGAATATGGATATTTTTGCACCTGACAGCCTGAAGGGAAACAATAATTTACTGCTGCCACGGAAAAGTAGTTGAATGTTTGACGTATCATGATTAGTTGTGTTGTCCAAAACTTGTCATTTGGGCTTATTACCATCACGGCAATTCACTACCACATCAGAAAAAAGTTGCTACTGAGATTTATGAATATAGTGTACTATTTATATAATGTTTTTTGAAATTATCTATGAACATATTTTTAAAAATACATGAACTAAACCACTTGCATTTATACTGTCAGCATTTGTGAATAATTACCTGCAAAGTAACATCTAACACATTTTTCAGTCTATCTTTTGAATTTATTTTATTACCACATCTTTCTATTACTGCAGTTTACATTGTAACACTTTATGTTAAACTATTCTTTGTTAGTTTCAGATTTAAATAAGGCGTTTATAATACTTCACATATATGAGAGACAAATCATAATGTTTCATGTTGTTCCTCTTTATTGTTTTTGGTTCTGTGTTTCTCTATTTTGTAATATTTAGAAAAATTTGAATGTGTTTTGGCACTACCCATAGCAATATTCTTACTTCTTATATTAGATATCTGACTTAAAAAAGAAAATGGGAAGCACACCAAGAAATAAAAAGAATAAAAAAAATCATGGTTGTGAGAAGAATTAGGGAGTAACAGGATCTTCTATGCCCATCCTCTGAAAAGGGGCAAAGCGTGGCACTGGAGAGTGGTGACATGTTCCATTGTTGGACATGCAAGTAAAAATATCAGTTTACACATGACAATAGTACTACTGAAAGCTTTAAATCTCACAAACAACATTGTAAGAGCCATTTTCTGTTATTTAAGTTATATGATATGGGAGGTTCCTACAACCCCCATAAGTTGAATTGAATTGTTATATTCTAACTATTTCTAGCCTCTGTGACTAAACATTATACTCAGTTAGTGACCTGCCTTGCCAGGTGTAAGGTGTCGAGGGCACATGGGTTTAAACCGTGCCTAACGTACCTTATGTGCCTTGCATGTATTAAGTGCCAAGTAATATGAAAGACAATGTATTTTATTGAATGTACAGAGCCATATGTTTAAAGTGTACAGAAGAAGTAAAGCATCTTTAAGTATAGAAATAACTAAAGTTTGACTAGAAAAGCTAAGTTTAGAGAAGATACATTTTGCCTTTTATTCTATGTGTGTAGCAACCTTTTTTCTTTATTCTTATGTGGATCGTTTGCTTTGAATTTTCACTAAATATTTTAACACAAACTTTTGGACTGAGAGATTTCTTTCGGCACGTGTTTTACCTGTGCTTGAACTCGCCTTACACTCCTGCAGCTACAAACATACAGTACTGCCTTTTTTTCTCACTGGTGATTACCGCTCTCAGCATCTTCTCTCTTTTGATGCTCCTTCAGGGTCTATGTATGGCCCCTGGATGTGTATTCACCTCCAAAAAGCTGACTTTCTGCTTCAATGAGTCAGTTCTGCATATCAAGCCACAAAACAAGTGCCTGGACTCTTTAAGAAGTTTAATGCCTGCCTAAACCATCTTCTGTAAAAAGCTATGGATTATTACTTGATGAAAGGCTTAGCTTTAAAATTCACTCTAATCAAAACTTAATTTTATCATTAAGAAAATTAAAGTGTCAGAGTGGTACCTTCTCATAATTTGAAGGCTTAAAAGACTTTGTTAGCTTTGTTACCTCTCAGTTGGACTACTGATGTTCTCCTTGCGTAACAGACCTGTTCATTAAAGATGTCCCTTTTTTAGTACTCTGCAACATATTTCAAACACGAGGAACTGCTACCTTCTTTTTTGTTTCTTGGAAGAATCATATAATCAGTTTAATAAGACTTTACAAATGTATGCCTACTAAGTCATCTTATATCTCTTCTGTCTATTTTTTGTTGTCCATTATTAAAGCTTAAAAGTTGCCTCAGGGAATATGGTAGTCTAAAGCAGATGGGGACCTCTGCTGTCCCCCAATGTGTACTAGTTTTATGAGCAACCAATTGGAAGTCAGCACTTTCCTTTCAGGTGCATTACGTCACATACTAGACTAACAATCAACACAAAATGTATTCTGTTGGTATTTTACAATTGTTGGCTGGTGTACATTAGGAAACTGTAATGGCTAAACCAGACAAAACTAACACAATCTTCAGTGTTGCAGTAGCAAAAACTGAAGGTTGTAGCCAACATATTATGGAATACTTGGTCATAAAATATCCAGCAAATTAAAAATAAGCTACACTAGACATACCATTTAGGGGATGTTTTTGTAAAGCTCCTTATGATAGTGTTAAGTATGAAAGTGGTTATAAAAACTGCCATTTAAGTGACAAGCTGGTGTATAAATGGGCCTGTTACGCCGTTCAGAACATGTTGATACGTGGTATCCACTGACAAGACAGGCTTTACGCCAAATTAGAAGAGGCTTAGAAACTGATGCATTGCTAAGTCACAATGACTGTTAGATTAATTTTCCACTTTTAAGGTTTTCTAAAAAAAGAAATCATAAATGGGCTGAAACATAATACATGCTATAGACTGTTTTACCTTCTCTAACATGTTAACAAATTTTCAGTTAGTAAAAATTATTTCATAGGTAGATGACACACAAAAGACTTTGTTTTGTCTATAGAACTCAAGCGATACTTACAGATTAAAGGTAATTACATACAGTAAAAGTCACTAAAGGACAACCATTTCAACTTCCTGCATACTCACTGGAGGTGACTTTCTTGACTCTCAAAAATATTTTAGCTTCCACAAGAAAATATCTTTGCTGACAGCTGCTTTCCATGTATCACTTCCCTGTAGTAAAGCTGTTAGTCCAGAACTGTATGCAGACAATTGACCTATTGTTCCTGCTCTAATCAAAAGAAGCTTTTCTTCTTTTCAGTTCTTTTGATTTCTGAAGCTCCTAGTCATTTTCATCGGCTTACACCTACTGTGTGCTTGTTTCGTGCTTGGAAAGTTCCACATGCATATTCACCTGGGGGGGTTACTTTGTGAAAACTTCATGAAAAAATAATAAGCGGTTCAATAGAAAAGAGAAAAGATGGCTTGTTATCCTTCACAGACCATTTACAGTACAGTCTGTCTGTCCTAAAGGGCACAACAGAAAACTTAAATATTAGAGAAGTTATGTATGAATATAAACTGAACTGTCCGAAGCAGGCACAGAAACCAGATAAATGGGTGGTTTTAAATGTCTTTGTCTGCAGGTACACTATACAAGAATACAATATTTTTGAACTTTACTTTTAAAATGCATTTTGGCATTTACATTTAAATGTTTTTCCCTTTCAAACGTTTATAGGTATCAAATAAAAGAGAAGTCACAGAGTCTGTCTGTGGTAAAGTGGAACGATTTATTTTAAGAGCAAGATATCATTATAGCTTATTCAGTGTCTGTAAAAGTTAGAGGTGACATCTCAGATATCTTGGGACTGGTATGGATTACGCCTACTGTTGCATTTTTATGTCGTTTTAGAATCACTTGTTGGCAGATAAGCACGTCATAGGAAAACCATTTCATTCTTAAGAATAAAATGTAGTTTTAGTCTTAATGGAGAGGTATGAGGAGGGCATAGATTGTAATGGGAGGGGAAAAAACATTCACTAGCAGACAAGAAATCTCCAACAAATACCTGTGTGAATTTACTTCAAAAGTGAAATTAGTGCTTTTCCTAATTTCCTCCATTAAATAGATTTTTTGTACATGGAGTTAGCAGGGAATGAAGAAAAAACACCAACAAAAACATCTCATACCTCATTCATTATTACTTAAAAAGATAATCAACACTAAAAACACTGTCTTATTGACGTTTTTATATATCAATTGGTACAGGAAACTAAATATGGCAGAAGTATGAGGGCTAATCTCCTGCTGAGAAGAGGAGGCTGCGTGCTGTGACTTAAAATTTACTGGACTTTAGAAAAAGAATCTAATTCATACATAAGAAGAGAACATTTTGTTCCAGTGCTATAAGACTGTATCACAGCAAGTGCTTTAAATCTGATGTGATGGCTTTGATTACATATATGAATATAAGAATACCTTGACACTCCCATTAGCTTATTGGAAACATGGCACTTCTGGATAATGTTATTGACTGTGACACTTTCAGCTGTTTCATGTGTTAAGGCATACAAAAAGACATCACTTTTTTCTCCAGCTTGTTTATTGATGATGTTAAGAATCAACACATGAATGAGTTGATCATTTTAAGCACAGCTATAATCACTATAAATAGAGTGTAGATGACATGGCAGTAGAGAATTGTGCGTCTTACTGTAACCTACTTCTTCTAAAAGACCTCCTACTCTCAGAATGCAGTTAGCCAGAGTCACTCATGTGGCAAACCAGTTAGTGCAGCAAAGTCGAAGAAGATGCTTGAAGCCTAAACTTATGCTGTGACTGTTTTCATCTAAATATTTATTTACCTGTTGCTGTACGTTTTCATTATTTATGGAGACTATATATTTATGCACATTTTTTCTGTCATTAATAAATTCTGCCTTTTTCTTTGAAATTTTCTTGCTTTTTATTTTATACTGTGTTTTTTAAGTGTCATATGAAAGTGCTATCTGTGAAAGACTCTCTATAAAAAAAATGGACCCAACCAGATTATATGACCTACATTTGTTTCAATCTCACAACTCTGTAAAAAAAATATTATTTTTGAAGAAAATGTTTAATGTGTTCTAAAGAACTCTGAAATTGTGGAATTTTTCATTACATTAAAAAATGAATGTTAAATAACTAAGGTAACTACTTCCCATCTTGATTTGAAGACAACAGTAAAAAGGTAAGAATGATATAAATTCGAATCCAGCTGAATTGACGATTTTAAACTGAACTGAACATTTATCGACAACATTGATCATCTTTTTTTATTAGAAAGATGCTTTGTTTTTTTTTTTTGCATATATACAGTTAGGTCCATAAATATTTGGACAGAGACAACTTTTTTCTAATTTTGGTTCTGTAAATTACCACAATGAATTTTAAATGAAACAACTCAGATGCAGTTGAAGTGCAGACTTTCAGTTTTAATTCAGTGGGTTGAAAAGGCCTGGAGTTGATTTGAGGTTTGGTGCTTGCATGTGGAAGATTTTGCTGTGAACAGACAACATGCGGTCAAAGGAGCTCTCCATGCAGGTGAAAGAAGCCATCCTTAAGCTGCAAAAACAGAAAAAACTCATCCGAGAAATTGCTACAATATTACGAGTGGCAAAATCTACAGTTTGGTACATCCTGAGAAAGAAAGCAAGCACTGCTGAACTCAGCAACGCAAAAAGACCTGGGGCCTCATGTATAAACGGTGCGTACGCACAGAAATGTTACGTAAGAACTTTTCCACGTTCAAATCGCGATGTATAAAACCTAAACTTGGCGTAAAGCCACGCACTTTTCCATGGTACCTCATACCTTGTCGTTTGCAAGTTCTCCGCTCGGTTTTGCAGACTGGCGGCACCTAGCGTCAAAGCAGTGCTACTGTTCCTGTGTTGTTACTCTTCATTTTCCTGACGCGGCTTTATAAATACACTGAAACTAACCGCATATTGTTTGTTAGTGTAATGCATCTGATTGTAATTAACTTGTAACAATATAATGGTCCAGGGAATAGCCATAGTATTCTAAATACCATAACTGCTTTAGCGTTGTTACTCTCATTGCACCTTCTTCTTCTTTCAGCTGCTTCCTTTAAGGGTTGCCACAGCGGATCATCTTTTTCCATATTACTCTCACTGCACCAGTTAGAGCATTTATATCACTCTATCTGAGTGGGGAATCACAGCAGCAGCTGATCGGAAAGAGAATTATCGGTATTACAGCATCAAGCCCACGCTACCAAAGCCACGGCAAAACGCTTCAGAGCCTTTCCTGTGCGGACTTCGCGATTCAGAAACAGTTTCATCCCAAGAACTATAAACGCACTCAATCAATTGGTCCTTGTAGAACTGTTTGTACTTATAAGTACAATTACCTCACTGTAAACTTGCACTACAGTTATAATATTGCACAACCTGCGCCACTTTATAAAGCGTGCATTTACATATAATGACGATATCATGTGTAAGATGAAATGCAGCAAAATGTTTATTATATTATACAGATAAAACTTTAACTTCATTTAAATAATCTGTATTGTTAATAATTAAACATGTGAGGACACGGTGGCACAGAGCTAGTAAATTCACATATTGTTCCTGCCTTGCGCTGTATATTTGCTGAGACTGGCGCGACACTGGAAGGATAGACGGATAGAATAATTAAACACGTACTATGAAGATATTTCAATGTTCCTTAAAAGTTTTGAAGAATCGGCGTTGTTAAGCTTACAGATGGCTTAACGTCTATTACAGAGCTGATTGTATGGCGATTGGGTATTTGGGGAAAGAAAAGTAAGGACAGGAATTGGAGGTTAGTATGTTTGAATGAGACAGGACTGCTACAGTAAAGTATTTCATTGTAGGTCGCGCATGGCGCAGCAACATCTTGTATGAGACATGAACAATCTCTGCGCCATCGTGTTCTTAATAACATGCTTTTATTTCAATCATCATGAAAATGATATCACGTATACATCTCAGTACAGTGATCCCTTGCTGTATCGCGCTTTGACTTTCGCGGTTTTGCTCTATCGCGGATTTTATATGTAAGCATATGTAAATGTATATTGCGGATTTTTCGCTGATTCGGATTTCTGCGGACAATGGGTCTTTTAATTTATGGTACATGCTTCCTCAGTTTGTTTGCCCAGTTGATTTCATACAAGGGACGCTATTGGCGGATGGCTTAGAAGCTACCCAATCAAAGCAAGTATTACATATTAACTAAAACTCCTCAATGCTATAAGATATGCCTCCTGCGCGGTGCTCGATTGTTTGCTTGTCTCTGCCTCTATCTCACCCTCTCTGACATTCTCTGCGCCTGACGGAGGAGATGTGAGCAGAGGGGCTTTTTGCACAGAAGCTGTTTGCCTAGTGGATACGGATGCTCCTCTAAGAAATGCCGCTTTATCGAGGTGCGTCCAAAAGCACACTTATTGATTTTTGATTGTTTGCTTTAATCTCGCGCTCTCTCTCTCTCTCTCTGACGTTCTCTGCGCTTGACGGAGGAGATGTGAGCAGAGGGGCTTTTTGCATAGAGGCTGTTTGCTTAGAAGATACGGACGCTCCTGTAAAAATGCTGAAAGGCTACCTTCGCATTGATCCCTTCATTGCCGCTGCTTTATCGCGGTGCTTGCATACTTAAAAGCGCAACAGCCCTATTGATTTTTCATTGTTTACTTTACTCTCTCTCTGTGTTTGCACAGAAGCTGTTTGCTTAGAAGATAGGGACGGCTCCTGTAAAAATGCTGAAAGGCTACCTTCGCATTGATCCCTTCATTGCCGCTGCTTTATCGCGGTGCTTGCATACTTAAAAGCGCAACAGCCCTATTGATTTTTCATTGTTTACTTTACTCTCTCTCTGACATTCTCCGCTCCTTACTCGCACTTTGAAGAGGAAGATATGTTTGCATTCTTTTAATTGTGAGAAAGAACTGTCATCTCTGTCTTGTCATGGAGCACAGTTTAAACTTTTGACTAAAGGGTGTTATTTCATGTCTAGAGGGCTCTAATAATGTTAAAAAACGTATTTAGAAGGTCGTAAACAGGTTTTCTATGCTCTAACTGTGAAAATATTAGATTTATAAATAAAGAATCCTACTTCGTGGAAATTCATTTATCTGTCTGGAGCGGATTAACCGCGATAAACAAGGGTTTACTGTATAACTGTGCGGAGAATATTTATAAACAGTGTGGTAGAGTTTCTAAGGGCTTAAAATATATAAAAATAATCATACAAACATATGGTTTCTACTTCGCGGATTTTCACCTATCGCGGGGGTTCTGGAACGCAACCCCCGCGATCGAGGAGGGATTACTGTATTTTAATTATTCAGAGAGCTGTAATATCACAAATTTAATGGATTCTGTGTCCTGTCGGAGAAAGAGAAAGCCCGTTTAAGAAGCACGTAGTGATTCACACACAGAGCACATAGAAGATCAAATACAAAACAAAGCATTTAACGTGCTACTTTAGTTATGGGATTTGAGAAACTAGTAAATTAAATAAACTTAAGATGAAGTTTATGATGTTCTACTTTAATGACAAAATAAACTACGTGATTAAAGTGGATATTTCGAGATTGAAGTTAACATTTCGAGCTTTTCCTACTCTGTGCCTTTTTTTCACACTGTACCCTAATAAGCTTCCATATGACACTCAGACGGTGGGCCACGTCTCGCCTTTTCACGGCGACTTTGATATCTGACAACTTCTTTTTTATGTCGGGCACTGAGCGACATTGTGAACTTGAGCTTGTTTCTTCTGACATGCTATGTCACTCGACCAACTTCCTTTTCTTGTTTATTCCACTGTATAAACCAACAAATAGTACGTTTTTCTTTGCCTCCACTTGGTATTCGATGAAATTCTTCTATTTTCCCTCTTGCTTTTCCCATTGCCTTTTCACAGAAAACTGAGCTTAAGGTCTATTTATATTGATTTGCATATTCAAAGAGGCGTAATTCTGGGAGGAGTTGGGGCATTACATAAAGCGCGTGCACGAGCATTACTGTTAACGCTGACCGGGATTTATGTAGCTGAAGAACGTGGAAGTTGGAGTACGCACAGATTCTTGCATCTGGATTTTTCTGTGCGTAAGCACATTTAGGCTTTTGTGCTTACGCCATGTTATAGTGCGAATTCTATGCACGGCGTTATACATGAGGCCCCTGGACGTCCACAGAAGACAACAGTGGTGGATGATCGCAGAATCATTTCCATGGTGAAGAGAAACCCCTTCACAACAGTCAACCAAGTGAACAACACTCTCCAGGGGGTAGGCATATTGATATCCAAGTCTACCATAAAGAGAAGACTGCATGAAAGTAAATACAGAGGGTGCACTGCAAGGTGCAAGACACTCATAAGCCTCAAGAATAGAAAGACTAGATTGGACTTTGCTAAAGAACATCTAAAAAAGCCAGCACAGTTCTGGAAAAACATTCTTTGGGCAGATGAAACCAAAATCAACCTCTAGCAGAATGATGGCAAGAAAAAACTATGAAGAAGGAGTGGAACAGCTCATTATACAAAGCATACTACATCATCAGTAAAACACGGTGGAGGCAGTATGATGGCTTGGGCGTGCATGGCTGCCAGTGGCACTGGGACACTAGTGTTTATTGATGATGTGACACAGGACAGAAGCAGCCGAATGAATTCTGAGGCGTTCAGAGACATACTGTCTGCTCAAATCCAGCTAAATGCAGTTAAATTGATTGGGCGGCGTTTCATGATACTGATGGACAATGAAACAAAACATACAGCCAAAGCAGCCCAGGAGTTTATTAAAGCAAAGAAGTGGGAAATTAATGAATGGCCAAGTCAGTCACCTGATCTTAACCCAATTGAGCATGCATTTTACTTGTTGAAGACTAAACTTCGACCAGAAAGGCCCACAAACAAACAACAACTGAAAGCCGCTGCAGTAAAGGCCTGGCAGAGCATTAAAAAGGAGAAAACCCAGCATCTGGTGATGTTCAAGAGTTCAAGACCAGGCTGTCATTGCCAGCAAAGGGTTTTCAACTAAGTATTAGAAATGAACATTTTATTTCCAGTTATTTAATTTGTCCAATTATTTTTGAGCCCCTGAAATGAAGGGATTGTGTTAAAAAAATACTTTAGTTGCCTCGCATTTTTATGCAATCTTTTTGCTCAACCCACTGAATTAAAGCTGAAAGTCTGTACTTCAACTGCATCTGAGTTGTTTCATTTAAAATTCATTGTGTTAATGTATAGAACCAAAATTAGAAAAAAGTTGTCTCTGTGCAAATATTTATGGACCTAACTGTACTTACTGTTTCATTGGGCTACGATTACTCTTTTGTTCATTGTTTTCAAAATGGCCATATTGTTGTGACTTCATTCCAGTGAGAGCTGTGCTCAAATAGTGCGTGTCAGGTTCTTATTACTGGCTTACATCTCATGTAGCATCATCCAGATTTTCCATAAAACAGGCAAAGAAACCAGAAGAACAAATGCCACCCTGGTGATGTTTTTTCACTTTATTGTTGCTGTCAGTAAACCTCGTCTGTTGGTGTATTTACTATATACTGCAGCTTTTTTACTTTTAATCACAGGCCTTTGTGTTCATAATGTTCCTTATTTTCTCAGCACCATGCTCAGGAGAAGCTATCAGAGTAACCAGGATCTCACATCTGACTACATACAGTTATGTGAGTGAAGCAAATCTTTACATGCTCTACAACAAGGCCTCTGCTTTTAGGTTCTTTTTTCAGGCTGCCCTGAAATTGTTTAAGGGATTCTAAGAGAAAATATTATTTTGTGCGTACTATCCATGTCAATGCCAAAACCCTACGCAGTCCATTAGCATAATTTGACTATCCTGTTTGTTATTTTTTTGTGCCTGCTGTTTAGTGACAATAAGCAAATGGATTGCCATTGTAGTCTCATAAGTAAAAGTATTTCACTGAAGATTTTTGAATAGTTTGATGCGAAGCCTTTGTATTTATAGAAAGATTTTCTTTTAATTACTACATTATCAAATAAACATCACCATTATACAGGATGCTGCTGAGCTAAAGCAATGAACCCTGCACTATTGTGTTTGGTATTCAAATTTAGATGAGACACCGCATAACCGCTTTGAAAGTGATATTTCTGTGCCAACAGAGATCGTTATCACAGCCTAGCCTCACATTTGGCTGCGTTCAGAGCAAAGCACACAGCAAAAAGATAAACTATCTGGCATTTGGAGCACTTCACAGAAGCAAGGTGTAGTCTTCATGAAATTTCATCAGTGTTAATACCAATGACTGTTTTGGCACTAAAAATTCTGAGTGGGCCACGCAGAACTGTGAGAGAGAAGCTGTAAAGCTGTCTGCAAACTGTCAGAGGGAGCAGAGACATTAGGAATTATTAGGAAGCTTTAATTGTCATTGTACCAGTACAATGAAATTATAAAAAAGTAGTCATCGTACATACCGGAAAAAAAATTATAACAGTTCTATGAGTTTTTTAAATTTCAAATTCTGATGCCCAAGAAAAATAAAACTATCTGCAGATCTTTTTGTTCTACTTTTAATGCTCTTGTACAGCTTCCTGGAGGGCAGTAGTGTGAAGTGAAATGAGTTGTCAGGATGGGCGGTGTCATTAATGATTTTCAAGGTTCTGCAAAGACATTGGGCACTTCATACAGCCAGCATGTCATGTTAAAATACAGTATGCTTAAACACTCTCGATGGTTGAATGGTAGAAGGTCAACAGCAGCTTCCCCTTCATTTCCACTTTCCGGAGAAGTATCACAAAGTGCAAGATTGGAGAACAAGGACATTAAATGAGTCTGTGTGTGTGTGTGTATAGGAGAATGTGAGGGTATGTGTGCAAGAGGGACAGAAAGAGTCTCTTGCTTAAATCCACTGGTCTGTGTACATGGCTGCCTGTGAGTCTCAGGTAGGATGCTGGTCTTGAAGAGTTGTGAAACGGAGTACAGACGTGCTGTACTTAACCCCAAAGTGAGTGGTATGAGGCAAAGCCACCAGTGTGTATGTACACGGCGGACGCATTAGAGACCAGTTGAGAAACGAGATGGCCTCCAGTAAACCTTATGTGAAGGAGTGAGGAAATACAACTGCATTTTATAATGTATTACACTACCAGTACTACTGATGATTAAATGTCAGCCAAAGAGTTTAATACAAAGTCAGACAAAACAAAGAGCTATCAACATAATATTTTGTCTAATGGTACAATCATCAAAGGACATTAAGAAAAGTCATCTCAGCATCACCATCAAATACAAAACACTGAAAGCAGAACTACAAAAGGATATTCATAAGTTTTCAATTTTTTTTTAATAAACAAAGTGCTAAATTGTACTGAGCATTTGATTCCAAAATAAAAAGATTTGTGAATTTACTCACCCTTTAAATTGTGTCACAAAAAATCAATCAGCTTTAAAGGGCTATTGACTTTAAGCCCCAAGTTGAAACTGAAAAGTTCAATCTGCACACAGAAACACATGGGCTAAAGTACACCTACATAGAGGGTCCAAGGGCCTGCCAAAGAAACACAAAAACAGACTAGCTGCCCCACACAACCATGGAACATTTCAAATACTCCAAAAAGAAATATTTTGTTAGATAAGAAATTGCATTGAGCATATCAAGGAAAACTGACCATATTTGATTACATTAAGTAAGTTGACTTTGCTATAAATATTTTAACAATACAATAAATTATTGAGACGAGTTTACTGCTTATTTCATTTTTGTTCAATAGTGCCATTTTTTTGTTGAGTTGGGGGCAGTGCCCCACCTATACTCAATGTGGAAATGAAACAGTACTGACAAAGTGAGTCAACAGTGCATGATACTTTTAATCCACGAGAGTCAACATATATTCCACCCTGAGTTTCCCCCTCACAGGGGTTCATATGTCACAATTATATCTAGTGTGTTCATTTTTTATGTTAATCGTGGTGATTATTTAGGTGCTATATACCAACTTGTATTCTTCTATGTTCCATGTGTTTTGTGGTTGGGCGACCTGCGCACCACTGCAGGGGACAGCCCTATAAAAGCTAAGGAAAACCCTTGCGGTTCATTGTGAATGTGCTGGCATTGTGGAGTACTTCTTTTGATTACTGTGCTTATTGTGAATTTTCTGGATTTTTGACTCTTTTTGCTTGTTTTTCGAATACTCTTTGGATTTTCCTACTGTGTTCACTAGTAGGATTGCCTTTTCTGCCTTTGTGGTCTTCTGAGCTTCCTGGTACAGAGCCTTTTTTGTAAAATAAATCTTTTTATTTATTAAGATTCTTTATTGCTCACTGTGTGACTAACCGGGTTTTGACAATTACTTCATCTATAGCGGCATTTCGAGTATTTTCGGAACATTACGTGTATTAGAACTCTCTAGTTCCTAACAAAGACATTCTGATAAAAATACAACGTATGTCAAGGTATGTTAAGACTGGAGTGAGTAAACCATAACATTTACTGGCAAAGTATTTTTTAAGCACGAACAGCCACTCTTACACTATACGTGGCATACTTCCAAAGAAGTAAAGTGCCATCATTGTACCAACATAAGACCTGAAACAGAGAACGTCAAAAACATTTTTCATTATTGGAAGTATTGAAAATGCTACAAAACTTAACAGATACTTAACGGACAACAACAATGTGGTAGAAGTTTTAATTTCCTCTTGGTTTCCTCCCTTACTCCAAAGACATAGAAAAGATGATTGGGTATTTTACATTGTTACTCTTCTGCTCAGTCTATAACATTTTTTTTTCCTTTGTGCCATCTCCTGCCAGAATGGTCTGCCATCACTATAATATTGAACTGGATAATCAAATTTAGGGATACACTGAAAGGTTCAATAACAACACTATGAAAATTTAGTCATGCTAGAGGTATATTAGCATTACAAGTCCTGAAAGCTCTGAAGCTAGACCGTAATGATGTTAAACAATGAAATAAAACAGCAAGTAATGGAGTTTACTTACAGAATATCTAAATGACTGCAGATAATACGTTAAATAAATAAGTCAACAAATTAGGTAACCAAGGTAGCAGCCCTGTATCTTTACAGGTCTCAGCATTGTGTATCAACTGACTACATGCACTCTATGGTTTTGGAGCCCAAAGAATCTATTTCTAATGCTTGTTTTTTGTTTTAGATCAGTTTTCACATTATTACAATTTTTCATATTCTCTATTACATCATTTTGTTTATCCATAGGTGCCGCCATTTTGGGGATTTCCGCCGATAGTTGGCATGCTGTCTTCAGTCAGAATGGCCAGGAGTGTGCAACATGTGGTGTAAGTAAATATCAGCATCACACACTTCCTGGCTTTCCAAGACTCCAAATAAAAAAATACCTGTTTTTCCTGATTAATGAATCTCTGCATGTGTTTTCTGACAAAGAATTTTGGTTTATTATTTTGAGGTTAGATCTCACAATCTATTGACTTTTTGGTAGTGGAACTCAGCTAGTTTTTGACAGATGCTTCATTTTTACAAACACTTATTCAAAACTGCCTTCACTTCCAGAGGCAAACCAGTATCACTATAATTTCGGATTAGGATATGAAAGGCTATTGCATACGCATCAGTTTTTAGAAATAATTAAAAAATATTTTTCTTTGTAATATTTAAGAAATAAGTTAATTCTGTAATTATTTATAATGCTTCAGTGTGTATAATTTTAACCCACTGACACAAACATGGACAGGTTGGTTGGCAGCTCTACAATGAGTGTATGCTTCATATCTATTCTCAAGTTTATCATGAAACTTGCATACATACTGACTCTGTTTTTCTTATATTTGCAAAATATTAAGATGCACCTTCTGGCTCTTCCCAACAGAGTTATAAGGTGGCTTACTTTCACCTACTTTAAAACAGAATCTTGCATGCATGTTTCTTTAGAGGCCATATGGCTAAGTAAAACATGAATAAACTATTTTACAAATGCCTACTTTATTTATCAGCACATACAGGATCTTTTAGAAAAGAATAAAATTGACTGCTCAGCTACAGTATCAGTGCATTGATAAATAATAATTGTTATGACCAACAGGTGCATAAAAATAAAATAAAAATATTATACACAAATATGCCACTGTGTCATCAAGCATTTTAGAATCCAACAGACAGACAAACAATGAAAACGGCATATGATGTTGAAAAGCCTGGAGAGATCCCATTGCTAACTTGAAAAAAGAACTAATAATGGTTTAAAGTGCTCGTTCATCGCTTCTTTATTCATCCTCACTATTATCTATTAATAATAGCGGTTAGATACAGTGGATCTGTCATCTCTAAATTTAGCCTACATCAGTAAGAAACCATTAAATACTTCCTCTTACCTTCATTACTTGTACAACAACACACGCTGAGATCAAAGTCACAGTTTCAAGGACCTTACTCACAGATATGTCAAGATGCTGGCATCAGGCAAAAGACTCAAAAATTAGCATGCTAAGTCATTCTCATATGCACATCATGTATTCTGTGTAAGAACATAAGTTTAATTATCCTCAGTATTTTAAATAGGGAGGACAGAAGTCTTCAAGAAGCTTCTTAAATTAACTCCTAGCAGTCTTCATACTAATCTTTATATTTAAACCCTAATTGGGTTTATTTTGCTTTTACTAGATGTGCTTTTATTTTGACTTACTATACCATTCGACTTATACAGTATACAGCATATTATTATTTTATAAAGAATAGACATGGCTTAACATTACAAACGGGTCTGTGTTGCTAATTAATATTAGTTTTCCATCCATCCATTATCCAACCTGCTATATCCTAACTACAGGGTCACGAGGGTCTGCTGGAGCCAATCCCAGCCAAAACAGGGCGCAAGGCAGGAAACAAACCCTGGGCAGGGCGCCAGTCCACCACAAGGCACACACACACACACACACACACACTAGGGACAATTTAGAATTGCCAGTGCACCTAACCTGCATGTCTTTGGACTGTGGAAGGAAACCGGAGCACCCGGAGGAAACCCACGCAGACAAACACGGAGAGAACATGCAAACTCCACGCAGGCAGGACCCGGGAAATGAATCCGAGTCTCCTAACTGCGAGGCAGCAGCGCTACCACTGTGCAGATTTTTTTTTTATATTATTTGCCAAGTAAACAAATTATCTGTTTTATTTGCACTGATGCACAAGAAGTGAATCGCAACGAGTACAACTGCAAATGATGTAAACATGCACTTCAAAAGCTGTAGTTATAAAAAATATTATTCCAGCTGCACCCACCCAGTTAAAAAGGTACTAATCAAAATTTTTGTGTTAAAAATAAATTTAGCTTGAAAAAACGATTGTTAAATAAAATGTGACCTTCCCTCTGTGACCAATGCCCCAAGCTGCTCATTACACAGCCATGGATCAATTACACCTGACCTCTCACTTGTGACCAAGAATGACCTAAGTGACATTAACATCCCAGTTTATATAGTGACTCATGTCATTGCAATGTGTCACACTGCACACCTACACCCCTCATCTGCCTAAAATATTCTAGCCACATGCTGAGTACTGTCAAAAAGAAGTTATGCCAAATTCCTTTTTTGATGCATCTGACTTTGTCCTCAAAACCAGTCTAAGTATTTAACTAGATAAATGCCTGAGTCTTTTAAATTCACATTCCATTGACCATGTCCTTATGGTCAGTTTCCTTTCAAGGACAGTGTCTATATTATATTTTTTATCTTCCTCCATAACCTTTCAGAAATGTAGAAATTCTCATTGGTGTTTTGCATAAAAAGCTGACAAAGGGAAAACCTACAGTAGTCAAAAAACATAATACAGTAATATTAACTGTATGAATTTTAAACTTTGTATCAGTGTTTTATGTCCAGAATCTTAATTAGAGACTTTGGTTGTGTAGTCATGTGCAGTCTCAGGATAGTCACTGTCTGAGGGTCAACAGTATGTTTAGAAAAACACAAAATTAGACGAGGATGTTTCAGTTTCTTAGAATATTTTATGGGGACAAATGCCACCTTTAAATAATCAACAAAATGCTTCTTCTCTTTGAAATCAATCTGCAAGAGCTGCTGTTGAGGTTGAGAGAGGACATTTCAGTTGGCTATAAGGGTTATATGTCTGGCAGAGAAAATACAGTATGTCAAGCTGCACCAGACGCAGCTTCAATGACCTCCAAGGCATTCTTTGCAGTGAACTCTGTGGCCAACATACCACATTCTACCATCTGTCCATATTCTCGCTGCTGCCAGGTGACTCAGAGTGACAAGGAGCATACTCTGTGGAGAGTTCAGCACTAGTCAGTGCTTTTCAGTGCTGCAATTTTAGAAATCTTACACTGATTTTTTTTTTCTTTGAGCTTGAGTATTATTCTTAATTACTGTGTGACTGATTATGTTATTTTACTGGTTGTGCAAAGTGTTTTCTAAAGCAGGATGGAATATTGGTGATTATTTAAAAAAACAATTTAAAATATAAAGCCTGAGAGTCTGTATAAGTCATACTTTCATTTAGAAGCTTTGTAGGCTATTTGCATACTTTAGTTGTGTTAAAAGCATTTCCAGAATTGGATTGGGCTAATTTGCCCCTACTTTACTGGTAATACAAAAGTAAAAACTATTAAAGAGTCTACAATCATTGTCCATCTGTATTTTTTCCAATCATCAACTTGAAATGCAGCTGCAATTATTATGTATTATTCTAAACATATTGTTTCATTAAGATACATGGCACAGCATACCTAAAAACTGCTTTTTTCCCCAAAATCAAAGAATCACACTGTTATTTGTTGTTTTTATGCACTTTTGAAATTTGAAGACCTGCTTCACACTTATGGTCTAAGACTTTTTTTCCATCCATCCATCCATTATCCAACCCACTATATCCTAACTACAGGGTCATGGGGGTCTGTTGGAGTGTGCAGACTCCACACAGACAATAAGAAGGCCCGAGATGTAAGGTAGCAGTGCCATGACTACAATTTTAATATCATATTTGATATATTCTTGAAACAATATTTAACTCTGTAGGGCAATGTCCATGGTGGCTCTGAGGCTAGGGATATGCACTGGCAATCGAAAGGTTGCCGGTTCAAATCCCGTAAATGCCAAAATGGACTCTGCTCTGTCGGGACCTTGATCAAGGCCCTTAACCTGCAATTGCTGAGCGCTTTGAGTAGTGAGAAAAGTGCTATATAAATGCAAAGAATTATTATTATTATTATTATAGGTGAGTGACAGGTAATCTTGATATAATCCAAAATATAATTTTCATTTGTCATATGTGTTTTGCAATGCCATTTTTTTGTATTGACTAAATCTACCATTTAATGTAACAATGCTGATTTTTTGACAAAGATTGAGTGCAAATATCAAGTGCTTGTACTTGTCATGTACGGCAAACTAGACATTGAAATCAGAAATATTGAAATATACTTTTATTTATATTCAAGTAGAGATTCTGGAGTTTGATTCACCTCCCAGTTCACGAGTTTTGACAAGTTTGACTAATAGGCCTCCTGCAAAACCAAAAGAACTTCCTCAAATTTCCAGAAATAACAGGCAATCTTCTGCTTTCATGTGTAGTGTATCTGGTTAGGAAGATCTGCTCTTCATTAATAAACTCTGTCCTTCTGTCACGCGACTTCTAGTTATTGCCTTCTGTATAGCAGATTTTGTTTGGCTGGGATATTCAGAAAGCCAAGGAGACAAAAATAAGACATACATAGAAAAATATTTGTGACTCAAAATATTACAATGTACCAGTTTAATTTTTGCCTTTATATTGCCAAGCATGTAATCCCATAGTACTGTTCTGTTCATACAGCATTCAAATTCATTGTGTATGATAATATGTTGCATATACAAGAGTTCTCATGTCTTTTTATGCAAAGTATGAATTGACTTGTCATCAAATTGCTCTCCAGAAGGACTCCAAAATCAAGGGTAATTTATTGAGTAATACAATTCAAAACTATGGAGCCACAGTTTCTCTATCTTTTAAAAAATACTCATTCAGATGTGAATGTTTTCTTTGACTTTCCTTATATACAGTATATACCATAGGCATATGCAGGAAAAGCACCATAACAATGTCCACATTATGGTTTCAATGGATTAACATATTTTAGGCACCACTGAACATAATTTGACCAGTCTAGGATTGATGTCTGTTTGAGTGTCAGGATATGTATTGGAAGTCCGATGTATATCGGCTGAACAGGACCGGAGAAAGTACGGTCTTCTGTGGCGCTCCTGTGTTGCTGACCACAATGTCAGACCTACAGTTCCCGAGACGCACATACTGAGGTCTGTCTGTAAGATAGTCCACAATCCATGCTACCAGGTGTGAGTCTACTCCCATCTCTGTCAGCTTATCCCTAAGGAGCAGAGGTTGGATGGTGTTGAAGGCGCTAGAGAAGTCCAAAAACATAATTCTTACAGCACCACTGCCTCTGTCCAAGTGGGAGAGGGATCGGTATAACATATAGATGATGGCATCCTCCGTCTCCACCTTCTCCTGGTATGCCAACTGCAGAGGGTCAAGGGCGTGGTAGATCTGTGGCATCAGGTGGTTAATCAGTAGCTGCTCCATGGTCTTCATCACATGTGACATCAGAGCGACAGGCCGGAAGTCATTCAGCTCACTAGGACGTGATACCTTTGGGACTGGGGTGATACAAGATCTTTTCCAAAGCCTCGGGACTCTCCCCTGTTCCAGGCTCAGGTTGAAGATGCGCTGTAGAGGACTCCCCAGTTCCAGTGCACAGGCCTTCAGCAGTCATGGTGATGCTCCACCTGGACCCGCTGCTTTGCTGGCACGAAGTCTCCTCTGCTCTCTGCTCACCTGAGCTGCTGTAATTGTGGGTGGGTATGTCTCTCCTATGCTGGTATCAGCAGAAGGATGGTTGAGGATGTAGTACTCCGAGGTGAGAGTGGGTTAGGGTGGTCAAACCTGTTAAAGAAGTTGTTCATTTGGTTTGCTCTCTCCACGTCTCTCTCGATGGTGGCACCCCACTTCGAGCTGCAGCCAGTGATGATCTTCATCCCATCCCACATTTCCTTTATGCTGTTATTCTGCAACTTCTGCTCCAGCTTTCTCCTGTACTGCTCCTTCACCGCCCTGAGCTGGACTCAGAGTTCCTTCTGCACGTGCTTGAGCTCATGCTGATCACCGCCTTTAAAAGTCCTTTTCTTCTGGTTCAAAAGGCCCTTGATGTCACTTGTAATCCATGGCTTGTTGTTAGCATAGCAGCATACTGTTCTTACTGGAACTACAATGTCCATACAGAAGTTGATGTAATCAGTAGTGCAGTCAACAACCTCCTCAATGTTCTCATTATGTGACCCCTACAAGATATCCCAGTCCGTAGTTCCAAAGCAGTATCTCAGAGCCTGCTCTGCCTCAGGGGACCACTTCCTGAATGACTGTGTGGTTGTAGGTAGCTCCCTCACTCTTGGTCTGTAGTGAGGCTGAATCAGAACCAGGTTATGATCTGCTTTCCCAAGCGCAAACAGCAGGGTGGTGCTGTATGCATCTTTAACGTTTGCATACAGTAGGTTGATATTCCTATTTCCCCGGGTGTTGCAATCCATATACTGGGAGGAGGCAGGTAATGTTTTGTCCAGCGTTACATGTTTAAAGTCTACAGTGATTAGCACAAGCACCTCAGGGTGCTGTGTTTGTAACTTGGATGACGTCACTCGCCATCTCCAGATTGGCTCGAGGGGGAATGTAAACAATAACAACAATCACATGTCCAAACTCTCTGGGCAAGTAATAGGGATGCAAACTTACGGCCAACAGTTCGATGTCCCTGCAGCAAGTGGAGATTTTAACGTTTACATGTCCAGAGTTGCACCATCTTGTATTGACATAGAGAGCGACAACCCCTCCTTTGTGCTTCCCACAGGTACTTGCGTCTCTGTCCGCTCTAACTGTGCTAAATCCAAGTAGCTCCACATTAGCATCTCGGATGTTAGTTGTTAGACACGTTTCACTAAAACACAGCAAACTGTATTCTCTGTAGATCCTGACATTTTTCACCAGTGTAGCCAGTTCAGCGATCTTATTTGGTAGTGAGTTCACATTTCCCAGGATCACAGAGGGCAGCGAATGTTTGTAGCGCCACTTTATTGCTAGACACTTGGCTTTTATCTTAGCACCGGCTCTGCTGCCCCGATACCGCCTTCTTACCTTGTCAGGTAAAAAGGGAACCACACCGGTGTGAGCATTTGTTCTCAGAACTTGAAGTTGACTACTTGAGTAGACGAGTCTCAGTGTGTAAAAATCCATGTCCATGTATTAAAAAAATACTAAAAAGTGTCCAGGGAACAAGTCCACATAAAAGAAAGTGATAGGAATTAACAGTGAAATAAAGAAAAATAGAGAAAAAGGTAGAAAGATAAAGATAAAGGCTTTAAGATAAAGTCATACACAGAGCTGCTGGAAAGGCTGCCACTCATGTCAGAGCCTGAGTTAGTAATTAATTCAATCCCTGCAATAGTAAAACTAACTATGGAAGTGAAGAAAACTGTACAGTATGGTAAATGAAACAGTGTAGCTGAAATACTGCTAAATATAAAAAGGTCAAAACTATATGTAAGAAAAACATAAAACCTGTTAAAGTGTCCATATTATATTCAGCTCGAGCTTTAATACATACAGTTAAAGTCAGAAGTTTATAAGGATTATATAATCCTTTAAAACTCACTTTATAACCCATCCACAGATTTTATACTAACAAACTACAAATTTGACGCATTGTTTAAAACGTCTGTTTTGTGCAGGGCAAAAGTCTTTTTATTCCAACAATGGTCAGAGACAGATTATATGACTTTTTATTGACTGTATCACAATTCCAATGGATTACAAGTTTACATACACTTTATTGTTTGGCAGATGGCCGTGGCTCTTTTCCAATATATTGGAAGGAACTGGGGGAGCAGACATGCCCAGGACACTGCCTACCCTGGAGTGCTAGATGGCAAACCTGGGTTGCAGCAGCACCTCGGATTCCCGCAGGGCTTCATGGAAGTTCACTGCAGCCTTGTTGGGTTCCGTGGATGCTGTCAGGGGGATCTGTGGAAGTTGCAGAACCCTACTATTCTGGGTGTTCACCACACCTGGGAGTGATTTCATATCCGGCTAACAAGCCACCAGAAGCACACAGGAACAGCATATATTGTGCATTGGTGCTTGGGAACTGTGCTACTGTGGGGAGCAAAAGAAAAGCTCTTCCCCACTATAATAAAGGTGTGCTGTGTGGGAAGACTTGTGTCTGCATCTGTCTTTGTTGGGGTTTGGGTGGCTGGAGCACCCTATGATGGTCACAGTTAGTATTTGGTGGCATTGCCTTAAATTGTTTGACTTGAGTCAAATGTTTGGGTTGCCCTCCACAAGCTTCTTACAATAAGTTGCTGGAATTGGCCCAATTCTTCAGATAGAATATGTGTAACTGGGACAGTTTCGGAAGTCTCCTTGCTCACACATGCTTTTTCAGTCCTACCCACAAATTTTCAATGGGATTGAGGTCAGGGCTTTGTAATCGCCACTCCAAAACATTGACCTTGTTATCCTTAAGCCATTTTGCCCTAACTTTGGAGGTATGCTTGGGGTCATTGTCCATTAGGAAGACCCATCTGCAACTTCCATGCTGAGCTCCTGAGATTTTGCTGCAATATATCTACATTATTTTCCTTTTCATGATGCCATCTATTCTGTGAAGTGCACCAGTACTTTCTGCTGCAAAGCATAGTACTCCCACCACCAGGGTTGACATTTAGGATGGTGTTGTTAGGCTTGCAAACCTCACCCGTTTCCCTCCAAATATAACAAAAGCCATTATGGCCAAACAATTCAATCTTGGATTCATCAGACTAGACAACATTTCTCAAGACAGTAAGATCTTTGTCCCCATTGCAAACTGCAGTCTGGGTCTTTTATGGTTACTTTGGAGCAGTGGCTTTTTCCTTGCTGATCAGCCTTTCAGCTTATGTTGATATTGGACTTGTTTTACTGTGGATGTAGATACTTGTCTTCCTGATTCCTCAGGCATCTTCACAAGGTCCTTTGCTGTTGTTCTTGGATTGATTTGCAATTTTCACGCCAAAGTACATTGTTCTCTAAGAGACAGAATGCGTCTCCTTCCTCAGCGGTATGAGGGCTGTGTATCATTGATTGTATAGATGAACATGAAACATTCAGCCATTTGGAAAATGTTCCTAATGGAAGAACCGGATTTGTGAAGGTCCACAATTTTTTTTCTGAGGTCTTGGCTGATTTCTATTGATTCTCCCATTATGTCAAGCAAAGAGGCAGTGAGTTTGATGGTAGGCCTTAACATACATCCACATGTTGACCCCAATTAAGCTAATAGGCTATCAGAAGCTAACTGTCTAATTGCCTAAATGCTTGACATCATTTTCTGGAAATTTCCAAGCTGTTTAAAGGCAGAATTAACAAAGTATGTAAACTTGTGTCCCACTGGAATTGCGATACAGTCAAGAAAAAGTGAAATGTGAACATTGTTGCAAAAATTACTTTTGCCCTGCACAAAGCAGATGTCTTAAAAGATATGCCAAATTTATAGTTAGTATAAAATCTGTGGATGGGGTTATAAAGTGAGTTTAAAGAATTCAGTGTATGTAAACTTTTGACTTCAATTGTAAGGTCAAGTTACATCTCGAAGTTACAAATTTAAACCAGCTAATGCAAATATAGTAAATAGTGGTCATACAGTACATAATTGTTCATGGGAAAAAGAAATGTTTTAAATGTAACTCCCTTTTAAGGAGTTCTAAAATACAGTGCTTACAAGGAAGCTGCTTTGAATATCAGTGGTGCTGCTGATAAGAGTTAGAAATTTCCATTATATTGCAATTGTTAACTGTCGAAAACTATTATCAATAGTCATTATTAACAACAACAACATGCAACTATATAATTGTCCATAAAATCATCACAATATTTCAAATGTCTTGTATTCTTACAGAAGTTTACTTTTAGCAGAAACACTATCAATAACACTATGTGGGACATGGATCAAGCCCTTAAAAATACAGTTTAACTTAACAGAATTTATTATCATGTATGCTGTAGAGCATGTACTGTGATCGCAATAATGGCAAAATGAATTAATCCATGCAGGCATTTTCTGCACTTGATTCTTCTGTTCTACAGTATTTATATTCCATTGAAGTGTAAGATTTAAACCAACCTTGAATAGAACCTTAGCCTTTCATTCAGCACATCCCTGACTGTAAGTAAGCTCACTCACAGAAAGCCAATTTTTATCACCAGTCAACCTAACCTGCACATTTTTAGACTGTATGGGGACATTGTAATACATGGGCAAATTTTGAAAGACAGTGACTGGACAAGATGTGAATGCAGTAATCTGAAGTTGTGAGGCAGTAGTTGTTAATATTTGTATCATTATTCCTCTTCTTTCTTGAAAGCCTTAGAGTAAAACAATCACGTTTGAGGAGGAGACATTAGCCATAAAGCTATGGCATCATCTCCTTAGGCATAATAGGAAGGCCCAATTGGTCTCTGTAGTTAAATCATGGCTGAAGTCTCAGTATTTCATCAAAATGTTACATCTTCAGAAAAGAATGTTCACATTATGTCTTATTAACTGTTGTATCAGAGAGATTTTGCCATGCATTTTCCTTGTTTTCAAGCAAGTCAGGGTTTTATTTTCTCTGGAGTCTTTGTAAAGAGTAGTTGTTTCTGATTAATTAACAATTTCTTTCCTCCTTGCCAGGTGCTTTAAGATCAAAATATTTATATTTAACTCATTGATATAGTTATTGACATTTTTAATTATATTCTAATTTGTTTTATAGCTAATAGTAAATGCACAAATCACATGGTTCGTAGTATGATTCCCTTTTTTCCATGGAATTTCTTATTTGTTTTATACAAAGATTTAGTAGGCACATCAGTTACATTAACCCACCATGATAAAGTTTCATATTCCACTCAGGAACTGTCATAGGACTTTACAAGACAGTCTTGCAGTCTGATGATCCAGAAGGCAAACAGGCTCTAACAAACAAACAGAGTACTGTATAAGGAAGGTGACTGCAGAAACAGAGAAAACATAAGAACACTAAGCTACTGGAGCAAAATATCCTGCTCATAGTAACCATAAATGACTAATTTTTCACCTCCCATTCCTTAACTGTGCTAGATTCATAAAAAATAATTAACTACCCTGGAAAAGTACAATAATATAATATAATATAATATAATATAATATAATATAATATAATATAATATAATATAATATAATATAATATAAAAGCTGTATTATCCATCTTGTATAAAATCTGAGTACTCAACATAGACCTCAGTGTTAACGTTTGCAGTGCACCATGCAATTCACGTGTCTCTGTTATATGCCATTTGGTGTGGGATTCATAAAAGCTTAGTTAATGTTTGTCATGCACCATCTACTGGAATGACAAATGGAAGTCATTTTATTACTAATTATGTTTGTTATGTTCCATCTTTTGGAATGATAGAGACATAGCAAACGGACCTAAACACAGACACAACTCTTCTGCCTGCATTAGGTCTATATTCTGATCAACATATTAATAAAAGGTGTTATCTTTGGACAAATTAAAATTTGTCAAGTATTTCTTATGACAGAATATTAAAATTTATGCCCACTTATTCCTCAAGTTTTACAGTTTCTGCCATAATTTTGAAATTAATACATCATCATTTATCCTTTCAATAAATATTTCACAAACAATTTAAAAATGTGAAAGATGTCTTGCTTGACTCGGCATTTTTTAAAGTGATTATGAATTGCATACTAATTAGAAAATAAGTCTGAAATAGAAACATCTAAAGCATGCTAGCAAGGCTACATAATGCCTTTACCCCACCTTTACCTTCAATAAATTGTTTGATAAATATGTAAAAACATCATGAAATGTTAGTCTTCCTTAGTTAAAAACCAAATGTTGCATGTAGGAAGGATGTTTGTTATTAATAAACTAAGATGCAAAGGTATTTAATTTTTACATTTCCAATTTAATTTTTCTTGACTTGGAACAAAAAATATATTTGGTACCTTCCTAACTCATGAATGTAGTTTCATAAATGTTTTTGTCAATTGATTTTTTTCAGGGAAAAATCGGAAAACACATAAAACACAATCTTCATAAGCATTGACCAAATATGTCAATAAACATGTAGCCTTCATCAAAAAAGTTTTCTTCTATTACAAATACTGTAAATATACTTATTACAAATAAAAAGATATTTACCTTTATAGTTTACATCTCTGTGTGCAGGATCAACATAAATACATATTTATTCAGAACAATATTTATATATGTATGCAATGAATAAAATTCAGAGGGTGTGAAGTTCTTCAGTTCTATTTAGGTACTGTATTAATGTATAATGTGAGCAATACTTGGCAGATACAAAGTTGGTTGATTTTATCCTTTTTGCATTAAGCTCTTAGTAATAAAATATTCTTGTGTGTCACCATGTAATTAAGCACATGGGTAAAATCATGCTTTCCGTATTCTGCTTAGCCTGTTCAGCATGACTTGCTTTAATAATGTACTTGATTTTTATCTTAAATAACCGTGAAACAGCCTCTTCTTTTACAGCTAGTGAGCTGACAAAAAGTCAAATCTTTACACATGCACCCAATGATATCATACTGTTTATGTAAAATTATTTGATTGTAGTTCGAGCCACAAATTCTTTTCCTTATTATTTTTTTTCTTGCTAGTTATTTATTTGTTATTGATCTCTGCTTTATATGCAGTTGTTTATGTGCTATATGTCAAAGACATAACTGGCTTCCTTGTCCTTTGCAGCTGTTGGTGGGGACATGGGTATATCTTGGCCGTTGTTACCTTATCATCAAGTAAGTTGCACATAAGTAGGCTGTCTGAACTCTTTTTCAAAAAAAAAGGCTAAGTAGATCATATAAGTTTATTGTAAAATGTTTGTTTAAATGTAGATGCTGATACTTTGCATAACATGCAGGAGGAAGGTTGTACAGTAACAGTGCATATTTGTACTGAACTGGCTTGTGTCAGTCAGGGCAATTTAGCGTTAATTCAACTAGTGTTTCAACTAGTTTAGTTTTATTACATATACAGTGGAACCTCGGGTCACGAACGTCTCGGACCACATACAAATCAGGTTACGACCAAAACGTTCGCCAAACATTTGCATCTGTTCACGACCACATACTTGGGTGACGAACAAGCCAGTTTCCCTTCCGGTTCGTACACGCCGATAATTTCCGCATGTGTTCAGTCTCTCCCTGTGCATTTGCTGTGAACTCTTTGTGCTCTATTTCATTTCCCTTCCGGTTCGTACACGCTGGTGATTTACACATGTGTCCAGTCTCTCCCTGTAGAGTACAGAGGGACTCTGTGGTATAGCGAATCTACAGCTCACGTCAAGAGGCCAGTATTAAATAAATAATCTCCGCGCTATAGAAGCCATGTCCTCTTCATAAATAAAAGTGTGAGGTGGCTAAAGGGAGAAAAAGGAAAAGAAAGACAGAGGTTATCGAGTGAGGAAGTAAGCAGGAAGCAGTGTGGAAAGAATTGGTGCAAGCAAGCGAGTGAGCAAGTGCATGCTCGTAGGCAGGCAGCTGGACAGTGAGCCCAAGCAGGGGTGTTTGACTGACACTCAGTGGGGCAGAAGAAAGTGGTCACTCCAGCAGAGCGATCAAGGAGCTGGAGTGACCAGAAGAAGGACGGCTGGCCGCGTAAGGCCGAGAAAGGCAGCGGGGGTCACCAGTTAAAGAATGCATCAGGCTTGTTTTTAAACAGACTGCTTCCAGCATTGTTTTAACCTTGTTGTATTTAATGAAGACTTTTTTCAATTGGATTTTAACCTCCACTTCACTTGTTTTTATGGAATTATTTATTTATTGAAAGATTCTGAAAGCACTGCACTTTATTTAATTTGGACTTTGTTTTTGATTGTTGTTTTGTTGATTTTAATAAAAGCACTTGGCACTTTTTGCACCATCCCCTTGCTCCATTGTACAGCAGTGCCTCACTGTCATGCTCATCGGTAACATTACCGACGGTGACGGGTTTAAGAGCTCCCGGAAGCGAGAGGGGAGCATGCAGCGAACCCGCATCGTCACAGATTTTACCTCAAAACTGTAATCTCCTCTCCACCCAGTTCCTCCTCACTACTTTCATGCCAGAACTCGACTCATGCAAGGTTAGTTTTCTTGGTTGTTTATGGTTAGTTTTTGTATAAATTATGGATTTTTCAAATGTTCATTTGTTTCCCTGTGCTTAAAACTCATGAAAAAAAAAGTGTTTACAGCGAGCAGTTCGTAAGGCTATAGCGTGAGCTCTTGCAATGTTAGTTTTCTCTGTTCAAGGTTTTCTCAGTGTTATTCAATGTTTTTACATTTAGTTTACTATTACACTGTGCATTCTATGGTATAATTAACTATTTTTGTGCTTAAAAATCTTTAAAAAATATGTACATTTACAAACAGCTCATACGGTTTAATTAATTGTATTTACATACAATCCTATGGGAGGAAATTACTTCGGGTCACGACCAGAATTTTGGAACATATTACGGTCGTGACCCGAGGTTCCACTGTATGTATTTATTATTCAGTTTATTTATTTATTTATTATAGTCAAATATTTTGAAACTAAGAAATAATCACTAAGACAATGATTTGGAAGAGTCTGAGTCTCGGTTTCTATTATTAAAACATTACAGCAATCTGGATGAAAACAAGCCATTCAGCCCAGCAAAGCCAGGCAGTCCTATCCACTTAATTCTTCCAAAATAACATCAAGTCAAGTTTTGAAAATTCTTGATGTCCTGCTTTCTGCCATACTACTTGGTAACTTATTACATCTGTTTATGGTTAACTGTGTAATGAAAAATTTTCAAATGTTTGTGCAAAATTTACTGTTAACAAGTTTCCAACTTTCCATACCAATACCAAAACCATTCATTTGTAAAAGAACCTATAGACTGAAAATGTATCAGTCTGAGTTTTTCAACAATAAATTACTATAATGTTGCCTCCCTGTGACCCATTGTAAATTCCTACATGGGTATTGATGTAGCCTGGCCATGAAAGCAGTTAAGAAAGGTTCCCCAAATGGATCATTTTTAAAATTAAGTTCACTTGGCAAATATTAAGAAGTATTGTTTGCATGTTAAATTTTAATAAGTTGTACCTTAGTATAGTTTTACTTCATTAATGTAGGAAGGATATCTTATGTGCAATTAAATAAACAAATATGTTTTAAATGTACTGATTGTCCGCACCATTGTTATTGCCTTCATAACTTCAGCATACCTGTATGAAGATCATAAACAAATATAATTTTGTTTAGGTTATTGCATGGAACTTTTAAAAGGAACATATTAAACAGACACCCTGTAGTATCATACAGGTAAAATATACTGCTCAAAAGAATTAAAGGAACACTTTTTAATCAGAGTATACCATAAAGTCAGTGAAACTTATGGGATATTAATCTGGTCAGTTAAGTAGCAGAGGGGGTTGTTAATCAGTTTCAGCTGCTGTGGTGTTAATGAAATGAACAACTGATGCACTAGAGGGGCAACAATGAGATGACCCCCAAAACAGGAATGGTTTAACAGGTGGAGGCCACTGACATTTTTCCCTCCTCATCTTTTCTGACTGTTTCTTCACTAGTTTTGCATTTGGCTACAGTCAGTGTCACTACTGGTAGCATGAGGCGATACCTGGACCCTACAGAGGTTGCACAGGTAGTCCAACTTCTCCAGGATGGCACATCAATACGTGTCATTGCCAGAAGGTTTGCTGTGTCTCCCTGCACAGTCTCAAGGGCATGGAGGAGATTCTAGGAGACAAGCAGTTACTCTAGGAGAGCTGGAGAGGGCCATAGAAGGTCCATAACCCATCAGCAGGACCAGTATCTGCTCCTTTGGGCAAAAGGAACAGGATGAGCACTGCCAGAGCCCTACAAAATGACCTCCAGCAGGCCACTGGTGTGAATGTCTCTGACCAAACAACCAGAAAGACTTCATGAGGGTGACCTAAGGGCCCCATGTCCTCTAATGGGCCCTGAGCTCACTGCCCAGCAGCATGCAGCTTGATTGGCATTCACCATAGAATACCAGAATTGGCAGATGCACCACTGGTGCCCTGTGCTTTTTACAGATGAGAGCAGGTTCATCCTGACCACGTGACAGAAGTGAAAGGGTCTGGAGAAGCCATGGAGAACATTATGCTGCCTGTAACATCATTCAGCATGAGCAGTTTGGTGGTGGGTTAATGATTGTCTGGGGGGGCATATTAATGGAGGGTCACACAGACCGCTACAGGCTTGACAAAGGCACCTCGGCTGCCATTAGGTATCAGGATGAAATCCTTGGACCCATTGTCAGACCCTATGCTGGTACAGTGGCTCCTGGTGCACGACAATCCCTGGCCTCATATGGTGAGAGTATGCAGGCAGTTCCTGGAGGATGAAGGAATTGATACCATTGACTGGCCACCATGCTTTCCTGACCTAAATCCAATAGAACACCTCTGGGACATTATGTTTTGGTCCATCCAATGCCGCTAGGTTGCACCTCAGACTGTCCAGGAGCTCAGTGATGCCCTGGTCGAGATCTGGGAGGAGATCTCCCACAACACCATCTGTCATCTCATTAGAAGCATGCACTGATGTTGTCAGGCATGTATACAAGAACACAGGGGCCATACAAAGTGCTGCGTACAATTTTGAGTTGCTGCAATTAAATTTTGGCAAAATGGACTAGCCTGCCACATAATTTTTTCACTCTGATTTTTGGGGCGTCTTTGAATTCAGGGCTCTGTAGGTTGATCATTTTCATTTCCATCAAACGATGTGGCATCCTTTCATTCCTAACACATTACCCAGTCTATATCAGTATAGATATCCAGGAGGATTTCTTTTTCCCATTGAGATCTGATGTGTTTTCAAAGTGTTCCTTTAATTTTTTTGAGCAGTTTATAAAGGAATTGTGATTTAATTTTATGTTGGATGCATACTGGTAGATTCTTAAATCTGCTTATTGTAATTCAGGGTCACATAGGCCTAGTGTCAGGAACGCTTGGCAGAAGTGGAAAACAAACCTTGGCAGGACACACACATGCACATGACCAATTTGGATGAAGATGAACCTACCGTATGTTTCTGGGGATGTGTGGAGAAAATCCATACACACACAGGACGAATGGGCAAATGCAATGCATATAACGACTCTATTATATCCTGTATATCCAACCCTTAGAGGATACAGACGCTCCTGGGAAAACCCCTCCTAAAAACGCTGACAAACTACCTTCACATTGCTCCCTTTGTCACGCGATATGCTTCCCACGTGGAACCTGTCAGTTTTGAATTGTTTTGAATTGAGAAAAAGGAAGATATGTTTGCATACTTTTAATTGTGAGATGAAACTGTCTCACCTGTCAAGGAGCGCGTTTAAACTTTTGAAAGAGACATACAGTGCATCCGGAAAGTATTCACAGCGCATCACTTTTTCCACATTTTGTTATGTTACAGCCTTATCCCACAATGGATTAAATTCATTTTTTTACTCAGAATTCTACACACAACACCCCATAATGTCAACATGAAAAAAGTTTACCTGAGGTTTTTGCAAGTTTATTAAAAATAAAAAACTGGGAATTTACATGTACATAAGTATTCACAGCCTTTGCTTAATACTTTGTCGATGCACCTTTGGCAGCAATTACAGCCTCAAGTCTTTTTGAATATGATGCCACAAGCTTGGCACACCTATCCTTGGCCAGTTTTGCCCGTTCCTCTTTGCAGCACCTCTCAAGCTCCATCAGGTTGGATGGGAAGCTTCAGTGCACAGCCATTTTAAGATCTCTCCAGAGATGTTTAATCGGATTCAAGTCTGGGCTCTGGCTGGGACACTCAAGGACATTCACAGAGTTGTTCTGAAGCCACTCCTTTGATATCTTGGCTGTGTGCTTAGGGTCGTTGTCCTGCTGAAAGATGAACCGTCGCCCCAGTCTGAGGTCAAGAGTGCTCTGGAGCAAGTTTTCAACCAGGATGTCTCTGTACATTGCTGCAGTCATCTTTCCCTTTATCCTGACTAGTCTCCCAGTCTCTGCCGCTGAAAAACATTCCCACAGCATGATGCTGCCACCACCTTGCTTCACTGTAGGGATGGTATTGGCCTGGTGATGAGCGGTGCCTGGTTTACTCCAAATGTGACGCCTGGCATTCACACCAAAGAGTTCAATCTTTGTCTCATCAGACCAGAGAATTTTGTTTCTCATGGTCTGAGAGTCTTTCAGGTGCCTTTTGAAAAACTCCAGGCAGGCTGGCATGTGCCTTTTACTAAGGGGTGGCTTCCGTCTGGCCACTCTACCACACAGGCCTAATTGGTGGATTGCTGCAGAGATGGTTGTCCTTCTGGAAGGTTCTCCTCTCTCCACAAAAGACCTCTGGAGCTCTGACAGAGTGATCATTGGGTTCTTGGTCACCTCCCCGATTGCTCAGTTTAGATGGTAGGCCAGCTCTAGGAAGAGTTCTGGTGGTTTTGAACTTCTTCCACTTACGGATGATGGAGACTACTGTGCTCACTGGGACCTTCAAAGTAGCAGAAATTTTTCTGTAACCTTCCCCAGATTTGTGCCTCAAGACAATCCTGTCTCGGAGGTCTACAGACAATTCCATTGACTTCATAATTGGTTTGTGCTCTGACATGAACTGTCAACTGTGGTACCTTATATAGACAGGTGTGTGCCTTTCCAAATCATGTCCAATCAACTGAATTTACCACAGGTGGACTCCAATTAAACTGCAGAAACATCTCAAGGATGATCAGGGGAAACAGAATGCATCTGAGCTCAATTTTTGAGTTTCATGGCAAAGGCTGTGAATACTTATGTACATGTGATTTCTCAATTTTTATTTTTAATAAATTTGCAAAAATCTCAAGTAAACTCTTTTCATGTTGTCATTATGAGGTGTTGTGTGTAGAATTCTGAGGAAAAAAATGAATTTAATCCATTTTGGAATAAGGCTGTAACATAACAAAATGTGGAAAAAGTGATGCGCTGTGAATGCTTTCCGGATGCACTGTATGTTTGTTTGCAGTGTTTGAATAAAGTTCCTGTCTCTACAACCTCCTCAGTTTCTGTGCAAATCTGTCACTCAAGCGTGACAATATATATAAAAGTAAAAGACCACAGCAGAATACAGGTATGGAGCATTATCTCCCACAGATCACTAGGTGTCAGACCCCCTGGGTTGCAGTGATGCCCCCAATTCCCATAGGGCATCATGAGACTTGCCACCGCAAGGGGTTGAGCTCTACTTCATCGGACTCCAGCCTCACCCGAAAGAGCTTCCTGACCACGCTAGCAGAAGTGCTCCTGGGTGCAGCATAAAAGGAACCAGCTGCCACTGCTCCAGGAGCCAGAGTCAGAAGGAGGAAGATGAAGCTTACTGGAGGACTGGAGGAGGAAGAGAGAGAAAGAAGAAGAAAAGTGCTATATGCTTATATTACTTTTTTGGCTGTGGTGTGAAATGCTTGTGAGGAGAGTTTCCCATGAAAAAAATAACACAATAAAAGCTTGTGTTTATGCTGGAATTGTGCCTGTGTTGGTCCGTGTTGGATTTGGGGAGCCAGAGTGCCCCTTTTGGTCACTATACAGTATATATGTGTGTGTATGTGTATATATATATATATATATATATATATATATATATATATATATATATATATATATATATATATATATATATATATAAACTGTATATACTGTATACATACATATATAAACTCTCAGATGCAGAGTTTGGACCCTAAAAAGTGGATCTATGGTATGCACCTTAATACCCCCATTTATTTGTTTAGTTGCATAATATTTCCAATATATCTACTGAATATTAAGAATATCTATTGAATATTAAAAAATACAGTATTTATTTAAATAAATACATCAGCATGAATGGGTATAAAATGGATAAAACGTATACTAAACAAACTGAGAATTTGATTGATAATGAACCAGTAATCCTATAAAAATTAATCAGAATTAGTAGTGTAAACACAACTATGTTTTACTTGTGTCACTCTACTTCCTAGATATAAAAACATTTAATTCCTCCTGGAACATTTGTACACACTAAGAAGTTTTATTTAGATGAAACTTCAGATGTCCTGAATAGGAATGTGTTATGGTCATATTACTAGGGTGTTAATTTTTCACCTAGAAGAATTAAATTATAGCTTTACATTTTAAGTTCACATTTCAGCTATGATTAACATTTTTTCAGCAATAAGGAAAGATTGAAGGAAATGCTTTCAGTTTAAGCAAACAGAGATTAAAAAGTGACATTATTGAAGTGTTTAAGATTATGAAAGGAATTAGTACAGTGGATCCAGATTATTACTTTAAAATAAATTCAACAAGAACAAGGGGACACTGTTAGAAAGTTGTTAGGGGTAGATTTTGTACCAATATTAGAAATTTTCTTCTCAAACAAAGAGCTACAAATATAATGAATAAAACACCAAACAGAGTGATGGAGAATAGGACTTTAGGGACCTTCAGTTCTCAACTGGGTGGCATTTTGAACAATCATGGTGAAGGATGGTTGAATTTGTTGAGCTGAATGTCTTGTTCTTGTCAAAATTGTTCTAATGAGGATTATGCAGAAAACACAAAACATGTATTATTACATTTCCGTTCTTACAGGCTAATATAGAATTCAAAATATAATTTTAGTGTCACACCACTATGGACATTTTGTTTGTATTTTTAATTCATAACATACAGTAAATACGCTCCTGTGTTTAATTCACATTTTTTAGGTGAATCCCATTTCTGTCAGATGTTCATTATACAGAATTTGTATTTGAATAATTTCTGAGGGAAACAAGTATGCTTGAAGTAATAAGTTTCAAGTACAATCTCACTTTAGTTAGGTTGAAAATATAACAGTAGACATTTTATTCTTTGTAGATATGTTTTATTGTACTATGTACTGTATATAGTGGATATCCAAAGTCTATGAAACAGGGAAACTTTAGCTTTTATTGATGTAAAGGATGACATAAGATCAAATTTATAATTATTATGGGGTATGTATACTTTTGAACCCGTTTATTTTTTCTTTATTTAGTTATTTTTTATTTTGGTAGCCTTATTTATAAAGGAATAACAGTGTTTTATTAGCTGTTTTTCACAGCATTTTGTTGATCTTTTCTTACTTCTATCACATATTTCCATGAAGTGCAATGTGTAATATCATTGTGTCAAGTATATAAAGTACAGCGGCACCATCTTTTTCCCTGTGTTTAAGTTTGTGAATAAACTCTAAGACAGTACCATTCTATTTGCTTTTCTTTTAATGCACATTTTGCATGCTTACTTCAAGTTTAGTCTGGCTACTGTTTTGAGCTTTGGTATTTTGGAAATCTGACTTTTGGTTCAACCTTGGTGCTTTATAATAAGATTTTTTTTCCTTTCATCCAGTAGTCCTGTGATTTTGTGATCCGGCTTTTTCTGTACAGGCACAACATAAACATAGACCAGATAAAAATAATCACTTCGAGATGAAAAGGTTTTTAGGAGAGATCATGCAAGTGCAGAAAAGTATTATGTCTGTGCAAAAACAACTTAATCATATGATGGCCTCATACCAGCATATCATTTCGGAATTTGGCGCACTTCAACAGAAGATTGGGTGTTTGTTCTAACCCTATTCCTCAGAATTGTGGTGTGTGGCCAGAGAATCATTAATCTCTCTCATCCTGGTCATTTTTTGGAAAAAGAAAAATGCGCAAGGAATTTTTAAATCCGTGCAGTATCGTGTTTGCCCAGCAATCCCAAACATACCCAACCTATTGCTCCTGGATACTTTTTATAATCTCCTTACTAAAAGACAAAAGAGGGCTTCTACTTGATATGATTCTAACCACTCATGATGTTTTTCATTCAGAACACCTGTCATGATTTTGCTGAATCTTTCACTGCCCTCAGATTCATGGCATTTGTAAACTTTACCAGCTTGTTAGTTACATTCATGGCCGGTTTATTTATGTAAATTAAAATGAGAAGCAGCCATAGATCTTATACTTATATAAATTTAATGGACTCCACTTTCACCATCACTTAATTTGTGAAAAGATCTGTGCACCATAACTCATTGCTTCCTGTGTTAAAACCAGTGTTGGGCCTATTTGCATGCTGAGCCTTAAATTCCCACTTCTAGTTTGATCTTTAACCTGTCAGCCTGTGGTATGTTATGAAAAGCTTTGTTAAAATCAAATTACATAATACTGTGTGCCAGACTATGGTCAAATGCTCTTCTTGCTTACTCACACAATTCAAGTGCATTTGTAAACATGATATCCCATCTGGAAACCCATGTTGGCTATTTGCTAAAACATGCATACTTAATATGTGTTAATCAATTTTCACTATAATATTTTCTTTTTATCATTTATAGTGACTAGGATCTGCTCACTCTATTTACTAATTCCCAGTTCTTAAGGGACTTCCACCGAATGCAATGATTTCCAAAGAAATGTTAATTATATCTTTAAATTGACCACACTGCTCCTTAACTATTTTCATACATAAACTTTTACCCCAATTTCTTTTAAAATTTACCAAGATTTTCTAACCAACTATATATCAGTGAAAAACAATTGGATAATTTTCAAGAAATCTGCATTACATAACATCGTCAAACCCGTTTTAATCTAATTCATGAAGCGAAGTAGTACCAGTACTCTTTAATTTGTTAACATCAAATCAAAACATGCTGGAAAAAACAAAAGAACCACTGATTGTTTCACACTCCACACATCCCTGTAGACTCCGAACACAAAAACAGGAATGTAATTCACAACCTACTGACGACCTCACAAGAGCTCACTTCAAATAAGAAACCCCACGGCAGCTGAACTTAGGGACAGCGCCTATCTCCAATTATTACTTACTGAGAGGAAACGAAAAAATAACAACATCACCACTAAACTGGACACAAATTATTCTTGTCACTCTTCCCACAATTGCAGAACTCTTAACAACTTGCTTTTTGATTAGTACCCATTTATCTCAACACCGCCCATCACTACAAACACTGGCAACTACATGCTGTAGGAAGCATATGAAGATGTGCCCAGCAATGGGCACTGAGGCAAAGATCACCAGTAATGACCCCACAACTGCAGAATAGCTACATAAGTGGATAATTACCCAAGTACCCTGAGGGAAAAAGATAAGAAAGGGTAAGAAGTACTATATGGAAAAATGAAAGAAAAAGATATGCCTAATGAAGACAAACTCACACAAAACTTCATCTTTCTGAAAGATGGCAGCAGATTTTGCTCCAAAATATGTAATTTTTGGAGTTATTCATATCCCCAACCCCCCGCGCCCCATCATCCAAACCGATCATGAACATTTTCTTTGTTCCTGATAAACAGAGGTAGGCCCTTAGTCTGATGCTGCCACCACAATGCTTGATAATGAATACAGAGTTCTTTGGGTAATGAGCTGTGACGACTTTGTGCCAAGCATATCTTTTGGAATTAAAGCCAAATATCTTTTTTAATTACAGTCAAAACAAAAAATTCTGCCTAGGTCTCGTTAACCTTATGGTAGTTTTCTGTCAAGGCTTTCAGAGACTAAATGTGTCTATTTGCAAATTAATCATGTCTAAGGTATGTAATTTTGTGAAAAATTGGCCCCAATCTTGCTGTCCTGTTCTACTATTCAGACTTGTACAGTGATACAGAAAATGGCTGGAATGTGCAGTGGATTTATTGCTATAAATTTATGCAGATCTTTTAAAGTTGTAATTTGTGTCTTGATAGACTTCTCTGATTAAGTTTTCTCACTACTAAGTCTACAATTGCAGTGGAACTTTCTACTCTTTATAAAGTTCCCATGTTGCCATATGTCCTCCACTTGTTAATAATTGCATCCTTAGTGTTCCATGTGTCAGAGGTGGCTGGGGTGGCGACCTGGCCGGGACACCCAGAAGGACTGGAGGAGGGTTTGCGCCTTCCCCAGACCATCTGGGGACGACCACCCAGGTTCCTTTGGGGGCCACGGGTACAGAGCTTTGAAGCTCCACCCTGTAGGGGCCCATGGTCACAGCCAGGGGGCGCCCCCATGGCTTTGGAGCCCTGGACCTCAGCACTTCAACCACACCAGGAAGTGCTAGGGAGAAGAGGAGCAGGGACACCTGGAGTGCTTCCTGGGATACAACCGGCACTTCCGCCACACGAGGGCGTGTCGGTGGGAGATTGCCGGGAAGGACCTGGAACACATCTGGGTGTGAATAAAAGGGGCCGCCTCCCTTCATTCGAGGCAAGTCAGGAGTGGAGTGGACTGAGCTTGCTGGAGGAGGCAAGGAAGTGGCCTGAAGAAAGTAAGGTATTGTGTGGCCAGGACTTTGAGGACTTGTGGGGTTTGTATGGCACTTATGGACCGTGTAAATAAACGTGTGGTGGGTAAAATGAACATGTCTGCCTGTCTGTGTCCGGGGCAGCCTCTATACATAATATACACTATGCAGTGCCTTCAAATAGTTTTATTGCACTTTCCTAATCTGTTCCATTCAACAATTACATCCCATAGAATATATGTTAGGTTCTTATATATTCTGATTAGAGCTGATCATTTTGAATCACTTCAGTTCAAGTCTACATTACTTATGTAGATGGACTGAAATATGATTTAGTAAATTTGCACCGACTCATAGCCTCAATATAAATTGTGCTGACATGTATCCTAGTCATTCAAAGTTTTCTTTATTTAAAATTATTGCTCAGAAAAAACATCTATTGGTATTTCACTCAAATATTGGTAGTCACAAGATCCTATTAAAGGGGGAAAAGGGAATTGTTTAGATTTGAAACTTTAATAAATTTATGCATAAATACATAAGCAGAACACATGAAACAGCTAAAAATAAATGCCATAAAGCTGTAAGCAATGCAAATACTGTTCTAGATATAAAGTAACATAACACAGATCTTGTCGGGAATGTTAACACTGTGACAACAAGTTTGTTATCATACAATAAGTACTCTCTTAAATAGGAAGGAATGGAGTTATCAGATATACTTAGGGATGCCATTCCATAGCCTAAGTGAAAAAGAATACTCTATCATCAAGTAAGCGCAAGGCATTCGGTGGCACAAACAAAGACAGTCATCATCAGCAGACCAATGTGGTTGGACTAGAGTGTTGCAAACACAGTGATGTTGGCTTTTAAGTTATGATGTTATGTGTCTTCTTTGTAAGAGAGGCACTGCCAAACTTTCTGCCTTGCTGTGCATTAAACAAAGCTTATTTTTCTTGACTCCTTGCAACTACATTGGTTGCTTAGCTTACAATACAGCCATTTTTCGAAACTGGTGCATGGTATGTTGTAGATCCTTGGTTGCTATTATATAGTGTTATTTGAGATTTCATATTAAGTTCTCCTTGTATATCAAAATATGAGCCTGCATAAGAATGTTACGGGTCTTCCTCACGCTGTGTGATGAAGAGAAATAAAGTCATCTTTGCTTTTTTTAATTAAATGCAGGTATATTAATTTTAGTTCAACAGCCCATTATGCAGCAAATTTCAATTATTTATTAAACTAAATATGAATTGTACTACTAAAAATAATACTTTTATTTTTTTTTTTTGAGTCTTTGAGGTTATACCAAATATGTCTCACATCTATCACATGACTTCTAGGTTAAGAATTACTGGCTTATAATTAATGTTTTTACATTACATCCATTTTTCTAAGCCAAATGAAAATTATTTTCAGAGTTTTCAGAATTTGTTTGTACACACTGAGGTTTGGTGCAAATTAATAAGTGATGGAATAAGTGCAGCGTGTATAGTGGCACAGTGGTTTGCGCTTGTCTCATGGATCAGGCATTCTGACTCACAGACAGGTAAGTCTCTACAAGATGTTTACACATCTTTTTGTGTATGAATGCACTCCAAGTACTACAGTTTTACTATAGCATTCCTTTCCAGAGTTGATTCCCCCTTTAATTTATTGCTACCAGGGTAGACTGTGGCTCCAGATGATCGTTACGGATAATACTGATGTAAACTAATGCTTTGCAATCTTCTGATGTGACCTGTATTTATGTTTTCTTAAGCAGAAGTGAAAAATAAAATGCACAGAAGTAATACCTGAATAGTGTTACTGGGCTCACCGCCTATGAAATGATGAGGAGTATACCAATACAGAAGGCCTTAAAGTAGAACTGGAATTTTTACAGACTGTGAGGAACCAGTCAAGATTGTAAGGGCATGTATTTTAGTTAGAATGCCCATTGGGTGCCTCCCGTTGATGGTGTCTGAGGCACAGCCCATTAAGAGAAAACTCAGGGGAAGACCAAGGACACAGTGCAGGGATTATATCTCTCTTCTTGTAAAGAGAGCATCTGAGAATTTTCCAGGAGGAGATGGAGAATAGAAAAACCTGTTAAGGATAATGAGATATGATTTATTCAGTTTACTATGTTGCCACCACACCTTTCATCTGGTGGAGACAGTAGGAGGTGTGTGACAGCATGACTACCTCGACTTATGTGGCTGTCAAGACAAACAATCATGACAAAACAGCTGCACTTTCTAACTTAAGTCTTCAAGATGTAAAAAAACTTTACACATACGTGTTACTGGCCTCAGGCCTAGGGGAACCTGGGCCAGGTACAAGCCACAATGATTTGGTGAAAAAAAAGCATAAAAGAAGCAGGGAGTGGTCACAAATCTCAGACCATGCTTCTCTGTTCTACTTCAATCTCATTTACCCTGAAATATACAAATGGTTCAATCTTTGCATAGCTCAACATGACGATCTGTTAAACAATAGTGCATTCCAATTTCCTCATCAGAACAACAGTGTAAACACAGTTACTTTGGTTCGACAATAGTATTGTCAGCTATCAAGAAGTACCAGATTAGAAACGAATATCCCCAGAACTCGTTCATTTTAAAAGGAAGCAGGCAGTTCTGTATCACCACATTGTGGGGGCGTGAGATATTAATCAAAGCAGTCTGATTATTCAAAACAGGTGACTCTTTTGCAAGACAGGTAAATATTTATGTCCTGTAGATAGCCATCAACAATAACCAATTGAAGAATTTTGTATTTTCTTTAAAACACTGAATTCTAGCCCATTACATAAGCAATGCATTTTCTTAATAGGTAATGGAAAATAAAGATGCATTAAAAAGAACAGATTCATTAAAAGAGATTTACTCAGACTAGATGAGAAATTTATGTTTGTGTATATTGTGGTGAAAACAAGAATTCTATTGGTATCTTTGACAAATTTTGGTTCATAGTAAAGTTTTTGCATCATCATAAAATGTAGTTAAAATGCACCCAGTAATGTGCCTAATAGACAATACTTTTAACTGCTTACAAGAACAAGGCCAACAACATATTGAAATTAGTTTCATCTGAATGTGCAGTATTTCATTTTTTAGTTTGCATATGAGAAGTCAACCAAAATGACACCTTTTATTGGCTAACTGAACAGACTGCAATATGCAAGCTTTCAAGTCAGCTAAGGCTCCTTTCTTTAGGCAAGACGTAATCATATTTTTTAGCTTGCAAATCTATAAATGTAAGAATTTGCTTGTATACAAAAATACATCACATTCTTTATGTGGTAGTATTTGGCTAAATATCAAAAATATTTAATTAAACAAAAAGATTTTTGACTTTCTTCCTCAAATTTTACTACAACAAAGGTTTCAATAAATCAGATGACCAGCTGAATAAAACATTACATTTACAATTACAAGGCAGCTTCATACAGATGCACATGAACAATCTGCTTTTTCTTTATGTTATACAACTCCCTGTCCGATCTTCATGGGAAAGTCAACTGACATTATTTCACTATTGCAGCTGTTCATTAACCATCTACAGATGTGACTTCTAAGTGTAGCTTCATCCACATTCAATGGTACAGTCATAAGATATCAGTGCAGCTGTTTCACCTATATCTTCTGCTAACAGGCAGCTAGTGTTTTCAATATAGACAGTCAAAAGGGGAGTAAACGTCACTGAACATTATTTATTCTTTCATCTTCTAATTAAAAAAATGCAATCTGATTTTTAGAAAATATATGAAGCTACATGAGCCCATTACAATGAGACTGGGATATTTGAAAAATATTAGCTTACATTCCAGTAGGTCTGGCTTATGGTCAAACTGCCTGAATTAATTGCAATAGATGGATTTCCCAATTAGACTAAACTATATATGTAGTGTCACAGAAATAGGGCAGTATGGTAATGAAACTCTAAACCAAGGTGGTTTAATACCAAAGTGGGGAAGATATACAAAACCAAAACATTCACAAAAGAACTGGGATGAACACTAGAAAAACAAAGTAGTTAATAATGAGAAGGAAAATAAAACATGTATTTCAATAAATGTATATACAAATTTTTATTATCTGTATATATACATAAATGTATACATAAATAAATGTAGTTAAATAGTCAGACATTAGATACAGATGTATCCTACACAGTTTAAAAGTGGCCAATTGTTCCCATGTCCTCATTCTAGTATATGGAAACAACAGCTTACATGGCTGTCCGCACCACTTATGTGCTAACACATTCCTCACAATAAAGTATCTGAAATAAAAGGGTTGCCTATCTGGGACCCCAAATCTTTTTTACTGTACTTTATATACAGTGCATGTTTTAAGGAAGGTTTGCAAATGTATTAAATATTATATAAGTATTTAGATCCTCGATTCAGTACTATGAAGAAGCCCCTTTGCAACAATTACAGCTTCAGCACTTTTTGGGTAAATTTATACAAGCTTCGTACATCTGGACTTTGACAGTTTATCCCATTGTTCCAGGCAGATCTTCTTAAGCTCTGTTAGATTTAATTGGAAACATCTGTAAACTGTTGTCTTAAGGTCTCTCCACAGATACTTGGTGGTGTTTAAGTCTGGGCTTTGGCTGGAACACTCAAGGACAGTCAAAGCAATGTCCCCAAGTCACTCCAGTTTTGTCTAAGGTTTATGTTTAGGGTTACTGTAATGCTGAAGGATCATCCATTGCCTCAGCCTGAGGCCATGTACACTCTGGAGCAGGAATACTTCAAGGACATAACTGCATTTGGCTGCATTTATCCCTCCATGAATTCTGACCTACCTCACTGCTCCTGCCACTGAGATGCACCCTCACAGCATGAAGTTACCACCACCATGCTTCACCATAGTAATGGTATTAGGTACGTGATGAGCAGCGAATGGTCTTTGCCAGAAATACTTTGTGGAGCTCTGTCCAAAGAGTACAGTTTTCTTCTTATCACACCAGAGAATCTTCTTCCTCATGCTCTCAGAGTCTTTTAAACCATCATATGTCTTTTAATCAAAAGTAGCTTCCATCTAGCCACCTTATCATAAAATGCCTGAATAATGGAATGTTGCTTAAATGCTGTTCTTCCAACAGGGTCCCCTATCTCAGCAGAAGATATGGCAGAGTATGGTTAGAGTGACTATTGGGTTCTTGGTCACCTTCCTGACCAAGACCTTTCTCACCCTTTTAATCTTTAGATCTGGTGGTTCCGCCCTGCGGTGGGCTGGCGCCCTGCCCAGGGTTTGTTTCCTGCCTTGCGCCCTGTGCTGGCTGGGATTGGCTCCAGCAGACCCCCGTGACCCTGTAGTTAGGATATAGTGGGTTGGATAATGGATGGATCTGTCCTGGCATGCAGTGTAATTCTGGTACCTTATACAACCAGATGTGTGCTGTGGATTCAATAATTCACTGTTGGACTGCAAACAAGTTCTGGACAAATCTCAAAGACAATTAAAGCAAGCAGGATGCACCAGACCACAATTTGGAGTGCTACAGCAAAGGGTTTGAATACTTATATAAATGGGAGTGTTCAGTTTTTCATTTATAATAAGTTTTCAATCTTTCTGAAAACATGTTTTCACTTTGTCATTATTAGTTATTATATGTAGATTGATAGGCTAAAATGGAAAATGTATCCATTTAAAATTAAATCAATAAATCAAAAAGGAGTGCAGAAAGTGAAGTGGTTTGAATACTTTCTGAATCCTATTGTATGTGTATAAATATACAGTACATACATACATACATATACAGTGTATACACCGTGTATATATACACACGTTTGTATAAATGTAAATAAATACACACACAAGTATATGTGTTTCTTGGAAATTGCAGCAGCTGTTCCATGTAAAGACTTCTTTAACAAAGTAATCTTTTTTACTCCCATAGAAGCAGACATTCAAAATACACAACTCCACCTTGAATCTGTAACAATATTTTTTCACAATTATTCTTATCACACCTGGTTGACTTTGAACATTTAAAAAAATGTTTGATTAATTGGCAAATGAAATTATAAATAGTTTTCTTTTGGGTGATCAGAGCTCACCAGCGGTTAGCAAATCAGAATAATTTCAGAACTTCATGGTCTGCTGGCTCAGAAGTGTGGTATATTCTCATCAGAGTTGAACAAATATAAAAGGGATTAGACTTTTATTAAAAGAGACTGAAGACTGGGCTACAATTGTTTAGACTTACTTAATAACTTTGTGAATGTCTTAAGGCTGTTAGGCACTTATCGAAAGGTGCACTGTATCTACACATATAAAACATAGTGCAGAAAAAGGTTATTACTAGACATATATTATAACAATAACATGAGATTGTCCCAACAAAAAATACACACTTCATGACAAATATCAAATTACGATAATCTAATTTCACACAAATGGAATGTATATATACATCTTTTTTGTTAGTAGAAAATTTCTTAATACTCAAATGTTATGTCACCATACTCTTTTCATATGACAATAAAGACCCTGGAATTTATGAGTTATGGGTTTATGAAGTCTCTGATAAACAGCAATTACTAAAGATGTTTCCTTTGCTTTCAAATGAATTTGATCATTGGTCTGGCATTCTATATTGCAACACAAATCAAGCCAAGAGAGGTACAGCTACAATATTTACTCTTACAATGGTCAAAAAATGCAAACATTTGCAGATTTAAAAAAAATTGTAAAAATACAACAAATGATGCACTTTTAGCTTAGCAGGTTCAGAACCAAACTGTGTTTTACCCAAAAATCACAACTAGGCAAATACACTATACAGCAAGTCCTTCTTGATCTTTTAATTTAGGGGGACTACATTCACAAAAGATGTCAGACAGTGCCACATTTTTAATTCAGCGTTGCTGAATTTGATAAGGTGATAAGAGTAGATGGCACATGTTGCATAAAGATCTAGCAAAACTTGCACAAAGGTCTTTTAGAGACACATTTGTTTTCACCCTAGTAGTGAACAGGGATGAGACTCCAGATGAGGGAAGGAGGTGCACAGCAGTATTATGGAATTTATTACAGGGTGTTGCCTGCCTGCCTGCCACACAGCTGGAGTAGATCAAGTTAAAGGACAGCTTAAAATACTGCAAGATAAATAGAAAGAGATGGGTAAAAAAGTAAATAGGCAAAACTAACAAGCCAGTCCTCTCAAAGGTTCTTCTGAGCAGATGAAATAATATAATGCAGAATTGATGGATATATGCAAAAACATCCACCCATCTTCTTCCGCTTATCCGAGGTCGGGTCGTGGGGGCAGCAGCTTGAGCAGAGAGGCCCAGACTTTCCTCTCCCCGGCCACTTTTTCGAGCTCTTCCGGGAGAATCCCAAGGCTTTCCCAGGCCAGCTGGGAGATATAGTCCCTCCAGCGTGTCCTGGGTCTTCCCCAGAGCCTCCTCCTGGTTGGGCGTGCCCAGAACACCTCACCAGGGAGGCGTCCAGGAGGCATCCTGATCAGATATCCAAGCCACCTCATCTGACTCCTCTCGATGCGGAGGAGCAGTGGCTCTACTCTGAGCCCCTCCCGGATGACTGAGCTTCTCACCCTATCTTTAAGGGAAAGCCTAGACACCCTGCGGAGGAAACTCATTTCAGCCGCTTGTATTCGGGATCTCGTTCTTTCGGTCACTACCCATAGCTTATGACCATAGGTAAGGTTAAGAACGTAGATCAACTGGTAAATTGAGAGCTTTGCCTTACAGCTTAGCTCCTTTTTCACCATAACAGACCGATGCAGAGCCCACATCACTGCGGACGCCGCACTGATCCACCTGTGAATCTCACGCTCCATTCTTCTCTCACTCGTGAACAAGACCCCGAGATACTTTAACTCCTCCACTTGGGGCAGGATCTCGCCTCCAACCCTGAGAGGGCACCCCACCCTTTTCCGGCTGAGGACCATGGTCTCATATTTGGAGGTACTGATTCCCATCCCAGCCGCTTCACACTCAGCTGCGAACCAATTCAGAGAGAGCTGAAGATCACGGCCTGATGAAGCAAACAGGACAATATCATCTGCAAAAAGCAGTGACCCAATCCTGAGTCCACCAAACCAGACCCCCTCAACACCCTGGCTGCGCCTAGAAATTCTGTCCATAAAAGTTATGAACAGAATCGGTGACAAAGGGCAGCCCTGGCAGAGTCCAACTCTCACTGGAAACAGGTTCGACTTACTGCCGGCAATGCGGACCAAGCTCTGACACCGGTTGTACAGAGACCGAACAACTCTTATCAGGGGGTCCGGTACCCCATACTCCCGGAGCACCCCCCACAGGATTCCCCGAGGGACACGGTCGAATGCCTTTTCCAAGTCCACAAAACACATGTAGACCGGTCGGGCAAACTCCCATGCACCTTCCAGGACTCTGCTAAGGGTGAAGAGCTGATCCACTGTTCCGCGACCAGGACGAAAACCACACTGTTCCTCCTGAATCCGAGGTTCGACTATCCGACGGACCCTCCTCTCCAGAACCCCCGAATAGACTTTTCCGAGGAGGCTGAGGAGTGTGATCCCTCTTGGAACACATCCTCCCGTACCTTCTTGTTAAAGAGTGGGACCATCATCCTGGTCTGCCAATCCAGAGGCACTATCCCCGATGTCCATGCAATGTTGCAGAGATGTGTCAACCAAGACAGTCCTACAACATCCAGAGCCTTGAAGAACTCCGGGCATATCTCAACCACCACCGCAGCCCTGCCACCCAGGAGTTTTTTGACCACCTCGGTGACCTGTCCCAGAGATGGCGGAGCCCACCTCCAAGTCCCCAGGCTCTGCTTTCTCATTGGAAGGCATGTTGGTAGGATTGAGGAGGTCTTCGAAGTACTCCCCCCACCGACCCACAACATCCCGAGTTGAGGTCAGCAGCGCACCATCTTCACCATATACGGTGTTGACACTGCAGTGCTTCCCCCTCCTGAGACGCCGGACGGTGGATCAGAATCTCCTTGAAGCCGTCCGAAAGTCGTTCTTCATGGCCTCCCCAAACTCCTCCCATGCCCGAGTTTTTTCCTCAGCAACCACCAAAGCTGCATTCTGCTTGGCCTGTTGGTACCTATTGACAATAAAATTAAATAATGAAAAGTCTAACCAATAGGCAACAAGTAAACACAGAAACAGTTACAAATTTAAAAGCTCCCAAGCACACAATTTCAGGTATTTTTACTTTAATTATTTCTAATGTTGGTAACAAACTGCTTCTACATAGTCATTCAGTTTATTCACTGTTGGTGATACGGAATTCAGAGCATTCATTAATCATTTCTGTTGGTTCCCTACTCCCATCCAGCAGAAGCTTCTTCCATCTGAGCTAACATACCATTAAATGGTGATCAGTTGATATCTCTGCACATTTTTTACTAAGTATCCTAAACCATAGGCCTCAGATAAGATTAAATGACAATGAATTTAATTGTTAACCTTTGGTGCAAACAAACTGATACCAGGTACAATAACAGCAACCTTGTCTTAGTATGTGATGTTTATCATGGGTAGTCTATTACTACTTGTAATTTAGGTTACATATTTAATTTCTCCAAATTATGCTCCTCCAGATATCTCTGTCATCTCACACATTAGCAATGATGTCCTTTGAGAGCACTGAATCCACTGTCTCTAACAGGGACAAATGCTTTGCACAGACACATACACACAAACAACTGTCAAAGGTTTTCTTTAGAATATTAGAACAATCTAGATGAGAAAAGGCCATTCAACCCAGCAAAGCACGTCAGTACTATCTACTTAATTCTTCTAAAAAAACATCAATTCTAGATTTGAACGTCCCTACAGTCTTTCTGTCTACTATACTACTTGGTATGTTATTCCAAGGGTCTATGTTTCTTTGTGTAAAGAAAACCTTCCTAATGTTTGTGTAGAATTTACCCTTAACAAGTTCACAATTGTGTCCCAGTGTTTGTGATTAACTTGTTTTAAAATAGTTTCGTTTAACTTTATTAATTCCCTTCCTAATTTTAAACACTTCAATTATGTCTCCTGTTAATCTTCTTTTACTTAAACTGAAAAGGCTCAGCTCTTTAAATCTTTCCTCATAATTCATCCCCTGTAGCCCTGGAATCAGCCTAGTTGCTCTTCTCTTGACTTTTTCCAGTGCTGCTATGTCCTTTTTGTAGCCTGGAGACCAAAATTTTACACAATACTCCACATGAGGCCTCACCAGTGCATTTAAAGCTCATGAAATTACCATGAAGTATAAATTATACATTTATCATTGCAACAGTAATTAACTTTAATATTAACTAAAACATCAAATTTAACCTAGGCATTAAATAATAAAATGAAATAGTATTTTCTTAAAATTAAAAATATATGTTGAATGCAAAAAAAAAAAAAAGTAAGACTTGGTTTTTCACTGTTAACAGAATATGTGTGTTGCAAATTTCACACATTAACTAATGGCTGCTGAATCATATGTCATCACATAGCAAGTACTGGGTTTTTTGACTAGCAGAAGCAGTAATTGATATCACTGCTCTTTCTCCTGTCAAGAAGCATTCAGGTCTTGCTGACTTATGATGCAAGTCACATAATAGAGGAAGAATGAGCTCCCATGCTCATCATATACAGCTCACTGACAGATGACATGCAAAATTTGTCAACACTGGTAAAAAAAAAGGATTTTAATGTAAAATAGTCATGCATCTACTATACAAACTAATAATAATAATAATACATTTTATTTCAAGGCACCTTTCTAAACAGTCAATGACAGATAATAAAATCATAAAACCAACAAAAGCATGAATGTAGACATACACATATACATATATCTACAGTATATCTATGGATCTAAAAATACAGCAATAAGAATACAGCCTAAGGTAGTGAATCTATGTCCCGAATGTTTTGTGGTAGTGAGTTCCGGAGACGAGGAACGCTACATCTAAATGCCCTGGAACCCATGGTGATCAGGCATGCAGGGGTGGGTGATGAGAAGACCAGAAGTAGAGGACCCAAGAGTGCAGTTAGGTATATAAACATGTATGAGGTCAGAGAGGTATAATACAGCAAAGTTATGAAGTGCTTTGAAGGTAAGTAGAAGAATTTTAAAATCAATGTGAAATTTTATAGGAAGCCAATGAAGCTGTTTAAGAGATGATGTAATGTGTTGCACGGAAGAGGTCTGAGCTAGGCAGCTGAATTCTAAACAAGCTGGAGTTTATGGAGAAGCTTATGTGGGAGACCAAAGAGAACAGAATTACAATAATCAATGCTGGAAGTGACCAAAGCATGAGTAAGGATTGCGGTGCTATTTAGTGTGAGGGAGGGTCACATACATGGCACATGTACGGCTGAAATGTTTCTTCTGAAGTATATCAAGCATCACGGTTAAACAGAAACCATCATAAAAACAGCATATACTTGTGTCAGAGCTATATATTGGTCACCCTTTTGTGTAGCATAACAATGATATGGATTAGTCAAGCTGCAGAGCCCTTTCTACATTTCATCTTGTATACAGATGCAATGGCTAGTTTCTTGGAAAATATAAAATTAAAAAAGGTATAAAAAATTGGCTTATTTATTAAGAAACAAAAATGCAAAGGATAGGTTTCACTTGGAATGCCTCCAAAATACTTCCAGTGAAACCCGTGAGGCTATTGCTGTATTTTTCAATCAAAAAATTAATGATATTAGAAATAACATAGTACATCTCCTCAACACTGCGGAACCTCCTAAGCCCCGGTACTCTGTTATAAACAAATTAAATTCTTTCACCAGGATAGATTTACCTGATTTACATAGAATAATCTCTCAAATGAAACCCTCCACCTGCGTCCTTGTCCCAATACCAGCAAGGTTTTTCAAGGAAGTATCAGGCGTGCTAATTGATATTATTCTTCACATAGTAAATTCATCATTAAATATGGGGGTCTTTCCAGACTATCTTAAGACTGCTGTAGTTAAACCCCTACTCAAGAAAAATAATCTTGACCCCTCTGCTTTTGAAAATTTTAGACCCATCTCTAACTTGCCCTTCTTAAGTAAAATTCTAGAGAAGGCAGTCATTATGCAGTTAAATGACCACCTCTATAAACATGCTATTCTTGATAAATTTCAGTCAGGCTTCAGAACAAATCACAGCACAGAAACTGCACTCGTTAAAGTAGTAAATGATTTGCAGGTGAATGCAGTCAGAGGCCATTTATCTGTTCTCATCCTCTTAGATCTGAGTGCCGCATTTGACACCATTGATCATAATATTCTTAGAAATCGCCTTAGTCAATGGGTGGGCCTCTCTGGCAGTGTCTTAAATTCATTTGAATCCTACCTGGCAGGGAGAAAATTCTTTGTTAGTTGTGGTAATTACAACTCACAGACACATGATATTCTATATGGTGTTCCACAAGGCTCTAACCTGGGTTCGCTGCTCTTCTCAATCTACATGCTTCCGTTAGGTCAGATTATCTCAAGGCACAATGTGAGCTACCACAGCTATGCTGATGACACACAGCTGTACTTATCAATAGCACCTGATGTCACCGACTCTTTCGATTCACTAACACAATGTCTTACTGGTATTTCTGAATGGATGAATAGTAATTTTCTCAAACTAAATAAAGAGAAAACTGAAATTTTAGTGATTGGCAATAATGGATTCAATGAGGTTATCAGAAATAAACTTGATGCATTAGGATTAAAAGTTAAGATGGAAGTAAAAAACTTAGGGGTAACTGTTGACTGTAACCTGAATTTTAAATCGCATATTCATCAAACCACTAGGACAGCATTTTTTCACTTAAGAAACATAGCAAAAGTTAGACCTCTTATATCATTGAAAGATGCTGAGAAATTAATTCACACTTTTGTTTTCAGTAGACTGGATTACTGTAACGCACTCCTCTCAGGACTACCCAAAAAAAGACATAAATCGTTTGCAACTAGTGCAGAATGCAGCTGATAGAATCCTAACTAGGAAAAGAAAATCCGAACACATTTCTCCAGTTTTGATGCCACTACCTGTGTCTTTCAGATTTGACTTTAAAATTCTGCTCATGGTTTATAAAGCCTTAAATAATCTCGCCCCATCTTATATATCGGAATGTCTGACACCTCATATTCCAAATCGAAACCTTAGATCCTCAAATGAGTGTCTCCTTAGAATTCCAAGAACAAAACTTAAAAGAAGTGGTGAGGCGGCCTTCTGCTGTTATGCACCTAAAATCTGGAATAGCCTGCCAATAGGAATTCACCACACTAATACAGTAGAGCACTTTAAAACACTGCTGAAAACACATTACTTTAACATGGCCTTCTCATAACTTCACCTTAATTTAATCCTGATACTCTGTATGTTCAGTTCATCATAATGCTTCAACATTGATGGACTAAAAGCCAGAAGTCTACATGACCATCATCATCAAGTCCTTCCATGAGAACCCTAAATACAAAGAGGACTGTTTCATTTATGTTAAGTAGAATGCCCAGAGGGGACTGGGCAGTCTAATGGTCTGGAATCCCTACAGATTTTATTTTTTTCTCCAGCCGTCTGGAGTTTTTTTTGTTTTTTCTGTCCACCCTGGCCATCAGACCTTACTCTTATTCTATGTTAATTAGTGTTGACTTAGTTTATTTTCTTAGTGTGTCTTTTATTTTTCTGTTCTTCATTATGTAAAGCACTTTGAGCTACATTTTTTTGTATGAAAATGTACTATATAAATAAATGTTGTTGTTGTTGTATAAAATACATATTTTTGTCCTCAGCAGCCCCTGATTTCAATCATAATCCCAACAGAAAACTCCACACCACACTACAGAATCATTGATCACTTAAAAACTAAATGCTATGTTGCAACTAGGAGAATGGAAGATCATCTTGCCTTATGCTTTGAATGATGCAATGCTCCATAATCCTAACATTTTTTATAGCACAATTTCCTTAGCCTGTCACCTTATGCAGAAGTGGGTCTTGTCTTATGCTGCTATTATTAGTAGTTAATTTTGATTAGACAGGCTTATATAAAAGATGGATATTCCAAAAATGTGTTTGTGTATATTAAAAAGGCATTAAATCCTTTCAAACACTATTCAAAAATCACTTAACTACACATAAATCAGGAGGAATGCATAATACAAGCATGCTTCACTCTGACATGGCACCACATACTTTCAGCTATCTCTGTCGCAATGGCAATAAATATGTTGCATTGAATCCTTATTATATTAACAATGAGGATAAGAATTTAAAATAAATACTGCAACCTTACATGACACACATTGACAATAGACTGAACTTTCAAATTAAAGACAAACAGCACTAGATGCGACCACATCTTAGTATAAATATTTAAAGTATTGCCTGATATTTAAAAAATCTGCCTGGGGCAATGGTCTTGGCATGGTGACACAGATCAGAGATTAGCACACAAAACAATATAAAGAAAGACAGCAGCCTACACCAATAGTCACATTTCTCCTTGCCAGTGTGAAGACTGGAAATGTATGGAGGCAGAGAGTCCTGCCATTATGGTAGGTACACCTGAAATCAATATGACCAGAGAGAGTATAGCCTTGTACAACTGGCACAAGGTCATATAAACCTTTCCAGACCAAAACATGACAGCACAAATATTATGTAAGTGGAACTCTGCAGTAAAAGGGAAAAAAGGCAAAAAAGCTGATAGCTGCCTTCAAATCCTTGTCCTACAAAAATAAAGAAATTACAGTGATTGCTGATCTAGCGGCCTAATACCTTTAGGGGAACACCCCAGTGAGGACCTTCTTGCTGTCACCTAGCATGGGAAGGACTCACCAGTTAGAGGTCCTTTAAAAATACACTGAATTGTGATTGTTCTGAACCTGTCTTGTACAGAAGAGAACTGTGAGGAGCATATCTCTCAGTAACTTGTACAACACAGAAACTGTTCCTAAGCAGTGTGATACATTTAATGAAAATTAACTGAGATGCAGTATACACCTCTTATAAAAAAAATGGACATATTTTTAAAAAAACAATATTAAATTATTTGTTTTTGTTCATCTAAAATCAGTGGGAACAATTAGTAAAAATATTTCCAGCCTTAAACATATTGCTTATTGTTGTCTCTTTTGGCGTCTATTAAAAACTTGGTTTAATGGTTAAAAACCACACTAGTTTCTGCTGTTCATCTCAAAGAGTCCTGCAAATGTATTTGCATTCCAAAACCAAGTATCCAGCTGTACCCCAAGCATTTTCAAAGCCATGGCCTTGACAGATCTCTACCAGTTATTTACTTCCACATTCCCTCATCAGTTCTTTGACCTCTGCTCAAATGCACTTTCCAGAACTGCTCACTGTCACCTGTGGTCTTGATTAATATTTTATACCCAACATACTGGCTAAGTGTCAAATTTAGCCTCAAACACTAGCTTTTAGCTCAGTGCTGAGGTTAAGGAGATGGAGTAGTGATCATAGGATCAAATCCCACTACTACCTCACTTTATGACCCTGAGCACATAACAGAATATCCCACTGCTCAAAATGTAAGAATATTGATCTCTATCACTGGCAATAAAATGCTTTCTGAACATGCCTATGATTGTGCTCAAAGTGAAGTCTCTCCATCAGGTCTTAATTTCTGTGTGAATTACCGATCTCCAAAAAGAACAAAAACATAACACTTTTATATGTTTGCCTAGCAAATGTTAAAAGGAAATCCTGCAAATGCACTGTGCTTTTTTCTTTTTCAATTAAAATTGATCAGGAAACTGCATATTTTTAAGTACCAAAAACATTTTAGTTATACATTATGTGTTAAGTATATGACAGTACATTTATTATGAAAGGACAAAAGTGTCAAACATATCAAATACTATTATATGTAAATACTCAAATAAACTGGAAGTAATCAAGGAAAATGGACTGAACCAACATGGCCATCCACAAATAATAAAACCATTAGATCAGATTTTGGTCCAGTTATATAGACTTACAGTTAACCTTTCATGGAAAGGGCAGAGCAATCAGATGGGGACGAAAAAGGTTAATAAGAGTCAGGTACAAAGAGAGACAACTCCTCTCTCAGAGGGGTTGTGGACGAGATGTTGTTAGTAAGAGGTGACCACCCCCAGTGATTCTAGGGACAAGCAGGTGAGTTAGGGTCAAGGCACAATGAAAAGAAATAGTGTGGTCAGATACTAGTACATGAAAGGAATGCTGCAGAAGTGAAATGGAAGGTTTATTCAGGCTGTGAAGTAAGCAACATGGTTTGCCTTGACACTGTATTCTTCCATTGTCATACAAGCTCAGGTTAAAAAGCACCTAGAATTAAATGCTTGGTTGGAGGTTAAAATATTTAAAATAATGTAGCACTAAACAAATGAATTCACTCAATTTAAAACAGGAACAAAAAGATTCCACATTTCTCTAACTCCCTTCTCAACCTATACACCTTTCACATTTTAGATACATCAGAATTTCTGAATCCACCTGTCTAGCATCACATTTTCCCATATTAAGTCAATAATCAAAATTTCCATTTACAAGTATTCTGTTTGAAAAGAGGAGTACATACAAAAAAAAAAAACAAAGATTACAAAATCATCTTTGTCCATAATCTAATCTTCTCTTTAGCATGTTGCTTAAATTCCAAGTCCACATGTATAGACTCTCTAACAAAATAAGGAAGATGCCGATGCTGATGCTATTGTCTGAGGAAAGGTATTGAAACAGTCATTCATTTCAGACACTCTTGGCAATAGAAACACTGTATTTGATGAAGACAGTTAAAATCATTGCATGTCTTATTGATATTGCAGCCTACATGAAAGAACTCCATCTCCACCTCAACGTGGCAAAGACAAACCTTCTTGTTATCTCAGCTATATGTCTGTTCAGCAGCTTGGCCCATTACCGCTAAAAACAATCAAGTCTTATATAACCTTGGGGTGGTAATCAATGACCATCTATCCTTCAATGACCATGTTGCTATGGTGTCTTAGTCTTGTAGATGCAGTTTTTACAACATCCAGAAGATCAGACTGTATCTGACAGAGTATGCCACACAACTCCTGGCCCAGGCTTTGGTCTTGTCACATCTGGACTACTGCAACTCTCTGCTAGCAGAAGAGTCGGCATGAGACACCAAGTCACTACAGATGATTCAAAATGCAGCAGCATGCCCAGTGTTCTATCAGCCGATGTAAGTACATGTCACCGCTCTTTTCAGATAATTATATTGGATCCCTGTAGCAGCACATATTAAGTTCAGATCCTTGATACTTGCCTACAGAATAGCCAATGGTTTTACACTTACTTATATGGAGACATTTGTAAGGTAGCATCATACTTCTTGACCACACAGGTCTGCTGATGAACAGCATCTACTGCAAATCTCAATTCAAAATATTTTTATTTGTATCTCCTAGCTGCTGTAATGAGCTGCACATCTCCATTCGAACTCCCTTAATGTGTTTAAGAAGCATTTGAAGACTCTCTTGGTTGGTGAATTTCTGTCTAACTGATAAGGTTTTTGTAACCTAGGAATTGTAAATAGTTTTTTTTTGTTCTGAGCTCTTTACTTGTGATGATGAATTTGCAACCTGTCCAGTAATACTTGCTTCCCAAACAGTCCACCAAACTGATGTTTATTCGGTTATGTTGAACTCATTTGTATGCTGTGTTGGATAAAAGTGTCTGCTAAGCAAATTAATGCAAATGTTCAAAATTTTACAATAGGTGACTGTGTAAGACTACAGGACTGTCTACTCGTCTTTGATACTAGGAATCATTGTTTACTTTTGGGCTTATTATGCCTACATTTCATATCAATTGAAAAGCTTTTCCTTCTTCTGAATTGCTAACTGGACTTCTAGTCTTCAAGACGTTTAAGAAGTTACGTATTTATAAACATATTGTAAAATTCAGTCACTGCATGATTACAAAACAACTTGCCCTTTTGAAGGTATTTTTGACAGTGAACTATGAACATATATGACTGAGGGCAGTCAGGTAATTTTCCCATCAGTTTAGATATGATGTCCACATGATTACAAATGTGCTATATATGTGATCTTAGGTATTATTTAGATTTTTCATAAGGCATCCTTTTGTGATGTAAAGTACATGAGTTATCCATCAGTTGTTTACCAACAAATAATAAGTGGGTTTTGTTACAACAACAGTATTTTGAGGTCATTTATTAAGGAATGCAATCAATATTAACCTGTAAGGATGCAGAGATGCAATTTGAATTCAGACATGCATGGTAGATGGGTACTAATGGCTCACCGCTGGCACTGTATTCAGAGTGCTAGCAGATTTATTAACACATTTCACATGGTTTTTCAGACAATATGTGTTTTGTACTGTTATTTGTGGATGGTGGGTAAAGAAACTCGCCTAACTTAGGATGCCACATCAGGTTGCTTTGTTTACAGCAGGGTTTTGATAAAAACACAAACGTGTTTCAGAAAAAGGTTTTCCTTGAGAGAAGTACACAATAGTAAAGACCAGGGGCCTCATGTATAAACGGTGCGTACGCACAGAAATGTTGCGTAAGAACTTTTCCACGTTCAAATCGTGATGTATAAAACCTACACTTGGCGTAAAGCCACGCACTTTTCCACGGAACCTCATGCCTTGTCGTACGCAAGTTCTCCGCTCGGTTTTGCAAACTGGCGGCACCCAGCGTCAAAGCAATGGTACTGTTCTTGTGTGATTACTCATTATTTTCATGACGCGGCTTTATAAATACACAGAAACTAACCGCATATTGTTTATTAGTGTAATGCATCTGATTGTAATTAACTCGTAACAATATAATGGTCCAGGGAACAGCCATAGTATTCCAAATGCCATAACTGCTTTAGCGTTGTTACTCTCACTTCTCCTTCTTCTTCTTCTTCTTCTTCTTTCAGCTCCTCCCGTTAGGAGTTGCCACAGCGGATCATCTTTTTCCATATTTCTCTCACTGCACCACTCGGAGTATTTATATCACTGTATCTGAGTGTGAATCACAGCAGCAGCTGATCGGAAAGAGAATTATCGGTATACAGCTTCAAGCACACGCTGTCTCTGCCACGGCAAAACGTTTCAAAGCCTTTCCTGTACGGACCTCGCGGTTCAAAACAGTTTAATCCCAAGAACTTTAAATGCAGCCAATCAAGTGCTCCTTGTAGAACTGTTTGTACTTATAAGTACAATCACCCCACTGTAAACTTGCACTATAGTTATAATATCGCACAACCTGAGCCACTTTATAAAGCGTGTATTTACATATGATGACGATATCATTTTTAAGGTGAAATGCAGCAAAATATGTTTATTATATTATACAGATAAAACTTTAACTTCATTTAAATAATCTATATTCTTCACTGGGAGTATCGTGAAGGATAGAATAATTAAACATGTACTACGAAGATATTTGAATGTTCCTTAAATGTTTTGAAGAATCAACGCTCTAAGCTTACAGATGGCTTAACTTCTATTACAGAGCTGCTTGTGTGGTGATTGGGTATTTGGGGAAAGAAAAGCACTGACTGCAGAGACGGCTACGCCAATATATATTGAATATAAAACAGAAAAAGAAAATAACAACACAGCTAAAAACGCAGCGACAAATTTCGGCAAAAGTTAAATGTTTGTGTCATGAGCACGAGGCGGCTATGCAGTGTCTGCAACGAACGTGGCCATCCACCATCCATAAGATACCATATTGACATTGGACTTTCTCTATTGGACATAGAGACGCCCATGAGTACTGCTGCAATAAATAATTTCATCGAAGGTTGCACACAATCACTGCGCCGTGAAACTCACGTTTAATAACGTGCTTTAACTTCTACCATCAAAAAAATGATATCACGTATACATCTCAGTATTTTAGTTATTCAGAGAGCTGTAATATCACAAATGTAATGGATTCTGTGTCCAGTTCGAGGAAGAGAGCTGGTTTAAGAAGCAAGTAGTGATTCACATACATAGATCACATAGAAGATACAAAACAAAGATACAAGATACAAAACAAAGCATTTAACGTGCTACTTTATTTACAAATTGATTTGAGAAACTGGTTAATTAAACGGTTTTAAGATGAAGTTTATGATGTTTTATTTTAATGACAATATAAACTACGTGATTAAAGTGGAAATGTCGAGATTGAAGTTGACATTTCGTGCTTTTTCCTCACTGTGTGCCTTTTTTTCTCTGTTCCCTAATAAGCTTTCATATGACACTCAGACAGTGGGCTACAACTCGCCTTTTCACAGCGACTTTAATATGTGACTTCTTTTTTTATTTCCGGCACTGTGCGATTTTGTGAACATGAGCTTTCAAGTTTCTCCAACACGCTATCTCACTCGATCAACTTCCTTTTGTTGATTATACCACGGTTTATTAGAACAAATAGTATGTTTTTCCTTTGCCTTCACTTGGTATTCGCTGAAATTCTTATATTTTCCCCCGTGCTTTTCCCATTGTCTTTTCACAGAAGGCTGAGCTTAAGGGCGATTTATATTGATTTGCATATTCAAAGAGACGTAATTCTGGGAGGAGCTGGGGCATTACATAAAGCGCGTGCATGAGCGTTACTTTTCAAGCTGATCGGGATTTATGTAGCGGAAGAACAAGGAAGGTGGAGTACGCACAGATTCCTGCATCTGGATTTTTCTGTGCGTAAGCACATTTCGGCTTTTGTGCTTACGCCATGTTATAGTGCGAGTTCTACGCACGGCGTTATACATGAGGCCCCAGGTGCTTATGCTTACCTTAATTAAACACAGCATTTAAACATTAAAAGTCTAAAATGTAAGCTCTTCATTTGACTAACGTAACAAGGACACTGATAAACATTTCAGGCTTACATTTAAAGAACTTAATGCCACTTATTACTCTCAGTCTGTAAATTCAACTGTAAAGCATAAAACAATTGTATACTATTTTCACTAACTTTGATTATATACATGTCATGTTGCTGACTCTACTACATCACACTACCTACTGCTCTGAAGTAGATATCCTGATAACCCACACATCCGACAGGCCTGTTTTAGCTGTAGAAGAGCTGATTGGCTCTGCCCGTCTTACAAGGACTGCTTCCACAAAGTAGGATTAGATATTATGACTCAGCACTGCTCCACAGTATGACAGATTATATCATTTTCTATCTTGATATATGCAACATGCATAGACATCAGGTTTTTCTGGGACTCTCTTAACTGGATCTGTTCATGAGGCTCCAACAGTTGTAAAGATTCTAATATATCAAGGCTAAAGGTTCTCCTGTTCACTCTGTGTTAACGCAGCTCTTTAAAAAGGAATCTGCCGGAAAAAAGAGTGGAAGGCAGCCATGCATAAAATTCACTCTAGCTCCATATGCTCAAAGCATTCAATTATTCAACTTAAAATATTTTATCGAGCACATGTGTCTCGTTTAAAATTGTCAAAAATGCTTCCAGGGCAAGATCCAACCTGCAAACAAGCACTAGCCTCACTAGGCCACATATTTTAGATGTGCACCAAATTACCATCCTTCTGGACCAAAATCTTTATATGTCTATTAGACAGCCTTGGTGTCACAACCATTCGTAACTCATTAATAGGTGTGTCTGGTGAACTCCCAGATGAGCTTAAAGTGGAGAAGCACGAACAAACTATAACTGCCTTTACTTCACTATTAGCACATAGACTAATCTTGGTTAACGGGAAGAGTCCTAGCCCACCTCTTTTAAATCAGTGGGCAACTGATGTTATATACTATTTGAAATTAGAAAAAATCTAATTCTCACTTAAGAGGATCTGTTCAAAACTTTTTTAAAACCTGGCAGGATCTAATCAATAACATTTTAGAATAAATATTTATATTGGGGAGAAGGACTTCTTTTCCGCTTTACTACTCTCAAAGTTTTACTCTGGCTATTGGCCTTCCTCTCTTTCTCATGGGTGAGGTGTGAATTGAATTTCGTTTTGTTAAGTTTGACTTGATTGTATGGAGCGTTACATGCTTTTGATAAATTCAATAAAAGATTTAAAAAAATAAATAAACAAAATGGAACCTGTCATATTATACTTTTCTACAGCTTTTGTAGGTTCAACAAATTCCTGTTTCTGCTTTACGACAGAGTGTATCCTGGTTGTGATATTCTAACCAAGCTTTCCCCATGTGTATCAAATGTGCTGTATTAAATAAAAAATGGTAGATATCATATTTGTGCAAAAAGAATGAAATATATTACCATGAATTGTTACTTATGTCACTTATGAAGCATCCTAGGAAAAGTGGAAACAGACTCCCAAAATAGGGCACACATATACAATCTTTGTATAATTTTAAATCCTAAAGAGAATGCATAAATGCAATCATATTTGAATTCTAAAACAAAGATGAACCTACACCAAGGAGTCTGCTTTACTAAGCTCCTACAAATGATTCTTTGTGTACTCTGTCAAATGCAAGCATATACAGTTGAGTGTTTCATGGGTTCTGGTGAAGGGAAACACAGGGGAAAGACTAAAGACATTATGCAGTCACTAACCTATTTTCCATTTCCTGCCATGGAATGAACTAAAGTCCCCAAAAAGTGAACAACATCATTCCCACCTTGATGCTGGAAGCCTCATCTCTTCTTGCTCTGTCAAGATATTAAACCACCTGTTTCCTGGAAGTATGGTAGGCATATACTACTCGATCAGTTTCTGAAGAAATTGGAACTACTTGACACAGAAGCTTATTTTGCTGGACGAGCGGGCAGTGCCACTTTTACGGATTTGTTATTTTTTCCACTCAGACATACAGGACATCAAACAGGGCATCTTTCAGGACTCCAACCCTTTATCTGTCTGATTGTGTTTTAATGAAACCTTGGCTAGGAGGATCAAATGTATATTATTGCTTTTAAATGCAGATAAAGTGGAGATAATGAGAATGGGATCTCAAATGGTTTGAAATATCATTCCATTTAATTGTTAATGCTAGGCAATAACACTGCTATTGCAAACTTCATCACACAAAAATCAGAGACTATTGGCTGATTCAAAGCTTTAACTTTGATGCACACATAAAAGCTTTTTGTAAATCTGCTTTTCCCCATAGGAACACTTCTCTGGAATGATCTTGATTTAATTTGTCTACTGCAAAAATTGTAATCCACACTTTGTTCATGTCTGAAATATTATGACCTATGGCCCTGTGTAAACTCCAGATGTTACTATAGTTTGGGTTAATAATATTTCATTTGATGGCTCCTATTTATCAGCTTGGTTTCGGATTCAAAAACAAAACCTACCATCTTTTTGATGACTTGCAATAATTTCTATACCCAGAAATTCTGACTGTTCAACCTTCCATGCAAAAGACCTTTGCAGCACATTCTTTTACTAGCAATATTCTAAGATATGTTTACAGTTAGACCACATTTGTCTATAAATATGTTTAAATTAATATTCAGTGTGTTTTTTTAGTTTTTTAATTGACTCCTAATGTTTTTGCTATATTTTATTTCCTGTTCCATGCATAGCATTTGTACTGTATATTGTATTTATTTAGGTAATTTTTGTATTTTATTTTTTTGTGTATAATACTTAAGTGCAGGGCCGCTAAGCTGACTATTGGATTAGCTGGAGCAAATGTTTTTTTTTTTTTAATGTTTCTTCTTTTTCCAGAACACTTTTATTCAAAATGTATCAGTATTTTTCCTTCCGTGTTTCATTTATTTCGCTCTATCTGGTAGGCACCGTGCTTAGCAAGGTCATAAAAAATTCACCCAGTGTAAAATATCATTATCAGTCTCCATAACACCACAAAACAATAGGCAAATTTACTTTATTTTCTTACCTCTTTTTATACTACTTCTGATTAATAGGCCGCTCACTTTCAAGTCACATCCTAGTCATGTAACCTTGATTTGTGTCATGCTGCAGCTGCAGTTTTACTTGTGATGTCAGGCCATATGCTTTTGGTTTTACGCAGGATTTCTTGCTGTATTGGTGCCATACCACTTGCAGCACTGGGACAGGCGCCTTTTCTGATATCTTATACAGTATAAAAGAAAGTGAGCTATCAATATTTTGACTTCAGTGAAGGGAAAGATGCTACTGTGAAAAAGATGAGAGAGGGAGAGTCTTAGTTTGCTGAAGCAAGATGAACAGTGGGTTATTTTTACACAAAGGCAGCAATATCACATTTATCTCCAATTGCTGCTCTCTGTTTAAAATTTGTGCTTTAGTGTTTTTATTTTTTGATGTGTTTTTTTTTTAAGTAGAAATGAAATTAGAAGAGCACACATAGTTTGGACTGAAATCATCCAAGCAGAAAGGATACAAAGTAGTAAAACATGCTACTAGTGCTCCAGTGTGACGTCCAAGTTGCCAGGATACGTAGAAGCTGTATGCTGATATGCCCTGGCCGTGGGCTGCCTTTATCGATAAGGTGGGTACTCTGGTCCTGTGGTTGGAAATGTGCATTTTACTGTCAGTCTTCAAGGTAGTTGAATAGCCCATTTTTAGATAGCCGTAGAGGTTTGGTGCCAGTGTCAATGCCTGGTTTTTAACCTTGGGATTAAAACATTTTTTAATGTAATTTACTTGGTTTTTTATTTCTCTTTTACATACAGAGATTTATAAAGAATATTTATTTTTAATAAAATGTGGATTTATTTAAGAAGTTGCATTGCCTCATTTGCTTTGAAGTACACCTTCACATCTCAACAACACTATAAGTGACATGGTTTGAGACCTTCCTCTGTGATTATATAGTTGATTCTGCAGGGGTTTAGGTTCAGCCTCACAACTAATCATTTTACTTGGTCTAGCAATAATATCATGTTTGTATATTTTTTATTTAGTGTTAAAATACAAAAAAATATGTCCACCTACCGTTCTTCAGTAAATATCATTCAAACAGGTGCTGTCCGAATGGTCTCTTGTTTTATTCGGTTTGTTGGTTAGGATTTTGGAAATGAGAAAAGGGTGATTCCTGCTTATACCAAAAATATCTAGACTGCACACCAGATACTGTACTTGACAGAATAAGATCCTTACATTCAAAATTTTCTTTCTGGGAATTGTAAAGCTGGCGTTTCCATTTTTGTTTATTTCTGTAGCAAGTAGTGAACAATCGTGTACAATAATGAATATGTCACTGTGGTGTTTACTTTCGATTGCTTAATATGCATACATTCCCAGGATCATCAATTACCAGCCTACAGGGGATCAAAATGGAGATAAATGCTGCTCCCTCAGTTTTGGATAAAAAGACTTTTGAACAATTTCAATTACTTGTGAATTAAGTGCATCACAAGCCAATATCCAATTCAAAAATTCAACCCCATGTGAATTGCATTTCTTTGTTATGATGTATGATTTTCCATAAATACCTATACAATATTTTAGGAAAACATGCACATATCCTTTGCATTTTGAGCATGTGACTCAATAAATGACCTGTGGATTATGTGGCACAATTAATGAATGTTTTTCACCTTGTTAGCCACTGTACAGTATTGGTCACTATTTGCTTGTATTATATCAGAAACTTTTGTATCTCCATTGTCCATGAAAACACGAGATTATTTTTTTGGTGGGTGATATCACAGCAAACTAAATGGGCTGAGTAACATTTAAGAGATATAGTATGTTTGGGTGAAATATTCGTATAAGTAAGTCAACAGTGGGAGTTAGTCCAGGTCCACAATGGAGGTGAGCTAATAAACTGTGCTTACAAGGCCCAATACCCATTGCTTGGGTCTGTGTGCCAGTCCTTTTTCCATCACAGAGTTTAAAATTGTCAGGTGCTAAATTAATTTTAACAAGGCACAGAAGAGAATTCATAATTAAATTATTCCATGTTAGCCTTTTCAGTATCAGGTGTCATGCCTTATAGTTTAAACTGAGATAATTTCATAATCACGTCATGCTTGCTGCTTCAGTTATAAAGTCAGTATCAAGAAGAAGGTGAATGTGAGGGTTCCCCTTTAAAAGCAAGGAGCTTGAAATGGCTCCAAACTGACACTTAGAGCAAAAGAATGGGGCACCCTTAGGTCCTCCCAACCTATACCCCCATGTGACTGCAGATCCTCTCTGAATTTTGCTCCATCAACATAAATGCATAGTTATGCAACATCTGTGCTGCCTGTCAGTTCTTCAATGATTATGGATATGTGATAAGCCTGACACCTGTCACTCGAGTATGGATATTCTCTGTATAAAACATGAACATGATGATACAGTACAGCAGGTACCCGTTTTAGATACTCAATAACATTATCCATCAGTTTATCATTAGCATTAACATACTCATTTAATTCCATCACATCATTGAAGGTTTTATTGTTCTTAGCCAGTACCTGTTTAGTTTGAAGGGTAGTACTTGAATGTTCATTATACATTTAAATGATTGAGCTTGCTCATTTGAAATGATAATAACATTAGAATGAATTCAGTGGAACATATGCATGATGATTCCTTATCTTGCACAAATATACATCTGACAGGTTTGAAATGACAACGTTTCTGATATGTAAAAGATTGGATGAGAGTATCCTGGAGTGAACAAGGGAATGCATCTAATGAAGTGTCTGAGGTGTTTGTGAAGAGAAGGAACCAGTTCAAACATTATTTACTCTGCAGAATATAGCTTCAGGTCAAACTTATTTGATTATCCCTTATACACAGCATGCTCTGTTTGCTCTGTTACAATATATTTTTTTAACTGACATATAAAATATTGTTTGAGACCTCAGGGTGTTTCAAGACCTTGGTTTACTGCTGTCTGAGGAACTGGCACTGAGACAGGAAGCTTAATGAGTCCAGCATGGGCCAGAATGGCCACAGAGGAGGCTGGATATCTCCTCCTTATGGTCTTAATACCTTACAGACCTAAAGGAGGGCAGCTCACTTATCTTCTGCAAAGAAGGAGGAGCAGAAGAAACGTTCAGAAAGGATACTAACCAGTGTTACTGACAAATTTCCTAGACTAGGATACCTACACAGTAGTTACTAGTTATTAAAAATGGTGCCAGTGGCAGGCCTAAAAAAATTAATCCAGCGTTGCATTTTTGATTTGCCAAATACCCATTAGTCTTTGCTATTGATACACACATATAGGGAAAGCATTATGGCACAGAAGTCAGAACTCTCTCTTGACATTCATATGGGTTTTGGGGCAAATGGGTTCCTCCCATATTATAAAAACACACAGGCTAGGCTGATTGGTAACCCTAAAGGAGTATGAGTAAATGTTTGCCACTACTAACAGTATTTAGTAAAACATTTGGACATGTTTTTTGTTGAACATTTTAAAAAAAGAATTAAAAATGTAGTCATCAAACCCTGGTATGGCATCCACTTTTGACATCTGCTAGACATTTGTCCCTTCTGTCACCCTTCCAGCCTGTCCATAAAATCAGACAACTTCAGAAGTACTTTACCTAAAGTCTGCTGGACAGCCTGTGTATATCAGTATGAACAAGATAATTGCTTACTCCTTTCTGCTAAAAGTGGACAAACTATTGTTCAATGATTAACTGCTACTTTCTGAGTCTTAAACAACTGATTGCTTTTGGGAGCTTGAAGCAACAGCATTAAAAGTGGGAAATTGCAATTTTCTTCCCTTGTGCTTGGTTTGCTTTTTACTGACAGTTACACACAGGTAAAAGTACTCTGATGTGCCTTGGAAAGCCATTGTCAGTGCAGCTTTTGTTTTCCCTCACATTGCACTTGAATTTTGTGTCTCCTGACAAGAATGGGCAATCTCTTCCAGCTCTCATTTTCACTGCCAATTTTTCTGTTACAGCCATGTTATCTTTATGCTCAATATTTTTCCTGGTTATAGTTGCATTATTAGTGACATATTCACCTTGCACTCATGTAATGGTGGTCTGCTTTCACACAGGCTTTTGCCCCCTAAACAAGCTATTCTGTATTAACTAAGTAATTTCAATATGATTGTTCAGGTAGATAATAATAGCACTAATAATAAATCACCGATCATTCGCATTTACAGCATAATGTTACATGTTTCAGATCATTATCACAGGAACACTGAAAAAAAACAAACCAAACCAAAACAGCATTATAACTAATAAAGAATTTCCTAACTACAAAAAAGTAATTCTGTAATAGAGGTAAATAACTCTGAATTACATGAGCAGAGGAAAAAAAGCAAAACCACATTGTTAAGGAGATTTACACATCTGGTATGCAGAATTTGCACATCAAAGTTTAGGTATGTACGCTAAGTACGCTAGCATTAAAAAAAAAACTGCTCAAAGAAAACTGACATCCTTCTAGCTAAGTTAAATGTAGCTGCATCTGTTGTGAGTCTAAACTAGATGATCAGACATTTGTTTTATTTATTTGTTTACCAAAAACGGGAAAATATTTTAGAGTTTTGTCAAATAGGCAGTGTTTGGAACACAGCAACAAAAAAATAAAATGGTATATATATATATATATATATATATATATATATATATATATATATATATATATATATATGTGTGTGTGTGTTATACTTAATTGTTTTAGATTCGTGAGGTTTTTTTTTTTTGAAAATACGAATCAAAGATTAAAAGTTACAAAAATTGCTTTTAACAAGGAATTAATTTAATAGAACTACACAATTAGATGTCAAAGTCTAAAGATTATATTTTAAGTCATAGCTGGGGTGATATATGGGAAGGGATAAGTACATTTTACAATTGTGTGTGTGTTTTTAATATCTTGCTGATATCACTCTTAGAGTCAAACAATGGGGTGAAATTATGAGAACTGATTTATTAAATTCCCATATATTCATTATTCTAAGAAGATTTTCACTGCACACTCAGACTATACATTTTATATAAATTAAGTTATAGGTTTTAGTAGTTTCATGAGTTTACTTTCAATTAACTGGATCAAGAAGATTTTGTTACAAAATGAGTCAGTTTGCACCCATATTCCAAGAATAATGTTAAGTGATATGGTATGATGGCCTTAATGTTCTTCTTCGGTGTGGCTCTGAATGTAAGAAACTCCCAAGTCAGTCATTCAGTCATTTTCCAACCCGCTATATCCTAACACAGGGTCACGGGGGTCTGCTGGAGCCAGTCCCAGCCAACACAGGGTGCAAGGCAGGAGCAAATTCCAGGCAGGGCGCCAGCCCACCGCAGGACACACACACACACACAATTCCATTGTTAGATTTTTAAGCTGAAGCAGTAAGGGCAGCAAAATTTTTTTCACCAAAAAATTTACTATTTGGAATGAGAGTTGTATTTTATATAAAATAAGTAATTTTACATGCTTGGGTTAAGCCTCCCGGATCTATTTATTGGCACTCAAAATACTTTGGAACAAAAATGTAATAATACGTTTATGGGGACAAATAAAGTTCCATCTGTCTATCTATCTCTATCTCTGTCTCAGGATTCATATACGTATATTTATTACTTCAGATTAATCCAAGAGCATATAGTTTATGGAGGGCATTATTAAAGATGAAAAAAAAATCACACAAAGCTTGATCAGTTGCAAGGTTTATCCTGTTACCAAAGGTTTGTGAAATCCAATTTAAAACTCTTCATAAAATGTACCCAGAGTAACCACTAGGGGTGCGCCACTAAGCCCCAAACCACAGAAATAGCAATACCAACACAATTTCAGGTTATAATAAAGAATTTTATTTGACAAAAGTGACGCCTTCTTCATACAACACCAGCAAAATATGCCATACACAATTCTCCTACCTACTCCAAGACAGCGTTGCCCACTGCCTCTGACTCAATTTAAAAGAGACAGCAGGCTTTCTTTTAAAACAGACCCAAGAACTGCTTCCAGTTTCCTGTCCAGGTCATTCAGAGCTTTTCTGGTTCATGGGGAAAACTGGGTAGTTCCCCGCCCAACCCCTGTAGCGCCCTCTGGTAGTTCCCTAAGAATCCAACAGGACTGCACTTTCAGACTCTAACACCCATGGTACCCTGAGGATGTCCTGATCGTGTTTAGCCAAGAGGAACACTGCCACCTGTCATTTAGGGGAATAAACTGCTCCTAATAAGCCCATTTGCCGTGTCTATCCAATATGGCCTCCTGACCTATTAAAAGAAATATCTGCTTGGATTGCTCAGAAATTATTATTTTTTTTTTCTTCAGAATAAAGGATATTTTCTTTTATGAGAACAAAACCAGTAATTATGCCACTTCATTTCTGATTTAATATTATTTTGGAAATAATTTATTAATAAATGTAAATTAATCAAATGTAGTCCCTTATTTAACATTTTCTGTTGTTATTTGTTTGGTGTATGTAAAGCCTCTTGAGGTAATTAAAAGCTGCAAAGCATTTATTTTAATTAAAGCCTTACAAACTGTTCTTGTTTGATTACTATCCTTATATGAGCATTGCTATTGATCTGTATTTTGTTTGTTGTTTCCTTTAATCTACTTTAATATTTTAATGTATTATTTGTATTGTTATATAAATTTTAAAATGTTTTGTATGATATGGTATGTAAAGGTTTATTTTATTTTTACAGAATTTAAGTTAATTTGAAAACAATTGCTAAATAAAACTTATAAAGAGAAGACGCCATGTACAGATCTTTACAATGCAACATTTTGTGTATTCGGTTACTTCATTTGGGAGACATGAACACAGGCATCATTTAATTCAATTGTGTGCTAGTGCCTCGATTTATATAAAAGAGATTGTGCTCTGGCTTCAAAGTGCAAAAAACCACTTCGATGGGGAAAAATAAAATAATAACTGCATCTAGAATGTTTAAGCATTTCTGGGTAATTACAGAACATATGGACTTTAACTCAACTAGAGTTAAACCAGCCTACAAAGGTAAAGATTTCAAATGTTTCGATTGCTGTTGTCAAATGAGGGTCTGGTGGGCAGTTTGTTGTGGTGAAACAGCCATTGCATGAAGTTGGTTTGGGTGAATAGCCCAATATGATATTCTTTCATGGGACCCAAAATTTGTAGCTGTACCCTTAGATATGGACAAAATATGTGGATGTTTGTGGTAATGGGGTCTTAATTAATTAAAATCCAGTTTTGGCAAAGTTTTCAATCAGGGACCAAAATTGCCTTTAATTTCTATCTATCAATGTGCAACATTGACCACTCACAGCATTTAATTCAAAATGGAGTTTCTAGGTCAGACATAAAATCAAACCAAGAAAAAGTATGCAAAGTTCAAAATAGTTGGCCAAAATCTGAGGGGAACAGAATGAGCCAAGCTCAGAGTCTAAAAACAGTAATCAGAATTTTAATAATATGCATCCTCTTCAGCCTCTTTCAACATTCATAACCTGATAATTTATTGACAGAATTAAAATCAGTGCTGTATAAGTAAACATGCTTGTATAGAAAGTATTCTTTTAAGCACAATCAGTGCATCATTGCTACTTTTTTTGATCTCATTGTTTAATGAGCTGCCTTTTCTAAGAATTCTAAGAATTTCTGAAATGTGTTTTTTCCAAAACTTTAAATCTTTGTTTTTCATTTAATATTTTCTTTTTAATTAACTCCTTCATCTAGAGTTTACTCCTTTAATTTTATACTGTAACATGCTGACAACAGTGAATGCTCTATTGGAACAACTGCTTCAGTGCCATATTCAGTGGTCTACCCATTTGTAAGATACGTCAAGCACTTTAATATCATTGTGCAGCACAATGAAATTACTTAGAAGCTCAGCTGTACCGGTATAATGTCTAAGCCCATTAGAGCAAATCCCAGTGCATGTAGGAACTGTAAAAAAATTCATACATTAATGGCACCAAGAACATGCCAAACTGTAAAGTTAATTTTCTTAATGAGAAGACAAGAGAAAATGTCACTGAAGTCTTGCATCTCTGTTAGGATGCATTCATTTTTCACACCTATGCCTGGACTGTGTATTGCTAAGTATTAGTATTTGGATGCAATTAGTAAGGCAAACTGTACAGAAAAGGTTAAATGAAAAAAGAAAACATCAAAACAATTATAAGCATAAGGCTATGGCAAAGAACAAAAATAATTATTATTTAAATGTGAGATTTATTAAAAATAAGAATGATGCACTGATTGTGATTTTTTTTTTAAATAAATCTTGCAGCTATGGGAGTCTGCCAGGACTGAACTTGAAAGACCACTGCTCTGTCACCAATAGTTTTTGAAGATTATTACAATAGTTATTAATATTATTATAATTATTCTCTGCCATATTTTCTCTATTTTCTGAATGAATTTGTTTATTTCTTGGGAAGAGGGATGTACTACTGTAATGTGAACCACAGTTCATCCAGGGGTCTTGTATGAAAAAAGTCATCCATTTTTCAACCATTTGCCTAGCTGTTAATAGGCAAGTGGTTTAAATAACAGTCCATGCAAAATATTTACCCTCTAGAACCTTGCGGTAAATAATGTGACTGAAGCCACTTTTAAACAAGAGGTGACAAACTACATATCTATGATCATGGCTGAAGGGACAGTTTAAAAAACAGGAGCATGGAAGAACCGCTTCCAAACCACAGTATTTATGCTCCATCAAGCCATTATTTCAGCTTTCAATTTTTCTTAATCTTCTACATCCTTGGGATCCAAATAATATTCTTTCTACATGCTCTGGTACACACGGCATCATAAACACAGTACATTTTGTTGCCAGCATTCCATTTCAGCCTTCTTAGCAATCATTTTTTTTGTGCTCCACCACATTGTTCAAGTCTTGTGCTGCTGCAGAAGCACATCAGGAGTTATCTCAAGTTCCCTAATGAATTGCTGTAGCTCTTAAAGCAACTAAGTTGTGTTGTGTGTTTTGCTTTTATAAGCTACTTTTGATAAACTGACCAATACCTGCAGTATTTACTGCAATACAGACTAGTTTTCAGTTTTTAAAAATCGTTTCTATCCATTTTATTTTATAAGGTGTTTTACCTACAGTCTCCACCAGAGCAGCAAAGTGAGGAATTGCTATCCTGGCTGTCTAAATTAGTTTAACCATTTAATGAACTCTTTAAATCTTCTTTATTTGCCCTCTTTTCTACTCCTTTTGATTTTTTCCTTATTATAGTCTTCTTTAATGTCCTTCTTTCTAAAAGTTTTTACTTTCTTGTCCATCAGGTAGCCTACTTACCAAACCATTTTAGCAGGGGAATTTGAAAGGTTTTAACTAACACAAAACATCAGACCTCTAATGAAAGTCTAATGATTAGCCTAATTTCTTCATTTTCTGTTCTCTTTTATGTTGTGTTTAATTAGAAGAGTCTGCCCAATTCCTATCACATGACCCTGATGTGTGAAGTTGTAGTCTCTTCAAGAAGAACAGACAGCCGAGCAGTTAAAAATAAAGGAATGCGTGCCAATATGTAATTGCTGTAAATTGTCTTAAATACTTTTGAAAAACTGATCAAAGAAAAAAATTCTGGGAATTAATGAAACCCCATCTAAGAAAGCTTACCATTAATTCACTTAAAAATACACTTTTAAAGAAACTATTACTTTGAAAAAATGTCAATGCTCCTGTTTTCAAATTTTTTTTATTATAGCATATACAGTATGCAGGCAAATGCACTGGAGTTTCAGCTGAAACAGTATAATCTTTTGTCTTAATTTAGTCAAACTATGTGACAATTAGTTTAAATTAAAATTTCTTTACAAATAATATAAATATTAATCAAGAACAGCTACAGTAGTTACTGTAAAATGGAAATTATATTAAAATGAAAATTACTGTAAAAAGGTGTTCATAAAGCAGCTCAAGTTAGGTCATATGAAATATATTAATACACTCATGTCCGCAATGTTTGTAAACAAAATATAATTAACTTATGATTACAAAAAGGCAGAACTTAGTTAAACGGAAACTACTCTTTTTTTTAAATGTTATGTTCGCAGATGAGGAGGCCCAGCGGTTTGCACTACTGCTACACAGCTCAAGGATGCTGGGATCAAAACCTGACCTGTGTATATAGAATTTGAATTTCCATCCTGTAGCTACATGTTTTTTATCTCAGGTTATTCACAGGATATTTAGAGTTCATCATTAAACATAATTTTTGACATGACAAGAAAAGAGTGAAGGGACAAATCTGTGTCTGAAAGTTGCACACAGTAAATATCCTTAGGGGTTAGTTTTATTTACTGGAAACATGTATTTTTAATGATATAAATGAAATGCGTGTTTAGTATAACAAAACATATAATGCAAACAGAAACACTATATGCATAACACAAATGAAGAGGGACCACAAACCCATGTAAATAAAGTACTTGTACTTTTTAATTCTTCACAACAAGTCTAAAAGCAGCGACCATTCCTATGTATGTATTAACTGTTCCAGGTGCAGATTAAGCTGCATATATCTTGACTCTGACTGAGTGCATGGTATGGCCAAAAATCCATTTCATATTATAGTTACAAATATGAATGTTTTCAGTACATGCTGACAAAATGTATCTGTATATAATTTTCAGAAAGAAATTAGTTTTTTTCTAAACAAATAATTTATTATAACAACCATTGCGAGAAACAGGAATGGGATTAACTTTTTTGTGACTGTTAGTTGAGTGGTCCTAAAAAATGACTGTTGGCATCCTCTGCACTGCTTGTGCTACGCCACTCAGGTCTTCAGCATTAACATGTGCTCACAGCTGCTTTGTCCCTTTGCCCACTCACATATGTCACTTGGCTCTGCTTTACTGACCTAGGGTCAGATGGAACCACAATGCCACACTATCCCCCTCCTCCATGAGTTTATCCAAGAACAGAGACCACATCCAAGGCTCAATGGCAGCCATGCATTCAGGCTGAGGGGAGGGCTTAAGCAGCTAGGAGACACAATCAAAGTGCTGTGTCTGTTATATAATATATATATATATATAATATGTGTATCTATGTATATCAGGCATGTCAAATACGTGGCCCCTGGGCCGCATGTGGCCTGCAACAGAAATCTGTGCGGCCCGCATGACAGATCCTAGTTAGCACTGAACTTGTACAAAATCATTACTGTCGTTTGTGATTGAATCATTCTGCATCTTCGGCCTTACTTATTGACTTTTCTTACTTCTGCCTTCTGACAAAAGCACATTTTCCCATGGCATTACGGTACCAGAAATGTCATCTGCTAGTATGGCCATGAGCCTTGACCAAAGTTAATGAGCCACAACGTCACAACTGAAGTGCTAGGCTGCAGCAGCGGGTAGCAGGGGCGGCCTTAGGCATGTGCAAACTGTGCACCTGCACACGCCAATATACTGTATATTGAATATAAAACAGAAAGAGAAAATAACGACATAGCTGATGGCAATGTGGCCAAAAAACAATTATTTTCAATTAGTTTCTTGGTAATTAGTGCGCTGTATTTATTAATGTCGCTAGAGTCGGAGCAGTAAGCTATATGTAGTATTATAACATTCTGCTGTAATGAGAATATCATGGGCCGCCACTTAGTTTTCAAGTTATGGACACGTGCATATAGAAGCGTGTCATGAGCACGAGGCGGCTATGCAGTGTCCACAACGGATGTGGCCATCCGCCATGCATAAGATACCATATTGACAATGACGGGCGAAGGGGCCACCGATTCTTTCTCTGCCCAGGGCTGCCACGAGCCTAGAGCCGCCCCTGCTAGGCAACACTACTGGCTGGGCTGCTGAGACTGGCCACTGGGCAGAACTGACCATCACGAGTAGCAATAGCTCGCATATTTTCACATTTTTTTGCTCTAGTTTGATGTAATTTTGTGCTAGTATTGTAACGAACAGTTAGTGCTGACTACAGCTGAAGATCTGAGTGGTTTATTAATATATTTTTGTGATTCTGAGTTTGTAAAATTAGTGTAGGTCAGGTGGCTTTTTGCATATCGACTTATTTTACAATATAAACTTTGAAGTAAACTTAGTAATGTAAAATTAGATTTTTGGAAATTTGAAAATTTGATTTTTTTCCAACTTGAATTACTGAACAATGAATTCAGTGAGCGTTTTCGTGATTTCAGTTCACACGAACAGGACTTTGCGCTGTTCTCTTACAACATTGAGAATGCGCCTAAGAATATCCAAATGGAATTAATTGAACTGCAGGTAGCTTCTATTCTGAAGGCAAAATACAACAAGGTTGGTGTGTCAGGTTTGTATATTTACCGTCCACCCTTGTATGTGCAGATCTGTAATGTTGGCATCGAGAGTACTGTCTATGTTGGGAAGCACTTACCTTTGTGAGAAATTGTTTTCGTTAATGAAAGCTACCAAAACCAGATTGCTCAAGACTTACCGTCAAGCACTTTTCATTCTTCTATATAAAAGCAGTCGGGATTGTCCTTCCGTCCCGTGAGTGCTACGCAGGCGCGGAGTTTCATACACGCCCCGTCCATTTTGCAATGCACGATGGGATTTGTAGTTTCGTTTTTCCAGGTAAAAGATGATTTTCTACTCCAGACTGTGCGATATCTTCTTCTTCTTTCTTACTATATAAAAGTGGTCGGGATTGTCCTTCCGTCCCATGAGTGGAAAGCGTAGCGGTATCCCGCTTATCACAGACTTACTACTTGCAGCTTGCGGTACGAAGCGACATGATGTGAGCAGATTTCTGGTGCTCCCATCGTTCCCTTGCTTTAGTGCGCGATGCGCTGGAAAAATAGACAAAATTATGTCTCTGGAAATAATTAATGTTGATGTACAACAGTACAAATGCCTCACCGCGTAGTAAATATCAGGGGGGTTCAAAAGGGCGACCTCAATATAGAAAAAAAGTTTAAATTTCATCACAAAAATAACAGAAACTACGAGTATTAAAGTAATACCGCTCAAATGCAATATAACCAAATTAATGAGTTTGTATAAAATATCAAATTGATCTACATATTGAATTGCCTTAAGAAATGGTCAACTTAAAAGTCATAAAAGTTGCAGCTGCTCGATTTCAAGCCTGATATTGACAAACTGGTTACTAACAAGAGATGCCAAGTGTCGGAACAAAAGAAATAGATCTCAGACTGTAAGACTCTTATATAAGCAATGAATATAATATAATAATAAAAGGACCTAGCTAAGAGGCTAAGACTCCATATGTACACTGTTGTATGGAGAGTGTATGGAAATAAATTGCTTTTCTTTAAACTTTAATTGTTACATTTTTTAAAGTTTTCAGTATTGAAAAGAAAGCTACAGTAACGTTGTATAATAGTATAATAGTATTTGTTACAGTGCGGCCTGCTGACGCACGTATGGCAGTCGAAGTGGCCCACCAATGGTAGTGAGTTTGACATGCCTGATGTATATAATTTTGCATACAGGTGCACCTTTTTATTCCTGAAAATGTTTTTCAACGCTCTGCTCTTCAAATGAATTTGATAGCACGTATTTTTTCTATCTCTTCTCATGCTTCAAATCACATAGTACTCCGGGGAATTATTTTGAAATGGATAGTCTTTTTATGTTATAAGCTAGGGTCACACATGTACGCATGGGAGGCAGCTAAAGAGCTCGAAAAATCTCACGCCGGGGTAGTGTAGTAGGGTAGTGTGCACTAACCCTTTCTCTAGGTCAACATCACTTTCGGTTCTTGGGCCCAATGACATCAAGTACGGTTCTGGGCCTAGTGGTGTTGCTTGCTCCTCCCTACTATGAAAACACCATCTAGGTAAGAGTGAATCAGTTCCGGTTTGGACTCAAGTCTGTATGGACATATTGATGATTTTTGCTTTTTCTTTTTCCCAAATCTCCAAGTACATGGGGTGGCTACCCCAAACCTTTTTCGTTCATCTCTTCTTATTCACACTGGCTTTGTGCAATTTCCCTTGTATTTTTTTTATTTTGTATTTTGGTTTTCATGTTTTTATATAATTTCTGTCAACATTCTTATGTTTATTTATTATTTAAGATTTATTATTATTTATTTATTTAAGTGTGTCTATGTTCTTTATATTTCATTGGTGGAACCTTTACAAAAGTATGATTTTACTTTAACTAAGTTGTGTTTTTGTTTTTTAAATTACCAATTTAATTTTGTTGCAAACACTGCAGCCATTAGTGTAGTATTGTATTGCATATGTCTCAACATGAGTACTTTTATAGTAATCTTCATCTTAATACAATTTACACATTACAGTAACTACTGCAACTGTTCCTGATTAATGTTTAAGTGTTAAAAATGTGATTTAAACTAATGGCTGTATAGGATGTATAAATTAAGACAAAAGATCATACTGTTAGAGGTGAATCTCCATTGTATTTTCCTGCATACTATTATATGCTATAATAAAGAAATCAGAAAACTGGAGCAGACCTTCTTGCTTCGAATTGTATTGGTTTTGTGGACATTTAGCTTTTGTTTTTGTTTCATACATTTCATATTGATTTGGGTTACTTATTTAAGCAAACCCTTTTTGCTGCATTTTGTCTTTTTGTTGCCCCTTTTGCTGTTTTTATCTAATAATTCAAATACATTTCCTACATTTGTTAGGTATCCTTGTTGGACTTGTCTTATCTTCCTTGTGGGACATTTGCTAGTGGTGTTTGGGAACTGGCTGTCTGGGGTAAGGTCATTTCTAGGCAGGCTAAAGAAGGTCTAGGTCTGTTCTGTGGGTCTCTTTTGGAAGCTTTACTCCATTTTCACCATGTTTGTGTCACCAATTCACAATTAGGCTAAATTCTTACACAGTGTTCATGTACAAATACGTAAACAAAGACATTACCTTTAAGGTGTTAATATACTGACATAAAACACATTCCCTGTTTCCTTTTGCATATGCAATATTCTGAAAAGGATAGGCTCATTTATTACATCATAGATCACAAACAAAGATATTACCTTTAAGACTTTAAATACGTTGACATAAAATCACATTTGGTAATTTCTGCTGAAATATAACATGCTTTATATTTAAAAGTTTGCACAAGCTCTTCAAAAGTAAAGGGAATGTCCTCAGAAGGCACTAAAACTAAATATTTTAACATGCAAGGGATTTGTTGTTTTGTATGGTACTACTAAATTAAATTCCTGCACTTTTCACCATAGCAACTGCTCAAGATGAAAACAGCAGCCCATTAGCGGTGCTCATTTGTTGCTGCGTGCATTTTTCCTGTGTGCATTTGTCACCATGCTCTTTTCTCAGTGCCCTTTTGCTCCGCAAGCTTTTGATGTTGTGCCGACAAACTCATATGCAGTAATTTAGAGTGAGCAATCTTTGGAATTGGGAATGAAATTCAGAGTACCTGAATAAAAATCCACACAGACATTGGAAAGCATCCAATCGGTTTGGCTGTAGTATGAGTCCAGTTTCCAATAGCTGTAATGCAGCAACACCAACAACAGTACCACTGTGATTCCCTTTATAAAGGAATACATATATACTGTGGCCACAAGGGGGCGTACCAGCTGCCCACACTCAACACAAATTGATGCCAGGCACAAGTCATTTCCCACCAGTTCAGCACCAAGCACAGTAAAAAAGCTCCAGTCACAACAATAAAGCACTTTCTCTTCTTCTTCTCCGTCTCTTTGTCTTTCCGTCAGCCTCCACTCCTCCAATGGCAAGCCTTATTTCTCTTCCTCCTCACTCTGGCTGCTGGAGTAGAGCCTGCTGGTTCCTTTTATGTGATCCCTGGAGTACTTCCGGTGTCCTGAAGGCTTGGCCCAGGAATACTTCCGGGTAAGGCTGGAGACCCACGAAGTAGGGCTCCCCAGTGCCTACAGCACTCGCCTTTTGGCCGGTGGAGGTAGTGCCCTGTGTATGTTCGCATCCCCGGTTCTTTGGCTATGGTGGTGATCTGTCGCCCATAACTATATAAATAACTATATATATATATATATATATATATATATATAAATACTGTACATACAGTACATCCATATATAACTGCTCTGCCCCACATGTTGTTAGCTGTTAGCTTTTATTTGTTGAGTTGTGCTCCCCCTTCATCTTGTCATTTATTAACACACCAGTCAGTCACGTCCCACACCCACAATGGTGCCATAAATGTCTATGAAATTCACGTAAAGCATATAGATCCCATAGTAAACATTTGAATACAATACACCCCATGTGTCTCATGTAGGCACCCCTTTATCTCTTGTTTCGGTCAAGTCCGAAGCGTATCTTTAAGGTATATAAACCCCTGTCTAGTTAGTTGTGGTATGCAGCAATTTGAACCTCTGTCTACGTGCTTCTCTTTGTCTCGATCCAACCGTGGAAATCACTTGCCTTGTAAGTGTCTTTTAAAGCTTTATTGTTTAATGTACACTGTCTGCTATGTATTGCTTTGTAAATCATTCTTTATTGTCTTTGAATTTTACACCTGTATATAGGCCTACCTGTGTGTTACTTTTGTATATACTGTATTTTAGTTTACAACGAGGTATGTCCAGTAAAAGCCTTCAAGTAAGCTCGCCCCTTGTCGTTTTTATGTGGAAGTGCTGAGTTGTTTAAGCTCTCTGCACGGACAGCGCAGAGTGAGGCAGAAAAGTAAAAAGGCGAAGCCACGTCGTGGGACAGACTGCAAGAGAATCGTTAACACAGCTAACTTAAGGAACGTTCTGGCCACGCGGATCAAAGCTGGATCCTACGGCAACTTAGTAAAAGGGCAATTCCATGGCGCGGGATGGGCCGCAGAACATTGCTTCACATCAGCTAAGTAAAGGGGACGTTCATGCCAGGGATCAAAGGAAGGATCTCGGGGTGATTTGGCTGAAAGACAGTATTCACACCGCAAATTCAAGTGCAGCATCACCATGGCATCTTTTAAATCAACTCCGCATACTGACAGGTTGAAGCGCAGTAAGGGCTGTTCATGCTTTGCTTTCCAATATAGATTGGCGTTTCTCGTGGCCGTAAACAATGATAAAATCTGTTCACACAGAAGCCGAATTGGGATCTGATTGCCTTAAGCGTTTCAGCTTTATTCACTTTGCCTCTCCTGAATCGCCTGAAATCAACAGTCTTCTTTTGGTGCAGCTCACTACACAAGCATTCAGTTCAACTTATACAGCCCAAACTCCACTGCTGCAGACATGGAGAAGGTATGCAAAACCAAATCTGCTTCTGTGGCCAATTCAGGACACATGCTCCATTCTAATGCCTTAGATGCCTCAGCAAAAAGTTCCGCAACCAAAGCTTGCACGTTGGCTGAAGCTTTGTGTGTATGCTCATCCTTCGCAATGAAAGAGCTTGCCATTAAAAGAGAATGAGCTAGAATGGAGGCAGAGAGACTTGCACTGGAGGCAGCACTAAAGGCTCTTCAGTCTGAAAAAGAAGCTGCTGCCACAGTAGTTAAAGCTAAAATATTAGCAGCTGTGACAAATCTATTAAATCATGAGATCCTCAGCCGCCGAAGCTCATCTCAAGCTAAAGGAAGGATGGCAGAGTATGTAACACTTGACGCTGACAAATCTCAGCCTAACTCACCTACTGACATAGAAATGGAAAAATCACCTGCAGCACAACAGTGGGGAGCCAATACCATTGGCCTGTTTGATGAAGTCTGCACATAATGATGTGCTGGGCAAGTCAATCTTTGACAAAACTAAAGACAATAAGTGTGCCCTCTCAATTGAAGATCAAGTCAAGTCAAGTTGGGGAGCATGCAGTGCGTTGCCGCACCCACTACACGTTGACACAGCTCAGGATCCCTGTTGGTAGCCCCCCAGGCAGACACGCAGTCCAGTCGTACCCTCCAGAAATTACCCTCTATCTGCCGCAGCCAGGTGTTACGTGGGTGACCCCTTGGCTCGGTCCAGCCACTTGTGTTCCCAACAATGAGGATCTTATGAGCTGGATTACTCTCGGAGAAACGCGCCACATGGCCGTAGTGCTGTAACTGACACTCCCTCACAATGCAGGTAATGTGCTTCATTCAGGACTCCATGAGCAACCGCTCATTCGACACAAAGTCAAACCAACAGTACCCAAGGATTTTCTGGAGATACACAATACCAAAGGAGTCCATGGATAGCATTCATGTCTCACAACCATATAGTAAGACAGGAAGCACCAGGACTCTAAAGATATATATCGGGAGTGCCACACTCCCCTTTTCAGAAGATCTCATGACCCCCCTCATGCTCTCCCAATCCGTCTACTGACTTCACAGGAAGAGTCACCAGAGACATGAATGTCACTGCTAAGGTAATTAAACCTCTTAACAAGGTCAATACTCTCTCCGCAAACAGACACACTGCTAATGGCTGTGCCGAAGAGGTCATTAAAGGCCTGGATCTTGATTTTCATCCAGGACACTCGCAAGCCCAGACACTCAGACTCCTCACTCAGTCTCTCGAGTGCACCGATCAGAGCCTCCATTGACTCTGTGAAGATCACAGCATCGTCAGCAAAGTCAAGATCTGTGAATCTTTCTTCACCAACAGATGCCCCACAGCCGTTGGACCCCACGACCTTGCCCAACACCCAGTCCACACAAGCATTGAACAGAGTAGGAGCAAGAACACACCCCTGATGAACCCCAAAATCAACTGGGAAAAACGCAGAGGTCCTGCCTCCACTCTGCACAGTGCCAGGATGCGGTTGATGGTAGACTTCTTAGGCGTAAAACCAGACTGTTCTGGTTGCTGGTAGGTGAAAAAGTGATCATGGATCCTATTGAGGATGACCCTATCAAGGACCTTACCCAGCACCGAGAGCAGTGTTATCCCCCTGTAGTTGCTGCAATCCAGGCGATCACCCATCCCTTTCCAGATAGGGACGACAAATGCTGTTTTCCAGTCAGTTGGATGATGCCAGTCTCCCAAATGGAAACAATGATGGCTTGCAATGCCAGGAGGACAGCGTTACCACCAGCATGGAGAAGTTCATCCCGGATACCACAGATCCCTGCAGCCTTTCCCCCCCTCAGCTGGTTCACCACCTGTGCAATCTCATTGAAATCAAGTCTTTTTAAAAATTATGGAGAAGGAACCTAGCAGAGATTTAGCAAATAGCTGGGTTGCTCTGCTACCTTTCAGATTTTCCAGATCTCGTCTCCCCAAGAATCATGAACAGGCTCTTTCTTGCCTTGTCTCTCTGCAGCGCTCTTTATACAGAAGACCCGAGATGAAAGAGCAGTTCAATCGCTTTATGGTTAAAATATTTGAGAATGGACATGCAGAACTAGGCCCTCCAATGAAAGAAGGGTAAAACTTCTGGCACCTGCCATTTTTCAGAACATATCCACAGAAGTCTGGTCATATAAGGGCAATTTTTGACTCCATGTTGCCATGGAACAGACTGTCTGCACCTCCAGGTGGTTTCACAGAGAATGATCTCTGTAAAAGCCTGTGGAGACAAGTGCAAGCCTTCGCAAATGAATTCTGGACACGCTGCAGACGTAAATACCTTTCCTATTTGTAAAGCAGGCGCAAATGGGCTTATTGATCCAAAAATTTACAAATAGGAGACATTGTATTGATGAAGAAGAGTCCACTATCACGCAATAAATGGTCTATGGGATTTGTCATCCTTGTATTCCCTAGCAGTGATGGTACTGAACAAAAAAGAAGTTAAGACTGCATCTCAAGGCATCTCCAGAAACTCTATCAGGCCAATCAAAAAAAACTTTCTACTAGAAAATGGATGTTAACACAATGTTTGCCTCTATGTACTGTTTATTGATATAATGTTATTATATCAGACAGGGAGTGTTCTGCTCCACATGTTAGCTGTTATTTGTTGAGCTGTGCTCCCCCTTCATCTTGTCATTTATTAACACACCAGTCAGTCACATCCCACACTCTCAATGGTGCCATAAATGTCTATGAAATTCACGTAAAGCATATAGATCCCATAGTAAACATTTGAATACAATACACCCCATGTGTCTCATGTAGGCACCCCGTTATCTCTTGTTTCAGTCACGTCCGAAGTGTATCTTTAAAGTATATAAACCCCTGGGTCTGGTTAGTTGTGGTATGCAGCAATTTGAACCTCTGTCTACGTGCTTCTCTTTGTCTCGATCCAACCATGGAAATCACTCGCCTTGTAAGTGTCTTTTAAAGCTTTATTGTTTAATGTACACTGTCTGCTATGTATTTGCTTTGTAAATCATTCTTTACTGTCTTTGGATTGTACACCTGTATATTCCTGTGTGTTACTTTTGTATATATTTCAGCTTACAATGAGGTACGTCGAGTAAAAGCCTACAAGAAAGCTTGCCCCTTGTCATTTTTATGTGAATGTGCTGAGTTGTTTAAGCTCTCTGCGGCCGCATTGCACGGATCTTTGCAGCCCTAAAGTCTCCAACACAAACAAAATTCATGACTTTCAGTGCTTTTGCACATGATCATGAGTATTTATAGTGTTTATTAGAAAGCCTGCACAATTGGCAATACTGGCAGTGTTACATCACACCTAACTTCTTCTTTGTCATATTAAATAGTGTTTTCTCTGTAACCGCGACACATTTTTCTGTTTTATTGTGTGTTCTTAATGTCCAGCACAAAACACACAAAACATACACACTTATACATGCTTATATCAAGCCAACCTAGAATGCCCTAATTATAAAACCCACACATTCTTGAAATGCAGAAAGAAATCCAAGTATATAGAAGGAAACCCATGGAGAAATGGGGCGCAAATAGAAAACGTATAAACAGATGACGTTTTCAGGTAAGAAAAAACATCATCTTCCCAGAAAATATTGTAGTAAATAATTCAAACTTAAAAACCTGGTGTTCAATTCAAGCAACATTTCATTTTAACACTGTATATTTTACATTTGAGAACTTGTTAGAGGCTTAGCTCATCTGCCAGATCAATCACAGTCTATATGGTGTTTGTATGTACTTCTCAGGTTTGTTGGGATTTAGCTCTCCAGTTTTCTTGTACATTTCTACAAGGCACAGTTTAGGTTCACTGGTAGCTGTAAATTCTTCCAGTTTGAGTTACTGTTGGCATCTACATGATACACTGATACTACATAAACAACTTCTAACTAAAATTACTTGCTACTTAAGTTCTGTAAACGAAAAATGATAATTGAGTACTTCCTTCTACTGTATCCTTTTGATTTTCCCGCAGCCTAAAGGTGCAATGGAGCCACACCGTTCAAATTCAGTCAGATGATTACATAATTGCAGAGAGTAGAGTTAATGAAGCATAAATTTTTCCATAGATGATGTCATTGTGGATCAGCCATGAGATAATCATAAAATTAGACTCCAAATAGAACATAAAGAGACAGTGGATTTAAAGCCTCCGGAAACCCATTTTTGAAATTGTTTCTGTGTGTTCTGCAGAACATTTGAGATTACTCAGTTATAAACATCTTAAATGTCTATTATTAACAGAAGACTAAAAACATACTGCTTCTCTGAAAACGTAAGATTCACTTTTTAAAGTCTAACCACTAACCAAAAGTGACAAAGATCAAGCAAAGAAGAAGAAAAATGGATTTCATTATAAACTGAAAATTGTGTGTCTCGGGATGCCTAAAAAAATGCTGTTCTATTTTGCAAGCAGAAAAACGTTATACCACAAAACCAAGTATTATATTAACATGGACTGCTCTCTTGTTTGCAATTTTATTTATAATGTATATATATGTTTATCTTTTCACTTTACTTTTTTTTTTTACCAAATGCAATTCAAGCTTATATGGAATACATACAACATGTTGCACCAGTTTAAAGGAAACTATCACCTATATTTTCACCTCAAGTCGTATAATTAAGGGGTTTTGACCTTCCTTCATTTGTCTTGCTAGTGCTAGCTGTCTCAGGGGCTTGTTACAGTATTCATAGGAATGGATTATATTTAAAAGGCTCTAAATAGAATTCTGCATCCTATGCCAGAAAGTAGTGGGGGATGTTATCTTTCAAAGCTTTACAGTACATTTGGTGATCATTTTCAGGAATTTACAATAACAATTAATACATATTGTTTAGTGCAGCTTTCTTTTTGAAAATAAATGCCTTTTTAATGCATTTTTTTTTTCAGTTTTGCTAAACGTACAATTTAGGCTTGCTTACTCCAAAACATTTTGATGATAATGCCAGTGAGCGTTCATATATAATGCATTTTCTGTCACAGGTGCAAAAGCGTTTGCAAAACGGAATTAATCTGAGCAATTAGCAAAGCATTGTTCTGTCATAGCAGAAAGCGTAAAGGCTATTTTATCTCTGAATAGTCATGATCTATATTTGTAGCCCATTAAAATGCATTTTCAACTGTTCTCCTTCACAGGCTGAATTTCCCACTATTGCTGTTTATTTTCCATACCAAACCTTTAAATGCTCCATTTGAATGCAACACGTTTATTGTTTGAAATGGAGAAACACATTTTATTTGGAGTAATTATGAATTAAATAAAGGAAGAAAAACTTAAGTAGAGTTAGCAAACTATATAAGGTCACAGAAATACCTTATTTAAGGCAGATATTACTTATTTTTGTTAGAGTGAATATCATAGACAGCACAAATGTGTATCATTTTGAAACTAGTTAAGGAGTGTTTAATTTATATTCATGTCTCTGTTATTTGTAAATACATTGCCACTTGAATATCATTCTATTTTCTCCAATCATTGACCTTGTTTCCATCATATTTAGGTTAATGAGGTTTTAAACAGTATCTGATATTCTCAATAGCTTCAATCCCCCTGTGGCCAAAGGCCTTTAATCATACTGTAATCTGTTGCATTCATTTTTGGCCAAATAGTAATCTATTTAAAAGTGGATTGAATATTAACTTTAACCTTTGTTTTCAATATCAGAAAATTGAGATTCACAGAAAGTGGAAGGGATTACATACAGTACTTCAGTATTTTCATGATAATAATAAGCAGTCAATAATGAATGTTTTCTATTTTGTACTGCTGCTATTTTTTTCTGTTTTTAAGCATTATTTTCTAAGCTTTCATCAGGATGAGCTCTTTCGGAAATGTTATAACTTCTATAAAATAATAATCTGTTATTAGAAAATTATAGACATTATCTTTTGGTAAGCTACATTAAGTATGATAAAGCAACAGTGCTGCTCCAAACATTTTTGCTAAATGTTATGTAAAGGTTTGTTCAGCTGTCAAGGGGCTGCAAGGACAGAACAAGCACTAACAACCCAAGGGAAAATGAGTCCGTTCAGCTAAGGCGTTTTCAAATGGAAAACCAAAATCCTTATTAGAGAGTTCTTTATTAACACACTGAGGGCATACAGGAGAAGCCAGGGAGTGGCATAGCCCTGACAACATAAATGTCAGTTCCCTAAGGACAACAAATTAGGCGCAGCAGGTTCTCACTGCATGAGGAGCACAGGAGTACCACAAAGGACAATTCTGCCTATAAAAGATAATTGGTAATTCAAATTTATAAGGAACACCTGCCCATTTGAAATGAAAACAATTGGGTTGAACTGGTTCTGGGTAGAGCTGATGGCCCTAAAAGTGATTCTGAAGAGATAATTCTTGAAGTAACCTCAATGTGGGATTTAAATGGCCACTACCTGCCAAAATAAAAATGACTCTACAGTGAAGAAGTAAACTGGAAGATTTGAAAGGCAGGTGATATGGCCATATTAAATAGAGTAGATGTTTAGCTAAAATGTTTTTGGAGTAGGACAAACTCTCTGTAATATGACTTAGTGGACCAACACTGAGTCTAGTTTTCTTAGTTTGAAGACCTTTATGAAAGGTCAGGGCACTTTTGCTTTTGTGCTGGTTTGTACTTGTCTATAAAACATTATTGTTTTCGTTTATTTGAATCATAAGCCAGTCTATTGCTAATCTGCAATTCTACTGCATGGCGATAGCACTGCTGTGTAAAAACTGTACAATGCTCTATCAATCACAAAAGCCCACCTGAGATGTTTGTTGTGAATTGAACTGTTACTCTATGATTGGTTCAAACTTACAGCATTAGGAAAGAAAGCCTGCATATCTGGGGGAATTCTTTCATTGTGACTTCTGTATACCTTCTGCCTGCAAAGTGCACACCTGACATTGTTAATGTATCTACTTTGTATGTATTCTGGAAGAATTAAGATGTCTGACCTTTTCACTGGGTATAAGTGAAGAGAGAGACAAACTGCTATGACCACTGCAAAAGCAATATTCCTATTTGTGAATTTGATTATTTGTGAAGATCAGCTGTGTGTCCATTTCGCTGGATATTGTATAGCTACTGGAAATTTATTGTAAACACCTTTATAGTGAGGAGCTGCATGGTAATGCAGTAGTTCACAATGTTGTTTCGTGAATCAGGCACTGTGTTTGAATATCATGCCCAATCAGTGTTTGTGTGGAGTCCGCATATTCTCATATGTCTGGCTTCATTCAGAGCTACAGTGATCTCTCGCTATATCGCGCTCCGACTTTCGCGGCTTCACTCATTTTAAATGTAAGCATATCTAAATATATATCACAGATTTTTCGCTGGTTCGCGGATTTCTGCGGACAATGGGTCTTTTAATTTATGGTACATGCTTCCTCAGTTTGTTTGCCCAGTTGATTTCATACAAGGGACGCAATTGGCTGAGAAGCTACCCAATCAGAGCATGTATTACGTATTAAATAAAACTCCTCAATGATATAAGATATGCTTCCTGCGCGATGCTTTGCACACTTCAAAGCTCTAAGAGCCCGTATGGATTTTTGATTGTTTGCTTTTCTCTGTCTCTCTCACTCTCTCTGACATTCTCTGCTCCTGACGGAGGGGATGTGAGAAGAGGGGCTATTTGCACAGAGGCTGTTTGCTTAGAAGATACAGATGCTCCTCTTAAAAATTTGGAAAAGACTACTTTTACATTCATCCCTTCATTGCGGCGTCTTTATCGCGGTGCTTCATTTACTTAACAGCCCTATTGATTTTTGTTTACTTTTCTCTCTCTCTCTGACATTCTCTGCTCCTGATGGCACTCCTTTGAAGAGAAGATCTATTTGCATTCTTTTAATTGTGAGAAAGAACTGTCATCTCTGTCTTGTCATGGAGCACAGTTTAAACATTTAACTAAAGGGTGTTATTTCATGTCTAGAGGGCTCTAATAATGTTAAAAAAACGTATTTAGAAGGTCGTAAACAGGTTTTCTATGCTCTAACTGCGAAAATATTAGATTTATAAATAAAGAATCCTACTTCGTGGAAATTCATTTATCTGTCTGGAGCGGATTAACCGCAATAAACGAGGGTTTACTGTATAACGGTCCGGAGAATTTTTATAAACAGTGTGGGAGAGTTTCTAAGGGCTTAAAATACTGTATATAAAAATAACCATACAAACATATGGTTTCAACTTCGCGGATTTTGACCTATTGCGGGGGGTTCTGGAACGCAACCCCCGTGATCGAGGAGGGATTACTGTACTGGGATTTCCCCCGGCCTGTGTGATCCTGAATTTAATTTACTGGGTTTGAGAATGGTATGGCAAAGTGCTTTTATAGTTGTTCCTTGTTGTTGAAAATTTTTCAAATTAACAACACTTTTACTCTACTTCTGTGATTCTACTTTCATTATGCATTACTCTTTGATGCTGCTGCAGCAACCGACTACTACTGTTCTAAGTTCAACTTAGAAAGGCCTAAGTGATGAAAAGACAAAAACTGGCAAGCCATTTATCTTTACAGAACACTGTCAAACAGCCTTTGTCAGTTAGACCAAAAGATTTAATTGCATGCAGGCAAGTCATCAGAATAAATTAACTGAACAATTTCATTTTAATTTTGTTTAAATAAAAATAGACAGCTGTATAATATTCCACTTACAATAAATCTTATTGATAGTTGCAGGCCCATTTCCTGGTTTACATTTTATGAATATCATAGAACTATCTGAATGTTGTATTCCTCTTTCTTATTGCTTGTCTGGCAATTTCATGGTACTACATGCCATTTGGAATAGACCAGGAGAGCCTATCTTTACCAATAGTCTCTAAGCACTCCTAAGTAATCCCCAGGGACTCCTGGACAAGTGGATACAGTAGATGCATCTTCCATGGATGCCCCACATCCCCTATTCTTGATGTCTAAGTGGCAGACTCACTACATGCCCAAGTCATCCTAACTGTCTCTTCTCAGTCCAAAAAAGTATTAGTTCTCCTGCAATATATATATTTTTGTTTTTAAGAAGTCCTCACCATTTTATAGAAAGTGAGTCCAACTAGCCCTGAGCAGGAGCTTAATGTTGATTGCTTGTATTCATAAAATGAGTTCATCAAGAACACAGGGACACAGTTGGAAGTTTGTTAAGGGAACATTTTGCGCAAACATTATAAAGTTTTTCTTTGCACAGAGAACTATAGTTGCATGGAATAAGCTACCAAGTAGTGTGGTAGAAATAGGACTTTAGGGACTTTCAAAGCTAAACTTTGTTATTTTTGAAGAATTAAGCGGATAGGAATGGTGAGCTTTGTTGGGCTGAATGGCCTGTTCTCATCCAGATTATTCTAATTCTAATAATGCCGTTCATTCATTTTATGCCTATAAGTCATGATCATGGAGGTAGCATGTGGACTTACCACTCCTAAAGCAAAGGATGTGAGTTGGCAGTGAAACCAGTTCGGTAATAGACAAAGGTAGGGCAGGTCCAGGCATACCAGAACATAATTTTATAAAATCAGTAAGTCTTATTTTGAAATATTATAATGGATGTGAATTTAAAAATATGATAGTAGATGTGAAACTTTCCTGCCTTAGTGCTTATATAGAGGAAGATAATGCCCATTACTTCAAAAAAAGTAAAAAGGCAAAAAAATAGCTACACATATGAAACTGTATACTTGATATGAGTAATGCTGTAGTCTGGTGCCCCATCCTGTTTTTAAGTATACAGTATAACTTGTTTCCACCATGCAAGCTCAAATGAACATGAATGTGGTTGGAAAATGGATGAACAGAATAAGGAATATCCACCGGGCTTGTAATTGTAAAATATTTTTAAATACACTTGGTAAACTTCCCTCATATTGTTTAATAAAACTAGTGCTAGTAATTTGAAGGTAAAGTTTTCATGTAAAATGAGTGCTAGCAATACTGATTACAAATTTAAAGCATATAACCATGTAAATGTTACACAATTTTTTGTATTCCTATAATATATACGCCACACAAGAAGTAAGTGACTTTGCCATTTTTTATAATTTGAATGGCTGGGTTTTTTTTTCATTTCCTGAGTATTACAGATTTTTGTATTTAACATTGCAGCATCTTGCAGTCATAAAAGATTCCTGCTAAAACTTGCAAATTGAGCTGCCTATTACCATTACGTACAAACAGCTGTGCAGTAATTTAAAATTCAGCAGTGTTTTTACAAGCACTGATCACACCAACCGTCTGAAACTAGCAGTTTATGTTTTTTTTGACCTACACTGGAAATACAAAATTCTGATAAGTATAATACCCAAATAGCAGCATGCCCATAAAAATTCTTTTTCCACCCCCTGCGGTCATTTTTCATGCTCTGGAAGGTTAAATATGCACATTCTTTAAAATTAACTGAAAACAACTATTCATCTTGCTATCAACTTATTTTGGCAAAGAAATGCTTATTGTCTGATGGAGACTTTTAGAGAATTTAGAGTCTACAGTTAGTATGCTAATGAAAACTGCCTGCATTTCTCCTTGATAAGCAGTAAAAGTGCTTTTACATAAGGGACTGTCATTTGGTAAAAATAGATTGTTAAAGTTGCAAGAGCACGGATCAAAACAAGGAACCTGTTCAGGACTTGCTGTATGTAGTGGTTACACAGCTGGTACACTTGGGGGAGGTAAGTGGCATGACCTAAGGAAGCCCTAGGGGCATTACCTGTGTGCAAAAATAAATAAATAACCAGAAAATAATAGTCCATTCATGTTTGTTCTTCCTGAGAGCCTGCTGGCCATGTCTTACAAATCAAAGATGGATACAGATATGGGAGACAGTGATGCCAGGGTCCAGAAGCAGGAAGCATCACTTGAAAGAGGTCAGAATGTCTCTTTGCTTGAAGAAAAAATGTAAATGAGTGTCTAGAATTTTATTTCTTGCTTTAATTTAATAAGTATTAATATTTTACATTCCTTTTAAAAAAGACATTGCAGTTAATGTGTGTCTTTATTTTTCTTTAATAGCTCATCTGCTTTTTTTATGGTTTTAATATTTTTTTCGTGGCTAATTTATTTAAACTGTCATGCCATAAACACCATTCTGGCAAGGATTTAAGAATATAATGAACACAGCAAGAACAAACTTTTGGCATATCATATTGTCCAGTTTCTTTTTCTTGCCTGGAAGACAGGTCCATCCATACCTTGAAACATTTAATCTGAGCTAATCCTTGTACAAGATCACCAAAAACAGATCCTTGTTAAGTATGTTATTTTTTTAAAGGATTTCACTGCTGTACATAATAGCAGTGATCCTCCATCTAATTTTAGCTGTGGAGTTTCAATGAGAGCATCTTTAAGGGCATCATTCCAGCATTTTGTACAATTACTTTCTTGAATTTAATCTCTGATCACATATGATGATGTTACTGTGATTCAGCAAAGGCAAAATGTCTTACAAGTTCTCTCATCTCTGTAAAGATTTCACTGAATATTATAGGAAAATATTTCTTACTTCTTATTTTCTTTTTTTAATGATAGCATATTGAAGAAATGCTAAATATAACTAGATAATTTTCTTTTACTGTCTTGTAAAATGTGGCAAACTGTGTAGTTGTAATATCCTATTACACACACACACACAAACCGTTTTAGTCTAGAATTAGAGTAATATTAAAGCAAATTAATGGATAAGGCTCAAATTAAATAATATGGATATGTTAATTAATAAATGTTTTAAAGTCAGATTGTTTTAATTAAAAAACTTAAGGACAGAAGGCTTAGCAGATGTGTAAAGTCAACTATGCCCTAAAATGAGGACATGATAAGCCTCACTAATTTTTTTCAAAAAAGGAATACATTGATTTTAAAATTTAAATAATTCATAAGTGGTCATTTTAATGATTTATTGTTATCTAACATGCTGTACTTAATTTATCTCATCTTCAGCGATGACGCAGAGGTTGGCATTAATAGTCGGCAGCAGACTGGAGCCAGTAGGTCTAGAATTTTGCCTTAGGTTTATTGATCATGCAGTCCTTATTTTATTGAAATTTTTTTATTATATTATTGCTGAAGGTGTTTTACACATATTCATTTTTGAAAATTATGTCACTCTGCTTTCAGAAATGTCAGAAATAACCCCAGCAATTTGGACTGTTAGGATAAAATAGAGAAGGTTGTAACTGAATATTTTACAGCAACAATAAATGTACTAATATTCCAGGAGTAAGAAATCTTCTGGGAAGCTAAAGGTCCAAGGAATTTAAAATGAAACATGTCATGTCTGACACTTAATCATGACGGGATTACTACTAAGTCTTTCCTTCTAAATATCTTCCATTACACTGGTAGCCAAGTCAAGTCCTTGTCAATTAGTCACTGAATGTTTATCAGTTTGTAATTGATTTCTGCTAAAAAGGTGAGAGCCTAGTTTCTTTTTCTTGGTTTGCAAAACCTTCTATATACAGCTTGTAGATTTATCCTATTTCACAGAGGTTTCACTGGAGATATTAGTGGTTTTATGTGAATATATATGATGTTAATAAGGAAAATGCCTTATGTGAATTATCTTATTAGAGTGTTGGACCTTAGATACTGAACTGTCATCATCACATATGCTGATGATTGTGGTAGTGTCAATTTCCCATAAAATATATTGAAATCAATCAAGTGATGAGGATGGCTGTAGCATAAGTTCTACGTGTTCTTTAAACCATTCTTTGACCGCTTCATCTCTGTGGTTTCTGATATTGCAGCTGCAGAGCTTTTCAACTGCCAAGACAGAAATGCTTTGCCAAACAACGAATGTGATAACTCTGAATGACTTTGTATTTACTGACATCCTCCAATCTGAGGGTACCAGTGGACATAAACAATGCCAGAAAAAAATGCAGCTCATGTAATACAGAACCTCCAGAATTCTTACCTGTGAGAAAAGAAAAACACAATACATTTAACCTTTTGGGCTCCTTTTTGTTTGGAGAAAAATGACTTATCAAACTGGAGTTACTTCTGCATTTCGATATTTTATTCGGGTTAGTTTCTCTCATTTCTCCCACCTCCCATAACCAATTCACACTTTGACAGCTTCCTTGTCCTCTGAAACCAAACCTGTAACCTCTCTCTATTCCTTGTTCGGCAAAGCTTCCTATAAACCCCTATCTCTTTCCATTGTATGGTCTTGTGATCTTCCTTCTCATACAACAGTGGGCTGTAATTCTGTATTTGGGAATATGAAAACTTCATTCCAAAACACCAATCACCAGCACAGTCAGTTCAAAATTATACACAGATTGTATGTAACCCCGCTGCAAGTGCCATTTAATGGACTTGGCTCCAGACCCACTTTGTCACCTCTGTTCTTTGAACACTCCGGGCACTTTCTTTTATGTGTTCTTGCAAGGTCCTTCAGTTGGTTGTCCATGGTTCTATGTGGCAAAATCTCCTAAAAGTCTCCTTGACTCTTTCTGTATGTGTTCACTTGTCTTGTCAGGTTCTCCTTCTCTTGGATTACTCCACTTACTCCCTTTATGTACTGCAGCAAAAGGTAATCACCCCACCAACTATCACTGCAAAACTGTTGCTGGCATCTCAGCAGAGATTACCTGACTGTGTCACTTTGTCTTTTTGGAAGGCATCATTCTGTAACTTTGTCTACTTGGAACTTTCTACTTCATGGATTAGACACTCATCCAGCTCTACAATTCAGAGATGGCTTAGTGCTGTTCAGTTGATCAGGAGCTGGGTGGGGCTGGCCCCATGATGTACTTTGCCTGCTTGTTTTTATTGTGCTTCATTCCCCTTTACCTGCTGACCAACTGTTGTAATCCTGCACATTTTGTTTTATTTATTTATTTATTTTTGTTCCTTCAAGTAGGGTCTAGCACTTCTCAAGACTTGGGGAGAGGTGGGTGTGTTTTTGTTTTTGTTTTCTTTTCTCTCTCTCTGTTGTTGTTAAGATAAAAAAAGTTTTTCTAATTTTCTGATATATAAAAATTATAAACATGTTTAATAAAAATGTGAGTACAAAAAAATGAATTCAGGTTACAGTCTGCTATCGCATAAAGATAATGAGTGATAAAAACATGAAGATTCTTCATCCCTCACCTTGACAAATCAGCAAAAGCAGCTGTTGTACTTAGACAGGAGCTGCTGTTTCTTCACATACAGCACCTATAGAAACCATGTGAAAATCTATACCTTTAGTCACATTATGCCCTGGAAGATAAATTAAATCAAATGTTTTTAGCTGTATTTGCACATTATAACCCTCATTGTCAATGTGAAAATAACATTGTAAAACGATTGTACAATTATTAACAATCAATTAATGAAATACCTGGTTTGGTAAAGTAATCATACTCTTAGAATGTAGCATTCTAAGCTTAATCAGATGCAGCCAATCAGCTGCCAGATCAAACACTAGGCTAATTGCTAACCTGACAATTGTGGTGGTAGTGATTACCTCAGAATAAAACCAGCTGTCTCTTAAAGATTTCACTACTAGTAGTGCAAGGTTCTGAAAAAGAAACCAACATAGGGAAGTGCTGTCAAAAGGCCTCAAGGGAAAGGTTGTAGAAAGGCAAAATTTAGGAAAATGCTACAGAAAGATTTCTGAGGCTTTAGCTGTCCCTCTGAGTACCATTCAGAGCATCATTAAGAAGTGGAAGGTCTACGGCATCATACAAATGTTGCCTGGATCAGGCCGTCTGTCCAAATTGGATGATCAAGCTAGAAATGCATTGATCCGAGAGGCTGCCGAGAGGTCAAAGGCAACTTTAAAAGGACTTACAAGGCTTCATGGCTTGGACTGGTCAATATGTGCATGTCACAACAATCTCTTAAGCTTTACTGAAAACTGGTCTGTATGGCAATGTGGCAACAAAGAAACCTTTTCTGAAAAAGTGCCACATTCAGTCTAGTTTGCTGTATGCAAAAACACACCAGAGAGATTCTGCTGCTTTATGGATAAAGGTGGTATGGTCAGATGAGACAAAACTTGAAATTTTTTAATTTAACTCCAAGAGCTATTTTTGGTGAAAAGCAAACACAGCACCCAATCCAAAACACACCCTACCTACTGTGGCACATGGTGGTGGCAATATTATGTTGTGGGGTTGTTTCTCTTTAGCAAGGACTGGGCGATTAGTCAGGATTGAAGGGAAAATGGATGCTGCCAAGGACACTCACAATCTTGAAGAAAACCTGTGTCCTTCTGCTAGACAGCTTAAAAAGGGCAGGTCATTCAGAATTCAAAATGACAACGATCCTAAACATACCACCAGAAGAACAACACAGTGGCTTAAGGATTGGAAGGTGAATGTCTTTGAGTGGCCAAGTCAGAGCCCTGACTTAAATCCAATAGAAAATCTGTGGATGAACTTGAAGAAAGCAGTCCACTGCCGCTCACCGTGGAATTTGACTGGACTCGAACAATTCTACAAGGAAGAATGGGCAAACATTTCCTAATCTAGGTGTGCAAAGCTAGTAGAGACATATCCATTAATATTGATGGCTGTAATTACAGCAAAGGGTGGCTGTAAAGAGATTATCCAAGCCTGCCATTCTTGTTTTTTATTTTTTAACTTGCAAAATACCTGCACTTCGCAGCGGAGAAGTAGTTTGTTAAGGAAGTTATGAAAAAGAAAAGGAAACATTTTAAAAATAACGTAACATGATTGTCAATGTAATTGTTTTGTCACTGTTATGAGTGTTTCTGTCATCAAGGATTTGATTATCATTATTTCTTTCAATCAGGTTCGTATTTGGAGGACGTGTGATGTTCAAGTTACAGTCTGTGTATGTCACTTGTGGATTTTGCTGTGAGTATTTGGCGGTAGCGTCACAAAGTTGTTTTTGTCTACCTGCATCAGAAAATGTACCACGACGTCTGACATGCCTCCTTTTTACTGTTCTCTCACAGCTTGGATTGCTGCTGTCATAATCGGTTTGAGTTTCATGGTTTTTTTTAAATTACGTTAGTATTTGCAGGACTTGTGTTGAAGTGACATTCGGCATCTGTCAAGCGTTGTAAGCATACAACCGCCTTCATCGATAACTTCACATCCAGCTTTTGAGAGTTGAAACATTCATAAACATCAAAGTGTCCACTACTCAAATCGTCACCTGTGAATATAAGATGTTTAACAGGCATTGGCGGTTCTCCAAAGGTGTAAAATATTTGGCCATTTTGGTACACTTGGAAGCGACAACCGAACAATTCAGCGGCAGCCATCAACTCACATGCAGAGGCATAGGTGAAGGGCTTAAGCATTTCACTCTTATAGTGACCCTGTGTAGTATAATTATCTCCTGTACCGTCATCAGTTCACACCTTAAACCTGTCCCAGTCATTCAATACATAATACACAATGTTCCTCCAGATATCAAGATTAAGCCTGATATGGCCGTGCAATATATGTAACACAGAGAATGTAAAAGGCAGACGGCATCTCCAGGCAAGGAAACCACTCGGTAAGTGACAGTTCTTTGATCGATAGACATGTTAATGGGGGTGCGTTTGGAACCATAAAGGAAATAGGTACCTGAACAGTAAACTAAGTCTAAAATACCTACACAATAACTATAATTGTAATAAATGAACAATAAAACAGAGAAGAAGCCGTGGATTAAATAAAAAGGCTGCAGTTATCAGCAGGGTGATGTGAATATCGTGGCGAACCAAGGAAGGGAATGAAGAGAACGGAGCGAAGGATGGCCTTATATGGGCAGGCAGTCAATTACGTGGGAGGCGTGGGGATGGGGGATGCAATATAGGCAGGCAGCCAACTATGTGGGAGGAGTGGTGTTAGGGGACGCAACGTCGCAAAGAAATGGGTACCTGAACAGTAAACTAAGTCTAAAATACCTACACAATAACTATAATCGTAATAAATGAACAATAAAACAGCAGAGAAGCTGTGGATTAAATAAAAAGGCTGCAGTTATCAGCAGGGAGATGTGAATACCGTGGCAAAGCAAAGAAGGGAATGAAGAGACTGGAGTGATGGACGGCCTTATATGGGCAGGCAGTCAATTACGTGGGAGGCGTTGGGGGATGCAATATAGGCAGGCAGCCAACTATGTGGGAGGCGTGGTGATGGGGGATGTAACGGCAACACACACGGCGACCGAGCTGCTGGCTATGGACATATATATGTACGTAAGTAGGATTCAATTATGACCATTACGTGTAGAATTTCAAAATGACACCTGCTTAACTTTTGTAAGTAACCTGTAAGGAATGAGCCTGCCAAATTTCAGCCTTCTACCTACACGGGAAGTTGGTGAATTAGTGATGAGTGTGTCAGTGAGTCAGTCAGTTAGTCAGTCAGTCAGTGAGTCAGTGAGGGCTTTTCCTTTTATTAGTATAGATTAATTTTCTGAGCTGGTCGCTTTCTTTTAAACAGTTTGATGTTACGAAGCAACATTTGTAAATAAAGCTGGTAAAATTTCTTTTGAGCATGGTTTTTGATTTCAGGCTATATGACAAATAAAGTAACTAATTCAAAAGGGTATGATGACTTTCTATGGGCACAGATTTTGACCTATTCCAACTGTGTATAAGTGGGGACATGAATGTGCATAACCTGGCTGATGGGAATAGGTGTGTCTACAGCAGGCTTTGTATCCCCATTTTAAGGTTTTGAGACATTGATGCCAACTCTGCACAACTGAGCAGTCCACACTTTATGACATGCAAAAAGCCAATCTGACAAAGACTTCAGGGCAATGGTAGAGGAATACTGCTTTGCTTAGGTGTTATAGGTTATTTTTGCAGAAACATTCATGAAGGTCATGATAACTTTAAATAAAAACATTCTTTGTCAATGTCATTAATCAAAGCAGAGTCATTAGCTTACAATGCAGCATCTAGCCATAGGACAATGACAAAGTGTAGCTGAAGATTTTTGTAAGCTTATCGGATGACTTTTACTCAGGATGGGCAGCACAACAAATCTAGCAGGGGAGCACTAGATTTCTAGTGTTTAGTTTTGACTAAGTGCCTAGGCAACATAATACAAAAAGTAGAAAATTCTTCTCTCCAACGCAACATGGCAAATTAGACTTGTAATGGACCAAATACTAATTGTGTTGATCAAAACATGTAAGATACTACAACAGTACTAGCATGTATACAGAATACCAACATACATTCAAGGTATGAACACTAGCTGCTGCACCATCAAATTACACTGCTTTAAAATATCTACATTATATAACTAGATTAAAACTAAACCTATGATTTTTTATAGGTTTATGTTAGTGGATTGCATGCAGCACACTCTTTTCTGGTTGGCTGTGCACCTGATCTCTGTAATGGACATGAATACTTTCCACTGCGTTTGCTTCTTTCCTTACACCCAGTACTGCTGCAATAATCATTGGCTCCCTAAACTGGGCTAATTAAATTTACAAATTACCCCTCAGTTCATGTAGGACTAAATGTATATCTATGATTTTTGGTCATGCCTTTTCACTTGACTGCACTCTGTGCCCCTCCATAATCTATTCCTCACTAGTTGTGACAGGACATCACATAAGTGCATGATGATACAATATCTTTGCAAAATAACTTAATGCTTTTGCAAAATAACACAATAATTATAGCAAAATAAAACAATGCTTTTGCAAAATAATGCAATATTTGTGTGTGTGTGATGGGAATAAGCTGACATACTTGACGCTCATGAAACATCAACAAGCTGAGCATTCTTTTCACTTCAATTTTTGCCATACAAAGAGGTTTTCTTTAACTATAATTGGCAATATAATAAACAAATGATGTGTCTTAGCATTTGTATACATTACATTAGGCATGATGAAATGTTAATTGCTTAAATATCTATGTCCATGTGTGCAATATAATGTGATTCTCTCACATACTTGTTTTTTCGCCACTTCTCAGCAGCCACAAAAAACAATAATAATAACTAGGTACCATAAACATACCACTCTCTCAACTAGGTTTTTAACAGCCACAGGCCGACTAAATAACAAATAGCATGGGGGAATAATCTGGCAGTTCACAACTCTTGCCTGAAACAGAAGGACTAAAAAACTTAGGTCTCATTGTAGACTTCATATGGCCTTGCTTTACTCGCCTGTCCCTATGGTCAACAGTGAGTGCCTGTTTAGATAAACTAATAAACTAACCTCTGCTGAGCAAAAACAGAACACCACATTTTACAAAAAAAACTAGTGTACACAAATTAATGTTCAAAATGAACAAAAGGGGTTGTGGACCACTTCTTATTACAGAATCTGGCTTTTTACGTAACTCAGAAAAATGACATCAAGAACAAAGAAACTGATAAATACAGAAAATACCACAACGTATTTGTTTCCACTTCAGGTACTGATTAAACACTAAGCCCATGCATTAACATTCTTGAGTTTTCTAAATACTTTTAGTCCTTTATGTGCTGTGGAGTAAATAACATTCACAATAACAGTCAGCCCCTTTCCATTTCCAACCGAATCCCCTGGGTATGAACACTGGCCACTGCACCACCACATCACACTATTTTGTCCTATCTATAACAAATAACTGCATGAAAACTAAACTGATGCTTTACTTATTGGTTTTCTTTTACTGGATTGCACGTAGCATACACTTTCCTGCTTGGCTGTACGATTGAGCCATGCAAAAGACAAGTATACTGTTCATCACACTTGCTTCTAGCCTTACACACAATGGTGCTGCAATAATCACTGGCTCCCTGTGATTCTAAACTGGGTGGATTAAATGTAACACCTAGAACATGCAGGATTAAATCTATACCTATAACTTGATTTTAATTTTTTCACTTACTTTTTGGAGTGTCAGGAATAAACTTTCATAGCAACTCAGTTTTTTTAAATGACACAGGTATTTTACGTCAATAAAATAGGTTATTGCATTAGGTTACTCTTTACTTTAAGAAGTTATCTGACTATATAGCATGTTATTTTTAACATGTTACCCCCAACACTTCCCACAACATATATCAGCACAATTTAACCAATGGAAATGGCATAATGACATAGCTATCTTGAAACCCAGAAGAGAATAACAGCATGGGGAAATAAAGAAATAAAATAAAAAATAAATAAGTAAATAAATAAGTAAATTAAAAAAGACGCTCAAAAGAGGTTATAAATTCTGACAGTATATTTATTTAGAGTTTTACCTTTATATGTGCTGATCTGTGTTGTTATTTTTATTTTGTTGAATTAGAATTACACTTAAGGACAATTTTATTTCACAAATTTTCTGAATCAATGCATTTCACTTTTGGATGGATATATATATATATTTTTTTTTTAACCACTGATGATTTTCTGTGTAACTTTGTATCATTATTCAGTGCTTTGTTTCATGGGCACAACCTATGATGACCCCTTTTGATAACTGCTAGCCACTGGCCATGAGAGACATGATGTTGCAATACAGAGGGTATAAACGGCAGCTGCACTCATCATTCTAGGCCTTTATGTAGGATCTTCCAGAACAATGAAAAGAAAAAAATGGAAACTAAATAGAATTAAATTTTGTTTGGTCACAGCTTTGATTTGACTACAAGTTAGATTGTTTAATTTTACCCTGAATTCAATGACATGTTATTATATGACTCCTGTGTTCAGCCCCTAACTTCCTTTCTGGTGATGCTGTTTGTTATTTGTCCCACTGAGCCTGACAACAATGGAGATAGTAAGTTCTTATTATTTCATTAAAGCTCAGCTTCATGTTTGGCAAAGCCTGTAATTAATGATGCTTTTGGTAAGCAATACTTTTCTTATGTAGAATGGGATTCTGGCCACTACAGCTAAATCAAGGGAGCTAAACCACACATTTAAATAAACAGAATAACAACATTGATTAATACATTTATTTGTCACAGCAATAAAATCATTTCATGTTTCTGAACATAAAACCTTGTTAAAACACAGACAAAAGAATATAAAACTAACAACATAATCAGCTGTACAAAGTTCATTTAGAGTTTTCTGGTTTTCCCAGACCAGCACTCACGATTTTTTTTTCTATTTAATTTTACAACCTTTTTCCATGGGTCATTTTGAAATTTAGAGACCAGCTGCTTTCTCTCAGTCTACAAATTTTGTGTGACATCACAGGCAAATGGCTGTAATTAATTCCTCTAGTTATAATGCACAGTTCTGAGTGAAATAGGAACACTTTGAGAAATTATCTCTTGGATCCTCAGAGGGTTAAAATTAAAAACTTCTAATTCGTAGAAAAATACAATAATACTTTAGCTAGCTGTATGCTAACTATAAAGTCTGCTATGTGATCCTGACACAGTTAATAATACTTCAGCTTTAGACCCATTGATCTTTGGACTGAAGCTGTTATCTATGATCTATGTTCCAATGAAAAACTTTGATTGATGTAAACTTGTGCCTGAACATTAAGTCAAGTGTTCACCAGCGCCTGGACATGAAATATGTTTGCTGCTTGATGTGGTCTGTCTGGTTCCTTGTCATGTGCTATCTGGTGGACCCTTAGAAAAGTGAGACTTACCTTGTAGCAGCCAGCTAGTGTATTATTTATTTCTGCTGCCGAGGGAAGGCTTTAACATTTCCCTATTAGATCAAATATACTGTTCAACCTTCTTTCATGTTAGATATTGAGCTCAGACCCAAAGCCTGAAGAAAGTGAGTCAGACACACAAACACACAAACACACACACACACACACACACATACTCACAAGTTTTTTTTAAAGACACCAGTAAGTTCTCCTGATTGAACCCTATAGATACCTTTAGCATGTGCATCAGAGTTGGCAGAAGGCGAGTTACTGGTCATTTGTTGCTAATATGTACTGATTCTTCTGTTGCATGTCTCAGCACCTGGCAAAGAACTGACTGGTGTCATCTTATCTTGAATAACAACATCATTATCAGGTTGAGCCCAGCCATTGGCTGATATTTGGGTAGTGCCAGAAGCAGACTGTAAAAACAAACGCTTCTATAAAGCAGCTCTGAAACTTTAATCTTTTTCCACTATGAAATTTTTTTTTTTTTTGAACATTTGAAACCTTTATTTAGTACAGTGGGCTGTTAGATGCAAAACTGCACCCCATATCTCTGGGAACTTATTCAACTTCTGATTTAACACAGATTAATCAATGTTTAATGGTTAAAAAAAAAGTCTTTCACCTTGCAATTCTAGGCTGTCTGTAAAATGTAACCTAAAAGCAAATGGCTAATGTATCACATTGCAGAATACTCTGTCACCCAAAATGCAGCACCATATCCAGTTTAGAAATCCAGAGGTTTTTGTTTTTTCCCACTCTTAAACCATAATCTCCTCTTCACCTCAATCCACTCCAAAAGACATTTTTCCTCACATTAAAATATTAATAGAATGACTATGGTACAAAGCACTAAAAAGGTGGCAGGATTAACTCTTCTTTTCACTTTTGTTAACATTAAAGTCCTTGATTCAGAAATACTGCTGCAGCTGCTCTGAGCAACCAATTGCACAGGTGGGTACATCCACCCACCCTTGACCAATGACATCAGATTCTGATACAAGGCAAAAGACAAGATGGTGTTTCACAATACGACATTTTTGGGGCGGGAGAGATAAAAAGTATAATGTATTTAGTTTTATTATTCGTGATGACACCATTTCACTTTCATAATCCACTTCAGTAACGTGTCAGAAAAAAAATAATAATAATAATACGCAGAACTTCAGATGACCTCTGACTTAAAGAAAATGCAAGATTTAAAAATTTTTTTTACATGTTTTAACTCTAGTGTCACAGACGTTGATAAATATTTCTACCCAGAGGCCACTGAGAAAACCATTTTAATATCCCCTCACCTTGAAACATCTTGTTTTTCCTTGAAAATAATTGTGTCTTTTAAATGAGCACATTAATTCCCACCCCAATAACAATTAGAAGAAAATGTAGGTGGCCAATGGAGTCTGTTGACAAATCAGTGCTGTGTTTCAGCAGTTGGGGTGCCACTCTAAATCCTTTTGTTGAAGCATCCTGTTGGCAAACGCAAGACAGTCACTTTATTCACCTATCTCACACATCTGTTGCCATTGCTACGATGCCCTCACCATTCATACCGCCACGAAGAATGCTGATGTCGGATACCATCGTCATCCTCATGACTACGGGGTGCTGTTATGGCCAATCGGCTTCCACCTCCTGCAGCTGCATTTCGGTCCCGGCGATAATCCAATGAACAGGAGGATGACGGTCCATAACGAGAAGTTTCACGAAACCATTCTTCATCAAATGCTGCTGCCTCACCTTCTTCAAGGTTAATGTAGTCTTGCCTCTCTTCTCTGTCACCAGTTCTTCTGTTCCTTGATCTTTCCATCACATGGCCCCGCTCACCAATATGGTGACCAATGGACATTCTTTCTAGCCCGCTCTCAGAATCTCTCATAGTCTGAAGAGTTTCCCTGATCCCACCAGGTGCTGTTCGCATCTCAGAGGTCTGCTGATAAACTTTGGGTGCTCCTGAATCAGTGTTTGAATAAGCAAAAATTGTGGAGGAGAAAGTCTGGCAGTTGGCTGAACCCGCCATGCGCTCCATATTCTCCATCATACTTCCCATCATTCCAAACATATCCATGAATCCTCCACCCATGCCCATCATGCCAAAAGGTAACAAAGCTCCATGCTGAACTTAAGGTCTTCGAGCTGGTTGTAGGGGACTACTGACAGCTCTACCGTCTGTGATGCCCAAGAAAGGATCTAAGCCAAATGAACTGAACATGCTTCGCATCTGCTGCTGGTGTGCTGTAAAGGGATCCATCATGAAGGGATTGTCATCCATGTCGCTCAGATACCGGAACATCTTGTGTTGAATTCCTGTAACACAAACCTATTAACTTGGCACTACAGTACATTGCCACACAGGCTGACCAGACTGTATTGCCCGAGGCCACCCGAATTCAATCTTTTTTTTTCTTTAGCGTTGACAATCTGCCATATTTTTCACTCAAATGGCTATATATCTAGGGATCCACTCCGAGTCTTTATACCGGGTATCGTCGCCACTGTGATACACTCCAGTTTTCTTCAGCCCAATGTCTTCTTCCAAAACAACAACAGCGGAAGCCAAAGATGGAGGCTTTTACAAACCGACTATAAAAATCTTGTTATTAAAGACTTTCAGCGCAATACTTCAATGTGAAAATAACAATGTGTCATTGACTTAAGCCTCCTTTCTGTAAAGACAACCGCCTAATGGCGAATTCTTTTGTTTTGAATATATTTTTTACCTTCGCTTACGGACAAAAGCGAAATGAAAAATCACTATCGACCTAGCCCCGGAAGTGGCGTCAAAGATGCCGTCAGGGTTGACACGAATTAAAGATAAAACAGACCCATAATCAAAGTGGTGCTTATATACACGAATATTACACACACTCAGTCAGATGCATACGGTTAAACATATCCTGGCAGAGCAACACATTAATAATATTTACACTGAAAGCAATTAAAATTAAACTGAGGGCAAACCCCACGTGTCTTTCGGCTTCAGACCGTCGATTTGAATGCGTTTCCTTTTCCACTATGAAATTGAGAAAACCACAGGATGCTTTTATGCATATTTAGTAGAGAAATGTGCCACTGAAATCCTTACACAAAGATAACGTTTCCCTTTTTTAAACACTAGAGCAGTGAGTTAGTGAATCACCCTTGGTGGCGATGCCCCTCTGTGAAGTTAGTGTGATCGTCTGAAGGGAGGAGTGGGGAAGTCCCCCTCTGTGAATTGAGCATGATCAATTGAGTGTGATCACAGAAAGTTTTTCTTGCTGGGTGAATAGAGCATGTTTACCACAGCTGGGGTTGAGAAGGTCGCCCAGGATCAGCCGCGATCTACCTGCAATGCTAAGAATCAAATTCAATTGTCAAAAAGGTATATGGTTTCATCCGGGGTTGGCTATGGGTCATAAGCAAAGCTGGGATGGTCCACCAGTGCTCTAAATGGAAACATTTTGCAGGCATCAGTTGGTCAGGGGAGGTGTGCTAGTCTTTCACAAGAATTCCTTGATTCCTTGATCTTTTACTTGTCAGTTGTACACAGACAGATTGCTTCTGAGGCACCAAAAATCAAATAATGCATATAACCCTTTGAACTATTCCTCTTTACCTTGGCAGAAGGAGAGGCTTTCCAGCCATTAGTGTTTTTTCCTATCTTCTATTATATGCGTCCTTGTGCCCATGGCTAGATCTATCCAATTAGACCAAAGTGAAATGCTTTTAAAGACAAATATGAGTCCTGGTTAGTTGATATGGGTGGGGCACGTCTGAACAGGTGTCTAATAGGTCACTTTTAAGAGATCATGCATTTTCTGTGTGATCATGCGACAAAAAAGAAAAAGCCCACGTGGAAGTTCCTATAAAATGAGAATCCATGGTGCAGTGAACAGAAAAATTTAAAAGACAGGAAAGAAAAAGGCAATGTTTTAATGAAAAGTATACCTGATTTTTTAAAAATAAACAAATGCATAAAGATTTGAAGAAGTTATAAATACTGCAGTCAAGATTAATGAGAATGACCAAACAGAGAGAATAGGGCTCATATTGCCAATTCTACCAACTTTTGTATCAATGTGCACTCCAGTTTTACAGAGTCACTAACATAGACCTGAACAACAGTGTGGCCAGACAAAGACACCACTGCAGGAGATAAAACACATCAAACAACAGCAAAACCTGTTTTTTTATTTTATTTAGTTCAAGCATACATCCTCAAAACAATTAGCTACATATTGTCTTTTTGCCACAAAGTAGCATAGGTCTCTTAAAAATGTTTAGTTGATGTCCATTAACTGTGCTATCAGACGAAAAATGATGTTTCGCAGATTTGATTTTGCATTCATAAATTCGTTTGTTGCATTCATTGCAATACACAATTGAACAAATAAAGTAAGTTGAAGTTGACCCAACATATAGTTTTGTACTTTTTCTACTTCATTCCCTCTATCTGATTTATTATTTACATTTGTGATGTTCATAATTTGTGAGTATATGCTTGAGCCTGCTTGGGGTGATTTCTGTGAGGGGATTGAGGGGATATGAGGTTCCTTTGAGCTTTGACACCCCGGGGCCCATGGACATCTTGCTAGTACCTCTTATGCCACTGGCAGCCCCTTGTCATATGAAAAATAAGTACAGTTTCTTTCAATCCCGTCTTTTACATATCAGGACATAAGTAATAATGTTCTAGTCTTCATGGAGTCTTAACACTGGATAATCTTACCTCAAGTGACAAACATCACGTAAAATAATACAGACTTTACTTTAGTAAGGTGTATTTGTAAAAAGTAAGTAAAATGCCAAACCCTGAGGGGAAAAAAGTAAGTACATTCCATGATTCAGATCGTCAATGTAGCACTTTAAGCAACAATAACTTGTAATTGTTTTCATATGAGTTTATCATATTCTTACTTGTGAGTGATGGAATGTTGGCCTGCTCCCCTTTACAACAATACTTCTGTTTATTGATGTTGAAAGGCTATCATTTAAGGTTCTGTCATGAGGCAGAGGTCTGGACTTGACTGATTCATTCCAAAATCTAAATTCCTCTCTTTTTCATTCCATTGGTTATAGATTTTCTGGTTTGCTAAATATAATTATTGTGTTGAATGATTCAATTTCAGTATAACTTTGTCCGTTACCTGTTTTCTCTAAACCAGGGATACAGGCAAATACATTTTCATGACATTGTAAAGCATGAAGTGATTTGGAAGCAGTATGTACAGCGCACATACTTTTTCACACTTGACCTTTGTATGTTAATTTATTTTTCAAAGAATAAATAATGATGTGTTATGTGTTGCCACCTAAGGACTAGGTGATTATGCCCTTACATATAAAAAAGATAAAGATAAAGACCCTTGTTGGCCATTCCAACTATTCTTTATTAAAGACCGAACGACTGACTGATTATAATCTTTTTTCCAAGATGTAATGAGGAATGAAAGTATTAACTGTTGCCTTTATGTCTTTTTTGTTAGAGAAAATAAGGAACAACAAGCAACAAAGATAGGTAAACAATAAAATGTTCAAAAATGTTCATCAATGAAATGAAATCAAAAATGATGACTGGTGCTTACTGTGCAGAAGACAAGTAAAATCCTTTATGGTATGTTTCTTTATATCTGAAATGCATTATAAATATGCTGCAAAGATGTAAAAATCAAAGCATGTACTCATGTCACATACTGTATGTATTGCTTGTATGGTAAACCACATTTTCCTATCACTTTAAAATAGCATACTTATTTAGAATGCAAAAACTAACATATACTATATCGGGGAAATATCCTTCAGTAAGTCATCTTATTATTTGGTAAAGTGTACACAGTCTAACTCTGTAGAAAATAAATTCTGTGTTTGCCTGCTACAGTCTTCTGTCTGTCCCTGTAGTACATCTAATCCCCAAATTTTCAAAATTCAAGATAGTGTTTTATTGGCTATAGTTGAGCAATATTTAAATACTTATTTCCCTGTGTTTTCTTATTTGTAGGAAAACAAAAACAGTAAATAAGATAATGGGAGCAGGCAAATGTATAAAGGGGCATGAGACATAAAATAAAGAAAGGTGATTTGCCCTAGAGTTTTTTTTACTAGTATTATGACAATTAGTGTTTCCTAGTATTTAATCTGCCTGAAAGATGACAAGAACAAGTCGGAGGACTAATAAAATGCAGGTGGACCTGCAGATAGGAAGGCACATTTCAGGGCTAACCAAAAGAATCTTCAGGAAGTAGGCTAAGATAGTCACCGAAAGACTAATAAGCTCAGTGAAAGTACCCAATACACAATAATAAAGTCAAAGTCTCAAAAGCAAATCAAGATGTTCTCAACCAAGCTATAATAAGCACCCTTATGCAAAATCTTCTCACAGCATGTTGTTAGTTTTTACATTTTAGACAAAAACGTATATACAAGTTGCAATGCAATGATGTAACAAATCACAATGAACTTTAGAAACACTGAACAAAACGGTCAACACCAACTTTGTACTGACTGCATAAAGCAGCATGTTTTCTGAATTTAGATGGAATCAGAAGATGGATCATAAAAAAAAATTAGCTAAGCTTAAAAATGGTAAGATAAGATTTAGTAGTACACTCTAGTCAAAAATTGGTAATCATAGCAAGTTTGACAGAAACCAAAAATAATGAATAGAGCCAAAGTCAAAACTTAAGGCATAAATCTTAGTTAAGGGGTGAAAAAGAGCTCAAAACCAGAGATCATTTTTAATGCTTAAACATAAAAATGCTAGCTATTACATTATATCTATAAACTTATAAATGCTCTGTGATGCTGGTGTATGAGACATTGTGCTAATGATTTACGAGATATTGCCTGGTAGCCCTTGAATGTGTCTCTAACTGCGGGTGTGTCTATAAAATCAGATGGCATCGCAAGAGAACATATTTACTTTTAAACACCATTTTGACACTTCAGCAGATACAAAAAGCAATGTAACACCCAGATTCCTGACCACTAAAACCCCCATAAAATAAAGTTTAAATTAATTTTAGAAAACAGTAAAAAAAAATCTAGTTTATAACAAAACTAATGCTAAATGTTGGTAAAAGTATAAAAGAAGATAAAAAATTAACAAAATACTTTATCTATATAATAATTATTTAAACATTACCCACAAATCGTGCATGAACCAAAAATAGATTATTAATGAGTCTAATCAGACAAGCAAGGTTTCTATTATTATTTATAACTAATATTTATATTTTAAGATATGTCAGATCCTATGAATTTTCGCAAATTTTATACCTCTCTAGCTGGCCTTTTTTGTGTGGTTCCCTTATGATTATGCCAGAAGTCATGAAATTTTATATAGTATGATGGTAAAACATTCAAGAACATCCTCTTACTCGACCCATAATTCTCTGACCTTTTTCCATCTGCATTATAGCTCTAATGAAAGTCGTGGTTTATATCTTTAACCAGAGAATCTGAAATGTCGTCTGCCTATTAATCCTGGCAGTGGTGTGGCTTTTTGTTTCTAGAACTCCACAGTTTATACCCCATCAACATTTACTAAGACCACTTTTTCCACCCAGCTCAGTGCTCAAGAGCAGTGTCAGAAGGCGATGCCTAGTCTCACCTGCTATTCTAAGTGTCTTTCCAAAAGCGAGTAAAAACTTGCATTTAGGGTAGATCATGTCCCAAGTTTGAAACAATTTTTATTATTTTATGGGTCATAAGTTTTCCCTGCAGAATTTACAGGATTTTGCATGCAAATTGGCATTATGAAATATGAGAAGAGAGTGTAAAACCAAAAGGATATTCTTTGCTTAGGTAGTTTTCTTCAGAGAAATACACAGCATGAAAAAGAGAGACTTGCTGTAACATTAGACATAAATATACTTCATAAACTGCTTCCTCATGATTCTGATTATGGAGTTTGGAGTTATTTAAGACACTTTTCAAAGACCTAACAAAATTGTTTCAACAAAACCAATAGAATTTTTGTCTTTTAGTTCTGCAGTGCACTTTCAAAGCTTTCGAAGCACTTTTTTGTCTGGTTGGGACTGTTAGCTGGAATTCTTTTGAAACTGAAGAAATGAGTAGCAGACTTTTTTGTAACCAGAAACATCAAAAAGAACAGAACATCTTTATTAGACTAAAACAGCAGCATAGTGATAGGTCCCTTGTTTCAGGTTCATGCCAGGTGTACAAATTATTTTCCCATTTCTTTTTATTTCAGACATGTAATGAAGTACTTACCATTCCTGCCTGTTTTTTTTGAAAATTGAGCTCTTAAACACTGAAAAGCTCCCTACACTCAAATAAGAATGGGGTATATTTGAACTTGCAACTCGTTTTTCATTTTATTCAGAATTACTGCATCACAACGCTCTGACTACAGCTGCCAATGCAACCATGTGAAACCAAAGGGTACAGCATGCTGGAAAATATTTGCTGGAACCAAAGAAAAAAAATCCACACATACATCTGTAGGTCAACCCAGTCAATGGTAATTTTAAGTAATCAATAGATTCATTAGGTAAACAACTCTGATTCAATGCCCTTTTATGCAAGACCTCAGGCCCTACTTTTTTCCAAATTTTCCATTGCAAAGGTTTAATTTATTAGAATATTTAGAATAGTATTTACCTTTAGGAAAATGTTTGCAAAAGAAGAAGGATTCCTTAAGCGTAAAGGAAGCTGAAAAATTTCTGACACGCAAGTTGCTCTGTTTACTGCAATATTGTCTGAATATTTACATTTCTGTTTTTGCTAGTGCCAGAATTTCAGTCTTTACATTTCCAAGAACTGCATTCACACACAACTGCTGTTGCTATTTTTTTGCTCAATCTTTTAATTAACTACTCTCTCCTTCTAAAGAATCTCTCTGACAAGTATGGGTTTCAGAGTACTGCTTGCCATTCCATCATGCGTAATCAGTGTGTCTGGGCAACTTAAATTTTTTTATGTATCTATCAAAATATGCATATCTCTTCTTTTCCTTGATTTTCTTGCTACACTTGCCGACATTCCAGTACGAGAGTGTGGGCCAACTAGATTGGTATCAACTCTGCAGGGATTCAGTGTAAAAAGTAGTGACTTTGTATGGGGGAGGAATTACTTATGTATATTGTTAATGTGTTTAATTACATTGTTGATTTGGTGTTTAATTTTGTTATTGAATTATTGATTACTTTGATTGATTAATTCATTTGTTTGGTTGTTTTTCATTTAGTTTTGTATATTGCTTCATGTCAAAGAGTCATAGGTCAATTAGGATTTTAATAGATATAATGGGCTGCAGGTGGAGACATATCAGCAGTCAGCATATTACTCAGGGGTTCACTTAACTTCACTGATACTACAGATGAGTTGTGTCATTAAGATATTGTTTCTTCACCCTGGTCATGGTCACCCACTGGGTCTGCTTGTTATCATTACAACAGAGCCCTTAATCACTGAATAATGCTCTGGGTTAAAATAACGGTGGGCTGGTTGTGTTTTAGAGGGTCAGACTAAATGCCACGGCCTGTTCCTCTGGCACCCCAATTACTGTGAATTACAGTCTTTCATATTACGTATGTATGCTTGAAATCAATTTCAAATTCTTCTTAAAGCAAAGACTAACTTTATTTTATTCAGCAAATAAATAAATAGGTCAATTTAAAAGAAAAATAATTACAAAATTAGGGATGAAAGAAAATAATTATTTTGAGAAATGTGACCTGAACATTAGACATGATGTAAACACAAGAGGCTAAATATTAAAACCAAAATAGATGGGACTTTGTGCAGAAGTGTCTAAGATAGCAAATAGAATCTGGCTACATTTCTATACTACTAGGCTGACCCGCCTTTTAAGGCGACCGACTTTTAAGTTGACCACTTCTTAAGGCAATTCAATATGTAGATCAATTTTGTATTTTATACAAACTCATTAATTTGGTTATATTGCATTTGAGCGGTATTACTTTAATACTCGTAGTTTGTTATTTTTGTGATGAAATTTAAACTTTTTTTCTATATTGAGGTTGCCCTTTTAAACCTCCCTGATATTTACTACGCTGTGTGGCATTTGTACTCCATCAACATTAATTATTTCCAGAGACATAATTTTGTCTATTTTTCCAGCGCATCGCGCACAAAAGCAAGGGAACGATGGGAGTACCAGAACTCTGCTCACATCATGTCGCTTCCTACCGCAAGCTGCAAGTAGTAAGTCTGTGATAAGCGGAATACCGCTACGCTTTTCACTCACGGAACGGAAGGACAATCCTGACCACTTTTATATAGCAAGAAAGAAGAAGAAGATACCGCACAGTCTGGAGTAGAAAATCATCTTTTACCTGGAAAAACGAAACTACAAATCCCATCGTGCATTGCAAAATGGACGGGGCGTGTGTGAAACTCCGCGCCTGCGTAGCACTCACGGGATGGAAGGACAATCCCGACCGCTTTTATATAGAAGGATAGCAAGGCATTGCTAGGCCTTTTATTGCTGAATTCACAATCCAGCTTTTCTTTGTCAGTCCATTTTAGTTGGAATTGCACAAGTAAAGGCTTACTGAGCCTTGCAGGCATTACATGACAGTCAACCATCACAACTAAAATTTGTGATTCCAATTCATTTAATCATTACAGGTTCAAGTGTATTGAATAGAATATGCAATATAGGTCCACTAAATGCTGGGATATACTCCAGCTGCACTTGAGACCGTGCCCTGGATAAGTGGGTTAAGAAGATGAATGGATGGATAGGTGGAAGGATGGATGGAGAAATGGTCAAACCAGCATAATATACATTTTGTCTTTCTTTTCATATTGGCATACTTACAAAACTTTCTCAAAGAAAAGGTTTCCTTATGTTCTAAGAAAAAAAAAATGTGTCTGAGTTATTTCTAGAAATGTTTTATCTATACTAATAAAAGGCAAAGCCCTCACTGACTGACTGACTGACTGACTCAATGACTCACTCACCCACTGACTCATCACTAATTCTCCAAGTTCCCGTGTAGGTAGAAGGCTGAAATTTGGCAGGCTCATTCCTTACAGCTTACTTACAAAAGTTAAGCAGGTTTCATTTCGAAATTCTACGCGTAAAGGTCATAACGGTCAACAACGTCTGCCATGTTGAACTTTCTTATTTATGGCCCCATCTTCACGAAATTTGGTAGGCGGCTTCCCTGCGCTAACCAAAACTAATGTACGTACTTATTTAAGTGGTATGATGCCACTGTCAGCCGCCATATTGAACTTTCCAACGTCACTAATTCTCCAAATTCCCGTGTAGGTAGAAGGCTGAAATTTGGTACTTATTTCGGTGGTATGATGCCACTGTCGGCCGCCATATTGAACAGTCTTTGTTACTTATGGGCCCATCTTCAAGAAATTTGGTACGTGGGTTCCCAACGTTAACTGAATCCTACTTACGTACATATATACGTCCATAGCCTGCAGCTCAGTCACAGTGTGAGGCGGCATTGGGTCCCCCATCCCAATGCCTCCCACGTTGTTGGCTGCCTGCCTATATAAGGCCATCCATCGCTCCAGTCTCTGCATTACCTTCCTTGCTTCACCACGGGATTCACGTCTCTCTGCTGATAACTGCAGCCTTTTTATTTAATCCACGGCTCCTCCGCTGTTTTGTTGTTGATTTATTACGATTATAGTTATTTTGTAGGTATTTTAGACTTACTTTACATTGTTCAGGTACCCATTTCCTTTATCATTCCAACCGTACCCGCATGAACATGTCTATCGAGATGATCATCATTGATCAAAGAACTGTCACTTACCGAGTGGTTTCCATGCCCGGAGATGGCACCTATCTTTTCCATTCTTTTTGTTACATATTGCACGGCCATATCAGGCTCACTCTTGATATCTGGAGAAAAATTGTGTCTTATGTATTGAATGACTGGGACAGGTTCAAGGTGTGGACTGATGACGGTACAGGAGATAATTATACTACACAGGAGCACTATAAGAGTGAAATGCTTAAGCCCTTCACCTATGCCTCTGCATGTGAGTTGATGGCTGCCGCTGAATTGTTCGGTTGTCATTTTCATGTGTACCGAAATGGCCAAATATTTTACACCTTTGGACAACCACCAATGCCTCTTAAACATCTTAGATTCACAGGTGCCGATTTCAGTAGTGGACACTTTGATGTTTATGAATGTTTAAACTCTCAAAAGCTGGATGTCAAGTTATCGATGAAACTGGTTGTATGCTTACAACGCTTGACAGATGCCGAATGTCTCTTCAACACAAGTCCTACAAATACTGTCGTAATTGAAACAAACCATGAAACTCAAACCGATTATGACAGCAGCAATCCAAGCTGTGAGATTTGAAACAAGATTACTGTTCACATGGCCAACTGTACTTGCATGCTTAAGAGTAAGCTCAGCACATAGCTTGGTCATATTACAACCGGAGGGCCGAACTCACAATGTGGCATACAAAGAGATCCTTAACAGATAATTATTGGTATATTTTCCCTCAGTTTAAAAAGGTTTAATTTTCTTCTTAATAAAACTTTTAAGGCAGTACTTTGCACAATGGTTGGTATTTTTTTATATATATATATATATATATATATATATAGATATACTGTAGATATAATGTATGTGTGTATGTGTATATATATATTTAGATATATAGATATACAGATAGATATATATAGATATATACTGTATATATAATGTGTGTGTGTATGTATGTATGTGTATATATATATATATATATATATATATATATATATGACAGCAACACTCATAACAGTGACAAAACAATTACATTGATGATCATGTTACGTTATTTTCAAGATGTTTCCTTTTCTTTTTCATTACTTCTTTAACACACTACTTCTCCGTTGCGAAGCGCGGGTATTTTGCTAGTATTCTTACTAAAAATGAGTTGACACAAAGAACATATGCTTCTCCACTACATTAGAATCAATGATGAATTTCCAAAATCAATAGAAAGGAAGCATCTAAATTTACAGAGATGTACAGTATATCCATTATATCTTCTTTAACTCTGGTTGTGGTTAAATACTATGTTACAATTTCAAAAAATGGAAGAAAAATTTAACAAGTATCATGGAAAAGAATGAAAAATCAAAAAGACTGATGAGCAGATACAACAAAGTAATATGACTTCATTGAGGTTACCTGGTAATGAAAAGCCCTTTCAGTGTGTTTATTAAAAATGTATTATGTTTTAAAGAGTTGTCAGTGCCACTCTCTTTCTGTTTTAAAGAATCTTGTAAAACACTACCTTTAAAGAGTATAAGTATTCTAAACTGTACAGCATATATGGTGTAGTCCATTAGTAGTCGAGAAAACGTTTGCACTATTATAGATTAAAATAGAAATATTGTATTTTAAAAACATAACAATAGGTTAGGGTGAAAGCAATAATAAACTATAAACAAATGAAACAACAAACAAAAGTATTGTACATTTCTGTACCTACAAAAATATACAATATGTATTAATAGTTCTGAACGGGTCATTCAAAAGTGATTTTTATTTCCAAATGGAATGGTTTTCAAATCAGAAAATCACATAGCGATTGTTTTAGCATTGAATTATGACAATGGTCACCGTGGCCCAAACTGCACTGGAACCAAAAAGCCTGAAAACTCAACCCTAAATGCTGTCTCATTGCTTTAACATGAGGATTTCATTTAAATGAGCCTTTTCTAGAACTGCATAAAAATATATGTTTGAAGATAATGTTGATGTACAGTACATCTCATTTGATTGGCATTTTTTTCATTTGGCATAGTAAAAGCTTGTTTGCTTACAGTTATAGAGTTAGGTCCATAAATATTTGGACAGAGACAACTTTTTTGTAATTTTGTTTCTGTACATTACCACAATGAATTTTAAAAGAAACAACTCAGATGCAGTTGCAGTGCAGACTTTCAGCTTTAATTCAGTGGGTTGAACAAAAAGATTGCATAAAAATGTGAGGCAACTAAAGTATTTTTTTAACACAATCCCTTTATTTCAAGGGCTCAAATGTAATTGGACAAATTAAACAACTGGAAATAAAATGTTCATTTCTAATACTTGGTTGAAAACCCTTTTGCTGGCAATGACAGCCTGAAGTCTTGAACTCATGGACATCACCAGATACTGGGTTTCCTCCTTTTTAATGCTCTGCCAGGCTTTTACTGCAGCGGCTTTCAGTTGCTGTTTGTTTGTGGGCCTTTCTGTCCGAAGTTTAGTCTTCAACAATTGAAATGCATGCTCAATTGGGCTAAGATCAGGTGACTGACTTGGCCATTCAAGAATTTTCCAATTCTTTGCTTTAATAAACTCCTGGGTTGCTTTGGCTGTATGTTCTGGGTCATTGTCCATCTGTATCATGAAACGCCGCCCAATCAATTTGACTGCATTTAGCTGGATTTGAGCAGACAGTATGTCTCTGGACACCTCAGAATTCATTCGGCTACTTCTGCCCTGTGTCACATCATCAATAAACGCTAGTGTCCCAGTGCCACTGGCAGCCATTGCCTCCACCGTGTTTACCAGATGATGTGGTATGCTTTGAATAATGAGCTGTTCCACACCTTCTCCATACTTTTTTCTTGCTATCATTCTGGTAGAGGTTGATCTTGGTTTCATCTGTCCAAAGAATGTTTTTACAGAACTGTGCTGGCTTTCTTAGATGTTCTTTAGCAAAGCCCAATCTAGCCTTTCTATTCTTGAGGCATATGAGTGGCTTGCACCTTGCAGTGCACCCTCTGTATTTACTTTCATGCAGTCTTCTTTTTATGGTAGATTTGGATATCAATACGCCTACCCCCTGGAGAGTGTTGTTCACTTGGTTGGCTGTTGTGAAGAGGTTTCTCTTCACCATGGAAATGATTCTGAGATCATCCACCACTGTTGTCTTCCATAGACGTCCAGGTCTTTTTGCGTTGCTGAGTTCACCAGTGCTTGCTTTCTTTCTCAGGATGTACCAAACTGTAGATTTTGCCACTCGTAATATTGTAGCAATTTCTCGGATGGGTTTTTTCTGTTTTCACAGCTTAAGGGTGGCTTCTTTCACCTGCATAGAGAGCTCCTTTGACCGCGTGTTGTCTGTTCACAGAAAAATCTTGTACATGCAAGCACCACACCTCAAATCAAATCCAGGTCTTTTATCTGCTTAATTGATAATGACATAATGACGGACTTGCCCACACATGCCCATGAAATAGCCTTTGAGTCAACTGTCCAATCACTTTTGAGCCCCTGAAATAAAGGGATTGTGTTAAAAAATGATTTCGTTGCCTCACATTTTTATGCAATCGTTTTGTTCACCCCAGTGAATTAAAGCTGAAAGTCTACACTTCAACTGCATCTGAGTTGTTTCATTTAAAATTCATTGTGGTAATGTATAGAACCAAAATTAGAAAAAAGTTGTCTTTTGTCAAAATATTTATTTATCTATTTATAGGTTCCATTTATTGAAGTATTCTTTCGTTTGCCAAAAATGCCACTGTCACAGGTATATACTGCTTATCTCTGCAATTAAAACAATCCAAATCTAATTACTTTCAGTGCTCTTCCAAATAAAGCTCTAATTCACCAGTGGGAAAAATTTTATTGATTCCTAATCCTTTCTTTCCATCAGGGGCATTTGAATGTCCCTAAAATACCTATCATGTGAATAATACCATTTGGTTTTGACTTATGATATTGACAACAGCATAATTTAGTTTTATGGTATTTTTAAAAAAAGACAAAATGCTAATCCACTGGATCATTCTGCTCAGCAAAGCTAAATATGACTTTGTATTATTCTCTACCTTGGCAGCAATACATAATATTCACATCGGCGTTTGTTCCTTAGTTATTTCAAAAGCCTGATGGCATCGTAACTGAACCCATATGCCTTTAAGCAACTATTTCTGGAAACAGAGTTAACAGTCTTTTTTTCCCCTGCAATTCATTAAGGATTCAGCTCTGAATAACAAAATGTACCTCTGTTTCACTTTGATGAAGTACAGTACAATATATTGAACAAAAATGTATTTATAAATTTCCCAAACATGCTTTATTCAATTCAAAGTTAGGTCAACAGTTTAATGTATGGTAATTAATACTCTTAATAGTAAGTTGTAACATGTCTTTTTAAAACAAAAACAGAATGTGAAAAGTTATGTTTTCTTTCATATACTATATTACAGACTGTGGCATTTATTTGTTAAATAGATTATTATTTATTATAAAAATAAGGTAATAGCACAGCTAAATATGCGTAGCACTCAGCAATACTATAAACGGGGAAATGTAACCTTTCTAGTTCTGAAAAACCTGGACAAATCAAGGTGTAGTTCAAAACTGAAACGAGCTACATATTTGGCTATGAATTCTTGGCAATAGAAATGTGGTCTGTCATATTTTTAGTAATCCACTGTGCTGTGTTGTAGCACCTTTTTCTTCTTCATGTGCAAAATACTAAAAAAAAAAGTGCCATACTCAGAAGCATTGACAGAAAGAACAAGAAGAAGGCTTCTCTTAACAAACTGTTATTTTTTAAATTTATTTCTCTTTTTCTTTACCTCTAGGTTGTTGTGCCATGCATAAAAGTAAATATATAAAATGGCAAAAACAAAAAGAAATTTTAGGTTGTTTCTTGTTTCATTTTTAACTAGCTATGACACTCTGAGGCTCTAATGCTATTACACGTTATTCGGACAAATTAATTGCTTGTTGTAAGCGTTGAATGTTGGGTAGAAGGGATACATTTTATTCAGAATATAATATGACTCGTCTTTTTCACCTTTAATTTAGTTTACAGCGATCTGAATTAATCAGTTTTGATTATTCTATTTTTGAGTAATTTAAAACATACCAAAATATAAGACACGACATCATAAGCATAGTGCTTTTAAAAATATAAACACAACATTTGTCATCTTCTCAATGAATTACTTTTACATTCTTATATTCTAACAACAATTTCTTTACCGTGTTTTCCTGATTCAAAACATGCATCATCCAAGCCTTTGAGTTCATTCTGAATATGATGTCATATCTTAGGCTGAACTGCACCCTATTAATACTATAAAGTCAAAAATAAATTCTACCTTTTTGTGGAGTACAGTTACAACACTGGCGTTTTTTTTTTTACTTTCTTGTCTGGATTCAGGTGTATGCAGGGTAAAAACTGTAAGTATTCTGACATTTGTATGTTGAAGATGATAGTAGAAGTGTTGCAGGTGACTCAACCCTTTTACAATAAATGTGTTAAAAGCTCCCAAATGCTTGTTTTGTAAAGTAGGAAAAGGTTACATTAAATATAAATATGAAAATATGCAATTTCTTATGTGTAAAAAGATACCTCACCTTTAAAAATCAATCAACCAATTATAACTGCTGTTTCTGAGCAACAAATTAGATTGTAAGGGAAATAAATGAACTTTTAATGTGTTTACAGTTTTTGATATTTTGAAATTGTGTGTTAATTTAGTAAGTATAAATAAGAAGTAAAATAACTTTCAAAAATACCTTTTTCTTGTAATATTCAAGAATTCAAGAATTTCAGCTTTGCCCTGTGTAAGTTGAGTGCTGTACTCTACAGAGTGCGTTTCTTCCTTGCACCCAGGTCTGCCAGGGTTTCCAGCCCACTTTGACACTCAGCTGTGTCTTAGATAGAAGGTAAGAATTTAATCAGCCAGAAAGTAATTTTACATATAAATATACCCAATAGGAGAGAAAAAAAAATCCAATATTCATTTCAGGAAAATACCAGCTCACAGAGAGAGGCCGGGGTGTTGATTTGTACATGCTGGATGTATGAGACAGTAGTCCAAATCACTATTCCACTACCCACGATTAAATGTAATGCCTTAAAATTAATATTGCACTATTTGTTTCTAGATAACTTATTAAGGAATACTGTTAATTAACTGCAAAACTATTGGCCACACTTTATAACATTAAAAATATTAACATTTAACAATCTCTAGCACAGTAGGACAAAACAGTTTTGAATTTTAAATCCTGTTTTTACATCCTGATGATACAGTATATTTCATTTATTTCTACATGTTTAGAAGAAAAAAAATCTAACCAAATCTGTTTGTACTACTTCAAAAGCACTAGGAACTGTGCTGTTGAAAGAACTGCTTTATGAATTGCTGCCACTTTACAAATTTAACATTTACAGAAAAGATGTACATGTGATTTAATGATTATCAGGTTATTAGTTGCAACTATTCTGCTCATGATTAGGGTTGCCAGACACCTGAACAACCGAAGGAGAACACAGGCAGGCTGGAAAGGCAGACAAAGCAGGACACTCTGAAAGTTTAATTCAGGAGTAGCTCTTAAGAGCTGGGGTGTAAAAGATTGGAAGGGTTCATGACCCTTGAACGGAATTGGGCTGGTACGCCATGCAAAACCCAGACAAATTTCAGATTTTTAGCTTTGACTGCTTGAGAGAGGGCATGAGGCCTTTTGCTGGATGTGGAGCAATCCTACCCATGATGTATACTATGCCATCCACAAAATATCAGATTACAGAACTGGCTACAGTATATAAGTCACATGGGTAGTTCACTAGATCTGCTGAATTTCAGCCATTCTGCCAAGGAACCATGACCTAAGTGATGCTAGGTATAAACACTTTCGATACAGTCACTGCAGTGCCTTTGAAATTATTCAAACAGCGCTTGTCTCTGGTTCAGTTTAAGGGCAAAATTTATTTATTTTTCTGCTTGAGATAAAAAGAAATACTATTACAGGGAAAAGATCTAAATTATTTAACCTTAATTTTAATGTTTTGTCTTTATGCAAGTAAGTAAAGACACATCAATTTTAGGTTTAGTTTTTTTATTTTGCATTAGCATTTGCTAATGTAACCTTTCTATTAGCTCATAAAGCTCAGTCTACTTACACTTATCCCACCCCTAACAAGTGTCTGTAGGTGGGTCTACTAAGGATGTACCTGCTGATTTGAGTTAGAAACAAGTGGAGCACTTTGGTTATGTTGTAATAGTCTTTCAGTGCAGAATGTTCAGTGCCAACAAAATAGCAGTTTTTTTCAGCAGCAGATGATCTGAATTAGTGCCAATTTGGCCCACTTGTGTCGTTTTCTTATATATTAAAATGAATGATTTCACTGAGATTTAAAAAAAGACCCTAGATATACCGAATCCTGACATAGAAACAGTGTTTAGGCTACTTTATAAATTAACCATTTCAGGTGTTTAAATAATATTCTGTACATATGGAGATCATACTATAAATAAGTGAGACTAAGAATTTGGTGAGCTGGGAAAGTGCATTTCACTAGCACATAACACTTTGTGCTGGTCTTTTAAGCACAAAGTGAGCAACAGGTAATTATGAAACAATTTATTCCAGTCTTTCAGCAAAATCATCATGCTAAAATAACAAATTTATTAATTTTCTAAAATATAGTCCCAACTTCAATCACTTTCCAAATAGCTGAATAATTCAAAATTTTAATTTTGCATTTTTTTTTAATTTTGTCTTGATTTTCATAAAATTTACATAAAAGTGAGGCAATTTGCCCGGAGAATTCTTCCAGGCCTGTTTGTGACTTTTATAATTTTATTAGCATCTTACTAAGTTAAAAAAAATTATTATTTACCAGTGTATTACTAAGTATTCACTGAATGTTTGAAGACATTGGTCTGCAAGACCACTGCATTTGTAACCTTGTTGCTTTAAACTCTTGTGAGCATTTTAATTTTAAAATTCATGGTATTAAATAAAGTCTGATCATCAGACATCACACGCAGATGGAGACTGCAAAAATAGTTTGATTTCACTCTAGAGTTTCTCACAAAAGAAAATCAAATACTATGTTTTGACAGACTCGAACAATTCTAAGGAAGAGATAAATTTCAATTAATTAGCAAAGTTCATAAATCCATGCAAAGAACCACATGAAACATTTTACTTTTCCTGGCAATAACCCAAACCCACTCAGTTTATTAAACAAATAATTAACATAACATAGAGAATGGCTACATGCATAGATAGATAGATAGATAGATAGATAGATAGATAGATAGATAGATAGATAGATAGATAGTGTGACAGATAGGGGGCGCTATCACTCCTTTGAACCCCTGTCCACGACTCCAGACACCAGGTAAAAGTTCAATAGTTGACTTTATTAAATTGCCACAGTGCACAAAGCACCCTCTCCTCCACTATACTCATATAATAAACAATCACAAATACAATAAATCAATCCTCCACTCCCAGACGCGTTGCCCTCCTACCACCCAGTTCAGCTCGCCGTCTGGGAGCTCCCACAATCCTTTTATTGTCCCTGACCCGGAAGTGTTCCAATCCCCAGCCCATGTGATCCTTTATCACTTCCGGGTCAGATAAAAAGTCCTTTTCTTCACCCCGGAAGAACGTCATTCCCCTTGTCCATGTGACTTGGACGTACTTCCGGGGCATAGGGTAAATAACCATTGTTCCTCCCTGCAGCATCACCTAGTGGCCCCCATGGCATCCAGCAGGGATGTGTATAAAAACTGCAATGTCCATGATGTCCTGCTGGTCTTCGGGGAACCTCCATACTGCAGGGAGGGCTCCACCTGGCAGCTTGGGGGTATTGGCCGGGATAAACGGCCGGCCATACACCACAATAGATAGATAGATAGATAGATAGATAGATAGATAGATAGATAGATAGATAGATAGATAGATAGATAGATAGATATGCAGTGCCATACACATGCACATGGGAGGCAGCTAAAGGATTCAAAAAAGGATAATTTCATGCCAGACCAAGAGATAGCAGAGTTTACTGATCCTTTCCTCTCCAGACTGAACACAGGAAATTCTGCCTGAGCTCGATGACGCCATTTGCGGTTTCTGCCCGAATGACTTTACTTCCACTTCCTGCCTGGATGATGTAATTTCCCCTGTCCGGCTTTAAAACCATCATGTTTTTGTCAGCATACCAGTTCTGTTTTGGATTGATGTCTGTAAAGACTTGCAAAACCAACTCTTCAATTTTGACAGCCAATTTCAAGTATATTGATGGCTGCCCCCAACTGTTTTCCTGTGTGGTCTGAATCCTTTCACAACAGGTATAGGACATTAAACAAACAACCCAAAACATAAACTTAAGCTAGTGTAATCATCTCTCTTTCTTTTATAAACAGGAGAAAATCTTGTATTTCCGCTTATACTTTCATGACCATTTGTTCCTGTCTTGCCCCCTGTGATGGCTGAGATTGGCTCCAGCAGACCTCCGTGACCCTGTGTTAGGATACAGAGGGTTGGATAATGGATGGATAGATGAATTCATGACCAAAGAACAGCTCAAAAAATATGAATCTTTCAGGTCGGGTTTTGCAAGATTTGTGTTTTATTAATTAGTTATGAGGGCAAATAGTTGTCTGGTTTACAAGTTTCTCAATGCCTGAGTACTGGACATGGCTGAAGTTTCTCCTCACATAACCCATCTGTGGTGGAATCAAACAGTGTGAATTTGGCAAGTCTAATATAAGGAGTTTGTGCTCTGAAAATGTTAACTTTCTTTTTAAAATTTGGAGGGAAAAATATAAAAGTTACAAGATTTGGCAGATACATACTACTTTGTTTTAAGTAACACCAGAAAAATAATGACAACTACTTATTTATTTGATGGATTGACCCCAGATTTTAAGGTTACAAGCAATACTAGTCCTGGAACCATAAGCACAAAATAGTCATGATATTTAGTCTTTTTCTGGACAAGATGTTTAGTGCTAAGGTTTTTTGGACACAGTGATATTTCATTGACACAAATGGAAGGAAAGTGTTCATAATTTAGCCTCACCTTGCGATTTGTCTGTCACGGTATTTTAGGGTTCATAAGATAATTGTCTCCTGTCAGCATAAACTACGTTTGCTGCAGCATATTGATCAGTTAATCCCTGCTTCAGTGAGACAAGAGACATAGCCTCCTTTGCATGTGCACCACTCTGTCCTTTAGCAAGATCTGACTTCTTTACAGGCAGTCTTCTGATTCCAGTGTCCAACACTAGTATTCTCCTTGGAGTTAGGGGCACTCAAGCCTTTATTGAAGACCACAGCCAATGCAACTGGAATTTTCTACAGAGCTGAATCTAGGCTGATATTATGCTGAGAGAGGGCAGGAATCTAGTGATGATACTAGATTATGAAGGAAGGAATGGATGTTTTTGCCATTTGTTTCTTTCTTTGATTGATAAATCGTACATACATTTGTCCATCAAGGTCACTCTCCTTGTAGAACAGGCAAAAAACAAAGAACAAACTCCAAGACCATGCATCTCAGTGTCACAGTGTAATGCACAAGCAAATATGTTCATTTGATTGTGATTAATACCACCTTATCCACTGAATAGACCATGATGTTTCATATCAATGGAGAGGAACCCACTGTGGTAGTTCGACACAGAAACTCATCCTGTACATGTTTAAATAGTTCACTTTGGTTAATGTGTGGGTTACTGAAAGTCTCACATATGTCAAAGAAAAGCAGACAATTCCAATTTATAATAAAAAGACATGACATCAGTTTAATTAACATCTCTAAATTGTATTTGTACAAGGGTGGACAGATAAGTGTACTCTCAAAGTGCTGGATAAAGCAGTCAGAAAATGCTTTCACAAATTTCTGATGCATGACCGTACTCGACAGAATGACATCCAAGACATTCAAGAATTAAAAGCACAAAAAATACAAGAGAACTGTCAAGACACAAATGGCATCTCAATGAAGTCCTATTAAATTGTTCCTTTTCAAATGTAACAAATCCCATTGAGACTTTTTCATGAAGGTGGTGCAATTTCAGCTCAATTTCATATATGCTTGAAACATATACTGTACGCTGATTGATACAAATCTATTTGAAAGTTCTTAGTTTCTCAGAAAGACGGCTGTATTAAAATATACTATCCTACAATATTAATATTTGTTATAATTATCTATTTTTTTACTTTCACTAAGTAAACATATTTTTTGAGATGGCATTCTATTGGCTATGCAAGATAGTGTTGAATGTCAGACTTGCAAGTAGTGGTTGGAGGCTGAACTAGCAAGTACCCTTCTGTCTGCACATGTATAGCGATAAACTGTTACCACTAATGAAATATTTAAACAACTACATTTGCAAAGTTCAATTTATGTTATAAGATCTGGTGAAAGGGTATACAGGTAATAAGGTCATGCAGGTGACAATATGATCCTAATCTCTATGAACACAGTGCCATCTGCTGTTTACTTTCTTTTTTTGTATGCCATTTCAGTTTTATTTGTATATTTATTCTAGGTTTTAAGGAGCTATGAGTTGACCATGAAAATGTACTAAACAGACCAAGTGTATGAATGGAATTGAATTAGAATGTTTTTTAGAGTTATGAACAAAGCTGAGGAATTGTTGATTCTACATTTGCTCAGTGTGAGTATTGATGTTTGCCTAAGTAGACCAATTGAGGAACTGTCATTCCTTCCAGGGCTGTTTCCTCCATTGCTCCAAATACTGCTGAGATAGATACCAGCCCCCTTGAACCCTGAACTGGATTATGTTAGTGTAAGCTATGTTTTTAATTTACAAAATTAACAATATTAGAAATAATATAGTACACCACCCCATTATTAATCCTATTAAACCCTGGTATTCCATTTTAAGTGAATAAATTCTTTTATCAGGGTAGATTTACCCAATCTATATAGATTTATTTCTCAATTGAAACCCTCCACCTGTATCCTTGACCCAATACCAACAAGCTTTTTCAAAAAAGTATCCAAAGTGCTAACTGATAGTGTGCTTGACATAGTAAATTCATCATTAGATACAGGAGTTTACTCAGACTGTCTTAAGACTGCTGTTGTTAAACCCTGCTCAAGAAAAATAATTTCGACCCCTCTTTTTCTGACAATTTTAGACCTATTTCTAACCTGCCTTTCTTAAGTAAAATTCTAGAAAAGGCAGTCATTATGCAGCTAAATGATCACTTAAATGAGCATTCTATTCCTGAGAAGTTTCAGTCAGGATTTAGAACAAATCACAGTACAGAAACTGCACTCATTAAAGTAGTAAATGACTTGTGGCTAAATGCAGACAGAGGTCGTTTATCTGTTCTCATCCTCTTAGATTTGAGTGCGACATTTGACACCATTAATCGCAGCATTCTTATAAATACTCTTAGTTAGTGGGTAAGCTTCTCTGGCAGTATCTTCAATTAGTTTGGGTCTCACTTAGCAGGTAGAAATTTCTTTATTAGTGGTGGTAATTATACTTCTAAAACACAAGATATTCTATATGGTGTTCCACAAGGATTTATCCTGGGTCCACTGCTCTTTTCTATCTACATGCTTCCATTAGGTCAGTTTATCTCAAGGCATAACGTGAGCTACCACAGCTATGCTGATGACACACAACTGTATTTATCAATAGCACCTGATGATCCCGACTCTCATGGTTCATTTACCCAATGTCTTCACTTGTGTTTCTGAATGGATGAGTTGTAATTTTCTCAAACTAAATAAAGAGAAAATCTTAGTTTAAGTTTATCCAAAAATGGATACAATGAGGGTATTAGAAATAAACTTGATCCATTACTTTATTAGCTTAAAAGTCAAGACAGAGGTAAAGATTTATGGGTAATTAATGACTCTGACCTAAGTTTGAAAACACATATTAATCAGATTACCAGGACAGCATTTTTTCACTTAAGAAATATACCAAAATTTAGATCCCTTATAACTTTGCAAGATGCTGAAAAATTAGTTTTTGTTTTTAGTCAACTAGATAACTGTAACGCACTGCTTTCAGAACTACCCAAAAATGACATCAATCGGTTGCAACTACTACAGAATGCATCTGCCAGAATCTTAACTAGAAAAAAAAAATCTGAGCACATCTCTCCAGTTTTAATGTCATTACTATGGTTACCTGTGCCATTTAGAATTGACTTTAAAATACTGCTTATGGTTTACAAAGGCTTAAACATCTGAATTTTGGTCCCATATTTCAGAATCCTCGTCACTTTACACTCCAAATTGTAACCTTAGATCTTCAAATTTCAAGAGCTAAACTAAAAAGAAGTGGTGAGGCAGCCTTCAGCTGTTATGCACCTAAAATCTGGAATAGCTTATCGATATAAATTCACCAGGCCAATATGATGGAAAAACTGCTAAAACCCCATTATTCTAATATGGCTTTCTCATAGCTACAGTACATTTTAGTGTAATCCTGATATACTGTATATGCATTGAATTATTTTTATCATGGCTCTGCAATCTGTACTAATCCCTACTTTTTCTGCTGTTCTTTTTCCGGGATGATGATCTGCACCACCACCATCTGATCAAGGCACCATGCAGTTGCTACATTGATGGATTGAAGGTCAGATGTCCACATGACCATCATCATCTAATTCTTTCATGTGAAGCCTGAAAACCATGAGGACTGATTCTGATAATTTATGTTAGGTAGAATACCTAATGGGGGCTGGATGGTCTCATGGCCATAGAATCCCTGCAGATTTTGATTTTTTTTATCTCCAGCCCTCTGGAGTTTTTTTTTTTGTTTGTTTTTTCTGTCCTCCTAGCCTTCAGACCTTACTTTATTCTTTGTTATTTAGTATTGTTTAATCTTACTTTTATATTTTTATTTTTTTAGAAATTCTTCTTTCTTCATCTTGCAAAGCACTTTAAGCTACATCATTTGTATGAAAATGTGCTATATAAATAAATGTTTCTGTTGTTGTAAGCATGTCATGATATTTAATGTAACAAGAAAGAAAATACAGGTTCAAAATTTATACTAAACATTACACTGAACAGAATCTATACTAATAGACGGCAAAGCCCTCACTGACTCACTCACTCACTGACTGACTGACTGACTCATCACTAATTCTCCAACTTCCCGTGTAGGTAGAAGGCTGAAATTTGGTAGGGTTATTCCTTACAGCTTCCTTACAAAAGTTGGGCAGGTTTCATTTCGAAATTCTACACGTAATGGTCATAACTGGAAGCTGTTTTTCTCCATTTACTGTAATGGAGATGAGCTTGAAACCCGTGGGGGCGGTGTTTCGTGTGACATCATCACGCCTTCCACGTAATCATGCAGTACGTAGAAAACCAGGAAGAGGCCCAAAAAGCGGTGAAGAAAACATGCATTATATAATTGAGAAGGCAGCGAAACAATAAGAAGCGAGCGAGTGACATATACAACCATATTCATGAGTTCTGCTACTTCGGAAACAAAGCAGGATGTAAACCTAAACTTTAAATTAAGTTCATAGACAGGCTGCCGCTGGCGTTTGTAATTTACTGCCTACCCATATAAGGCCATCCGTCAGTGGCAATCCAATAGCAAACTGCCACGGGTAAATATTCACGGGTGTAGGACTGTGCTTATGCAGAGGAAGATATGATGGTCAGGGTGGTGTTTGGCACAAACTCAGCGAAACTGAGAGAGAAAGTTTTAAGTGCCGGGACTTCGGTAACATTAGATCCAGCTATGGACATAGCACGAGATGGCACCAGCACAGCTGGGAAACTTCGATGCATGTACACCAAGCGGCTCACGTGAACTGACGCAGTGCACAGATAAAAAGCAACAGTTCCAAAGAGCGCTGAACAAAAAACGAATTACACAATTGAAAAGGCAGCAAAAAATATGAAGCGTCTGATACATACAAGCATATTCATAAATGCAGCTACTGTGGAAACAAAGCACACGGTGGAAAAAGTCAATGTCCCGCTAAAGGAAGACAGTGTAAAAAAAAAAACCCGTGCATGCAGTGTGTCGGGTCTCAGATAAAGAAGAAGACGAGCTGTTTATTGATGCAGTAAGAAACGAATCGATGAATGAAACCTGTCATCTTTACAACGATTGACAAACACGGAATGTAACTTGAACACAACACATCCTACAAATACGAACCTGATTGAAAGAAATAATGATAATCAAATCCTTGATGACAGCAACACTCAGTAAAACTCACAAAACAATTACTGTATATTGACAGTCATGTTACGTTATTTTTAAAATGTTCCCTTTTCTTTTTCATAGCTTCTTTAACACACTACGTCTCGCTGATATCGCGGGTATATATATATGTATATATATACCCCGGATCTACATACTCGAATAATGGATACTTTATTCGCCATCAATGATTGTTCTGGTAAAGCCATACTCAGTGTATTCATTAGATGAATGGTAAAAAAGTAAGAGTGAGGGGAGGATGACTTATTGAGGCATGCAGGCAAAACCACAATAGCACGTGGGCTCGATGTATGAAAAAATATATCTTTTCAAGTTCTATTTAGTCCATATGTGTCAAACTCAAGGCCCGCAGACCACATCCGGCACGGCGTGTAATTATATCCGGCCCGCGAGATCATTTTATATACTGTATTATTGTTATTAATGACCCGGGGATATGAAGCGCTGGTAACACAATAAACTACAGATCCCATAATGCAGCGCTTCAGCTGCCTTGCCGAACACTTAAAGCGTCCCCGCGGTCTCTTCAGTCGTTTCCTTACTTTGCGAAGGAAGGAAGCAGCTTTCTCACAGCTTCTGCACTGTTTTATAAACGAACAATATATAAGAACGTCCTTTTTCCTTGCTTCGCCAACGAAGCAGCCTTTTTATTTAATCCACGGGTTCTCCGCTGTTTCATTGTTCATTTATTACGATTTTTGTAGTTATTGTGTAGGTTTTATTTAATCCACAGGTTCTCTTCTGTGTTCACTGCGGTGTCTTCTTTCGTTTACGAGCTTCGCCAAGGAAGCAGCTTTCTCACAGCTTCTGCACTGTTTTAAAAACGAACGACATATAAGAAAGTCCTTTTTCCTTGCTTCAACAACGAAGCAACCTTTTTATTTAATTCACGGGTTCTCCGCTGTTTCATTGTTCATTTATTACGATTTTTATAGTTATTGTGTAGGTTTTATTTAATCCACGGGTATTTCACCGCTGCGAAGCGCGGGTATTTTGCTACTTTAGTATAAAGTACAATTCAATCACATGCGGAATATGTGAATTATATAAAATGATCCAATAGATGTGGCAGTCCCATCCAATTTGGGCCAAGTTTGATAAATGGATGAATGGATTGAATAATGGACTATATAGTGAAAAAAACTTACCTGAAATAAAAAAAAACATGGGGGATCAAAGTAATAAATAATAGTAAGCTTCAATAGGACCATATTGAACATCGACAAGACATGTTTTTTTCTTTCTAACAGTCAGGCTTGAACAATACGTTTTCATGTTACTTAATGGACAAAAAAGTTATCTTGACACCACTGTAAGGGATTTCTGCCCTGACTAACTCGGACTAACGAAAATGGTTAATAACAAAGTGAATTTCAATGTTAGCTCAGAATTTGGTTGTTGCACTCTCTCTGACAAGTCCAAGTAAAGTACTAAGCATTTTGTAAAAAACTGCATTAAAAACAGCAATGGATGTGAAATTGTAAGTCTATTTACAGAACTAGCAGAGAGATTAATGAAGAATAAATCACAATTCACTAAAAAGACTGGGTGTAGCACAAATGCATTATGGCTAAAAAGGAATAAAGTGAGAATATTCTAATAAAGATTCAGGAGCTGTGTCATCTGCAGATGATTTAGTTGGTTCAAAGAGTTTTAACATTTCTAGAGAAAAACAGGTTAAATGTACAGGATTTCTTTTTATCTTACTAAAGGAACTACTTGGATTGTACACAATATATTTATCTATATAAATACAGTCTAAAATGAACAAGTTAAAAATTGGTTTTCTGTAACAATGTGATATATTCGGAATTAATAAAAAACAATAAACAAAGCAAGGGAATACTAGAAATCATGCATAGTTAGGTTTCAAAATAATGGAACACAAAAATACAATAAGCATTAGTGTTATGAACTATAGACAAATACACAAATATACATTTTCCAGGAAAATGTCCTGTTGATGTATTTTGTTGCAGGGGGAGTATCCACTGCAGCAGTCTTGATCCAATGTCAAGTAAACTGAAAAAACCTACAGGGAGGGATTAAACTGACCTGATTCCAAGGGCAAAACATTTCAAGACATTTAGACAGTCCTCATGGCTGTTAAAACAAAGTTAAGAAATGAATGAAGGGAGTTTACATTTATAAAAAGAAGCAGAGATTCATGTGGGAAAATATCAAGGTCAGTCACACTATAGCAATACACTGAGAACGGAGCAGCCAAATATTGAAATAAAGTATGACAGTTTTTATTACCACTGAATAAATATTATTAATAGCTATAAACAAGTAAAGTTCAGAAATATGCATATGAAAAATTGATGGATAGATAATACATACAGTATGTGCCATGATACAATCACACAATACAATAGTAAGCCTAAAAATGATATGCTGTACTGGGATGCTCAGATTAATAAAAAACACAGAGAGCACAATATCCAAAAGTTCTGAAGCTTGCAGCTCCTTGTAATTTACTTACTCTTCATATATGTATATAACAGAGGAGAGGTGGTAGAATTTTGTTCATTTTTTTGTCTGAAATATGAGCTATCTTCTTCTGTTCAAGTTTTCTTTGAAAACAACCCATTCAATATACTTGTGCCACTCAAAATATTTACAAGGAGGTTTTAGAGTTTCCTAGAGTTCAAAATCTATAACATAAAATCACCAAGCATTTTTTCAGGAAGTAATTAATTGTATTTTTCTCACATATTGGATTATCACAAAGTTTGATTATACCATTTGTTATAACTTCATAGTGATTAAAGAAATATTGATAAAAAATGGTGGTAAAATAATGCTGAAGTGATAGGCTTTCAAGGGATAATACATAGAAAAGATCTGTCTACCAGACCAATGTCAATGCACTAAACAGCCACCAAAACTAAATAAAAGTAAACATTTGTACTCAACAAAAAGCAAGGTAGAATTCATAGCACCAACTGTCAGAAAGAGTGAATCCATTCTGAGAAGCCAGTATTTTGGGGATAGGGGTGCGATTGTGTGTGACAGAAAGTTACAGATAAAGTGACAGAGGGGGGGGGAGAGAGAGAGAGAGAGAGAGAGATGATCAGTGCCTAAAGAATAGCACTTACAAAATTCACATCTCTGCATAAATCCCATGGCTTTACTCTGTTGCCATCCATGAATAAGGGAAGGATCCTGGCTTAGATCAGCTCACAGTTAGAGAAAGTGATGATCTTGTTCTCTCTGACTCCATGTGAGCCAGCAGCATAACTTGCAAGCAATGGATGTGGCAGAGAAAAGGTCACTGGAGCTACATGGAAAGACCTTTGGAAGATCAGAGTGGCAACAGCTGCCCTGAAGGGCAGAAGAAGAATCAGATAGTGTCCAGTAAATATCACCAGAAGAAGTGACACTGTGTTTTACAATGTATTAGAATAGTAGCACCAGTGATGATGAAATGTTAGCCAAATATGGCATAAAAAATCACACAAAATGAAGATCTATCTACATATTTTCATACAGCACAACTACCAAAAGATAGTATTAAAAGATATGGAACATTAGAGCAATCTTCAGATAAGAACTGGCCATTCAGCCCAACAAAGCTTGCCAGCAATTACCCTGGAAAACAGAACCACAAATAAATATTTGTGCATTTCCAATTTTTGCTTAATGGCCAAAGTGAAAAATAGTACTGAAAATAAGTAATCTATGTGTTTCAGGATGATGATGACTATTCCAAAACAGCACGACATACCAGTTCACACACCTTTTAAACTGCATCAAAAACAAAAAAAGTTTAAATAATTTGATCCTTATGGTGTTTCGTATTTCAAGCCTCAAGGCAGAACTGAAAACTTGTAGTTGTTCAGATGCAAAGGTAGGCTTAGAACATTACAGGGTCCAAGCACCTGCCTAAACACAAAGAAAATTTTCCAAAAATACATATTTTTCTGGATATGAAATTGCATTCAGCATATTATTGAAAATTTCAAAAACTGGATCATTATAACTAAACTATGTTTGCAATAAACATTTTAAAAGTATATTAGATTATTGAGGCGTGCTTACTAATTATTTAATTTTTACACAATAGCAACATCTTGTGTGAGATGAGGAATTAGTGCTCCACTTGTCTTGAATACAATGCTTATCAGTAACTTGTTACCCCTTCCCTGTAGCAACTCTTTTAAAAGGAGGTTAAGAAAAAAAGTTTCTTCAGACCAAAATTTGGATAAAAAAATACACTCCCTTAAATATTGAATGCATTATGACAAGAAATATTGTGTTGTTGCCATATGACAAATAATGGGTATTGTTGCTAACAACAAAGGTGGCCCTTGTCAAAACATGCAGAAAATGGCGTCAGCATTTAATTACAAATCACATAATGACACAAATAAGTACTTACAAAATAACAACAATAACACATTGAAAACATAGTGTTTAACACTCAGAAGGAAAGTCCAAAAAGACTTACTCAAGATAATTATGGCATTCTACTATTATGCATCTCAAAAACAGATTGTACACAATGAACTAAAACCAAATCAGAACTAACTATAGGCCTGCTTTCTATTGGCCTTCTAAGAGGTTCCTCAGGTTTGCATGGTTTTTTTTGCTTTGTTAATTGCTTTACAGGCAACATTGTAGATGATAGTGCAAGGAAGACATGGGAGTTGCGGCCCAAATCAAAAACAATTATTGTGATCATATGTTTGAAAACTCCAACTCTTTGAAGAAAAACACATTCAACCAACAGTGACTTTACTGTTACTGTACAGTGTAGCACCATGTAAGGGAAAAGAAAGAACAAAGTGTTTGAAACTGCCTGCCTGTTATGCTAGGACATCCTGACTTCATTTGTACCAACAAGTAAATATGAGGAAATTAGATCATGTATAACATTTACAGTAACTTTGTTGTGTTCTTTGAAAACAGTTTACATATAAGAAGTGTTATTCTGTAAACCAAATGTTTAGACAAGACTTTTACTAATTAACTATTTTGGGACGTTCGGATGTCATTTAATGGCAGAGAGGCATTGCTAGAATGTATCTTTTATCTGAGTGCTCATTGGAGGGATTGAAATGTTTACCAGCTGCTATATATACATGAACCTAAGTGATAACAGGAGCTGTTCTCTTAAGACTAATCAGACTTACGCGGGTCATAAAAACAGCAGAGGCCATTATTGGGACTAAACTGCCATCACCCCAACTCTTGCATAAGACTCGCTGTGTGAGAAGGGCCAAAAACATTCTCAAGGACAAAACTCATCCTGGAAATTCTTTGTTTGAGCTCCTCCCGTCAGGAAGACGTTTTATGTCCATCCGTGAACGCACAAAGAGACTAAAAAATAGCTTTTTCCCATCTGCCATAAACTTTCTGAACTCTGAATCTCCTCAGTCTGAGATAATTTTTAATTGAACATGTGCAATAAGCTATACAGTAATCCCTCCTCGATCGCGGGGGTTGCGTTACAGACCCCCCGCGATAGGTGAAAATCCGCGAAGTAGAAACCATATGTTTGTGTGGTTATTTTTATATATTTTAAGCCCTTATAAACTCTCCCACCCTGTTAACATTATTAGAGCCCTCTAGACATGAAATAACACCCTTTAGTCAAACGTTTAAACTGTGCTCCATGACAAGACAGAGATGACAGTTCTTTCTCACAATTAAAAGAAAGCAAACATATCTTATCTTCAAAGGAGCGCCGTCATAAAGGAGCGCGTCAGGAGCAGAGAATGTCAGAGAGAGTGCTCGCAAAGAAAAGCAAACAATCAAAAAATCAATACATGCTTTTAAGTATACAGAAGCACCGCGATAAAGCGGCATTTTGTAGAGGAGCGTCCGTGTCCTCTGTGCAAACAGCCCTCTGCTCACACCCTCCGTCAGGCAGAGAGAGCGAGAAAGATAGAGAGAAGCAAACAAGCACAGCGCGGGAAGCATATCTTATAGCATTGAGGAGTTTTAGTTAATATGCAATACATGCTCTGATTGGGTAGCTTCTAAGCCATCCGCCAATAGCGTCCCTTATATGAAATCAACTGGGCAATCAAACTGAGGAGGCAAGTAACCTAAATTAAAAGACCCATTGTCCGCAGAAAGCGGTGAACCAGCGAAAAATCTGTGATATATGTTTAGATGTGCTTACATTTAAAATCCGCGATAGAGTGAAACCGCGAAAGTCGAAGCGCTATATAGCGAGGGATTAGTGTATTGGTAATGTGCAATATACTAATGTATTACAATATAGAATATGTAATGTACTATTCATTAACAGGTCCAATACCAATTTATGCTGCTGTACTTTAAGCAATAATAATTTGCTCTGGTTACTTCAGCACTTAACACTGTATATGACATATTTGGAATTGTATTTGACTTTTCTTTAAAAGCACCTTGGGGCTGTCACAAAAAGTAATTTCGTTGTTTTACACAATGATAATAAAGTGCCTGAACTTGAACTTGCTATGGTAAACCTCCACCAGTTGGTGTAAATAAAGGACATCCTTGGATTTAATTTTTTGCTGTGACTTGAGACTTTTATTTGTATATTTGTATTGTATTTTCCACAATACACCACAACTTGTGAGTTTCTGCCAGTAGTTATAATGGTGCATTTTGTCAGAAATCTTCATATAAATGCTTGGTAAAGTGTTAGCATCTTAAGAAATGATACAAAGAAAATGAAAAAAATGAATGAAAAATGTCCTATATTGTTTAGGACAGAGACATCCAACGCTGGTCATAAAATTTGAATTTAGGCACTCTGATCCTTAGTTTTATTCTGTTTTGCCAGAGATTTTTTTAGTAGTGAATATATTACATATTCTGAGAAAAGCAATACTGCAGAGGAATAAACCCTCAATCAATGAACATTTCAATTCTTTTCAACTTTTTTCTTCAAAACATTTCATTAAAAGTGTTCCTAATGGATTAAAATAGACTCACAGGTGAAAATGTTGCTAACATTAGATTATCTTTTGACTATTTTATTATATGTGCTTCATGTCAAAACTGACTGCTTATTAAAAAAGGAACAAAACTTATAATTCTTAATAAGCAAGTACTGTACAATCATTTGAAGGAAAATGTAGAAATTGAATAGATGCCTGTGCAATAAGAGCTAACAAGACTTTTTTTAGAAACATTTTTAAAAGAAATGTAATGAATTGCTATTACATTATTAATCTTTGATATTATTGGCACTGTAGCTACTGAATACGGCTATTCATATCTATACTGAGGCAGCATTTCTTAGCTTTCTGCAATACAAACATTAGCTAGTGTGTTTACAAAAACACTTCATTTATTAAGAATCAACTAAACTGACACAGCTTTGCGCCTAAATATTTTTATATGAACTATCCCGTTATTGTTAAATCTGTTGAACAAAATTGATTATTCCTATATTTTGCTGTATGTATACTATGTATCATCTTCCTTTTTTAACCTTTGTTTTCCTCTAATATTGCTATAAATGAACACCTTAAGTCCCAACCCTGAACAGACAAGCAACATAAAGAAATACACCTATTACATATACCCACACTAGCAGGAAGTCAGATATAGAAAGTTGGGGCTTCTTTTTTAATTAATGTACAATTTAAATCTAATAGTCATAAGGATTAGGAGCCCATAAAGAGTATGGGCCAAGTCATGCAATATTTCAGGTAGATCTGGCTGGGTCAGAGAATTTTCTCTCTGAATCAGTTCTTTGTTTAGAAGCTCAGCTGAGGATCATGGTCTTGCAGTGAATGTGCAGCAGTGCTTAACATGAATGCAGAACAGGTTATACCTTAAATGCAACTTTTATGACACTTTAGCATTTACGCCTGATCAAACATAATGAAAACTCACGTACTGAGTTCATTGAAGGATACATCATCTACAAAATTGCAGGATGAATAAGGACTTACAATAGCGGCACAAAGCATGAATGAACATTTCTAAAATGCACATGACATATGATAAATGGCAACGCTGAATGGCATAGCTCAAGGAAGACATACTGTCATTAGTTAGAAACAAGACATTTGTTCATTTCACTGGCAACTTGTGATGAGCAAATTTGAACACTGAATAACATCCCCTTTAGAGTTTTTTCATAATATACACACAGCACAGTGTAACTGGCAAGTTGAATATCATAGCTCAACACACCTGGAAGTTATTAACCAAGTAACTGACAGAAAAAATACAGTAATAAGTAAACTCCACCAACTGAACATTTGGCAGTTGTACCCTATAAGTGATACACAAATGAATAATTAGACAAGCACATTTAGAAAAAGCTGACTTCATAATATTTCTGACTACTGAAACTTTACAGCTTAAAATGCTGAAAACTTGTTTTTGAAAAAAACGACAGTCAACAAATGAGGTTAAAGTCACACTTTCCTATGAGAATTCCTGAAATGGAATTACTTCAACATAATTTTATGGTCCTATAAACAATTTTAAAAAGTAATATAATTTTTAAATCCCAAATCTCAATTAATTTTTCTCTGCTCTACTAGCTCAGCAGTGTATCATCTTAAACTAATAATTACATTTATTATGAGTGCCCTTATTTACATACCTCTGTAAGCCCTATTACTATTACTTTTGTAATATGCTCAAGCTAGGCACAGCATGCAACTTCTTGAAACTTTACTCTGTATACAGTGAACGCTTTTAACAATTATATGTTAATATGTATTGTCACATCTGTTACAGTATTATATGCTAATAAAGTACTAATTGCATATTTTTAATCAGTGTTCAATCATCAAATTAAAACTGAAACCTATATAGTTATAACTATGCAAAACACAATCTTAATCAATGCCGTGTTGATGAAAGTCAATTTAAATGGAGCAGCATGTTCAAATTAGCATTTGACTGAATTAAAAATGCAAACATAGTAATCATGAAGGCATCTGTAGTTTAATACGACACAGCACACAGAACAATTTTAAATTACTCTTACTATTACCAAAACCAGCAAAATAACCACCCAAAGAAAGACTGAACAGCGGCTATTAACTTTTAAGTCCCAGCATCTTATCCAACTGTAATTTAATTGTTGTGAGCTTCGTATTTCATTAAAATGAACCATCAAAACTACATTTACAATGGTAATACAATCAAGAATGATTTGTGGATCCTGTGCAAAAAAGAGAACCCTGTGAAAAATGCAACACGAGATTGATATTTGAGAGATTAAATAAAGAGTAAACATTTAAAAATAACTTTAGTGTTGAGATTTTACGAGTCAAAGTTCAATTGATTTTGTTTTTATGCATATTTGTTCAGAAAGGAATTCCTTCTCAGAGATTTTAAGAGATGGAACAAGAAAAAAAAAACGTATTTAAAACTTTGTATTAAGAACAAGAAAAAAGAATTGAGGACAAAAAAATAAATTCATAAGGTGAATATGGTGAAAAAGGGTACAGACATGGAAAAGGCTGCAAAATTGCGAATGCAAATAAAACAACAGCCCAAGCATAACATTCGTAAGGGTACACATATGAAATAGAAGATGGATCTTAATGAATGCATACACATCATGTTTGTGCAGGCCATGACTCCCACTGCATTACATGGGCCAGCAAGTAAGTAAAGGAGACAAGCATAGCTCATTTGTGAAAAACGTAGACAGATATTACCGTAAAATGTTTTAAAATAACGGAGGAAATGAATTTTTAATATCACTAACTTTCACAAACTCCAAGAAATTCTAACAAATGCAGATAACAAATGTACCCAAAAACATTACATATACAATGCCTATGAAAAAAATTATGAAGGGGAAGTTTTCACATTATTAAAGAAAATTTAATCACAGTGGATATAATAGGGTCTTTTTGACACTGAAAATTACACTTTAATGTCAAAGTGAAAACAAATCTCTACAAATTGCTCTAAATTAATTACAAATATGAAACACAAAAAAATTCATAAATATTACCTCCTTTATCTGACACCTAAATCATCACTGGTCCAACCATTTGATTTCAGAAGTCACAGTTAGTTGAATGGAGATCATGTGTTTGTAGTGGAGGGCTTTCAAGTGATTGTCGTATAAATGCACCTTATTTAGAAGGTCCAACTTCTGGCGAGTTTGTATGGTTGCCTAACCTGCACAATGAAGACAAAAGAAAACTCTAAGCAACTCCTTAAAAAGATTGAAAGTACAAGTCATAGGATGAATACAACAAAATATCCAAGTCACTGAATATCCCTTGGTGTCCAATTAAATCAATATTTAAGAAATGGAAAGAGTAAAACACAGCTGTAAATCATCCAAGAGCAGGCCGTCTAGAAAAACTGAGTGATCTTGCTAGAAGAAGACTAATAAGGAAGGTTTCCACCAGATTCATGATAACGCTGAAGGAGTTATAACCTTAACAGTGGTTAGGACTGGAGAGACTGCGCATACAACTGTTACCAGGGTGCTTCATTAGTTGCAGCTTTATTGAAGAGTGGCAAAGTGAAAGTCACTGTAAAAATAACAAACAGGACAACTTGGCTAATGTTTGCCAAAAGAAGGTTTTTTGGTCTGATGAGACCAAAATTGAGCTTTTTGACCATCAAATTGAACATCATGTTTTACATATGCCAAATACTGCACATTATCTAAAACACACTTGAAGCGTGTTGGTGGTGGCAGCAGCATCATTCTATGGAAACACTTCTCTGCAGCAGGCCCTGGAAGGCTTGTGAGGGTAGAGGAGAAAATGAATGCAGCAAAATGCAAGAAAATACTAGAAGAAGTCTGCAAGAAACCTGCACCTTGGAAGATTTTTTTTTCCTAGCAAGAGAATGATCCCAAGTATAAAGCCAAAGCCACATGGAAATGGCTTAAACACAATAATGTTAATGTCATGGAGTAACTGAGTCAAGATCCAGATTTCAATGCAATTGAGAAATTGTGGCTGGACTTGAAATAAGGTGTTCACTTGTGATCCCCATTCAATGTTACAAAGCTTGAGCTGTTTTGCAATGAAAAATTGGAGTGTTCAGATGACACACTGACTAATGACTGTCATGGCTGCCAGAATTGCATCTATTAAATACTGATTGAAGGTGGGGGTAATACTTATATGATCAATTATTTTGTCTTTTATACTTGTAATTAATTTAGATCACTTTGCAGAGATCTTTTTTCACTTCAACAGTAAAGAGTGATTTTCTATTGATGAATGTCAAAAAAGGCTAATTAAATCCACTGTGGTTCAATGTTGTACAATATGAAAACTTTCAAGGTGGTTAATACTTTTTAAATGCACCACATAGATATACTTTTTGTGTTTCTTTGACTCTTGCAGGTAGACTGAGTTCAAAAGGTTCAAGTCTTTTATCACTATTTGGATAGGTTGCACTACGGATTCATTCTCTAGAAGCATGCAACCAACTGCAGTATTTCCACTTCTGTGTAAGAACACATTTACAGGAAAGTTTAATCTTTATGTACATAGAATCAGTACTAAACTAATGAAAAAGTATATGCAGAAAAAAGTTAATATCTGTAACCTGGTAAATGACTCTTAAGCCAATTACTCTTTACCTTGGAGTTACAAGGTTGTGCTGGTCACATTGTCTTTGCTTACATTAAAAAAAAAAGAAAAGAAAATTATTCTATTTCCAAAATATTTAAGTTTTCTAGGATGTCATAAATAACTCATTAAAGATTTTTTAATTCACATAATCCCAAATTTTAATGAATGTTAATATTTCTATATACTGTAGGTGCATTCTAAGCTGTAAGGTTGCTAGGACCTATCTTGACAGTAATGAGTGCAAGGCAGAATCCAGAAGGTGTGTCTGTCACGGGGCACACACATGAACAACCAAGCAGAACAATCCCAAGTAAACAGCACTGAATTTTTACAAAAACATCCAAACAAAAAATTCAACGCATATCTGAAAGCAGTGGGGATACAACACCACTTATTATGCCTCTGTGCTGCCTATATTGTAATAGTTACAAAAGGAATTTCATGGGTTTAAACTTTTTGATACTGCACAATCCTACAATTTTCTTACACACTTTTACTATAAAGGATGGCACAGTGGTTAATGCTATATAAACATATCTGCAGGAGACTGGGGTCAAAGCCTAAAGCTGATTATTGTCATAGTGATTCTCTACTAGCCCAGTATAATTGTGCAGGACTATATATATGGTTATGCCCTACAAAGGACTGCTTCCCCATCCAGGGTTAGAACCCACCTTCTGCCTGATACATCCTGGAATGGGATCTGGTTCAGCTGACAAACAGAACAGTATGGTATTTAAAACATTATGTTACTTCTTATCTTTTTTCATACTGCTTAGGGAAGTTTACTGTTCCTATAACCTTTAAAAAGATAAACAGGGATTTTTTTTTTATTTTGATTCCCACAACAATACACTTTTCTATTTAGTGCATTAGCTCATTTTATATCCTGTTGATATTTTCAAACTGAGGCACTATAGTGCTTTTTTGATTTAGCACATTGCCAAAAACGCACTGGTAATATACCAATCTGTGCACTCTGTCTTCACATTCAGTCACCTGCTGTCAACAAGCTATCTATTTCAAGTCTTTTTAAAAAACACTGCTTTGCTTTTGTAATAGTTTTAATGCCTGAGCTTGTCAAAATAGGTTATCTGTGTATTTAAGAAAAAATGTGTGTCCACTTACCCAATTTGAAAACATAATTTTCTTTTGCTACAGCTCTCATATATGACATAGTAGTCATTTAACTGCACAAGCAATGATGAAAGTAATCCTTAAGAATAATCAAAATAAGACATTTTCAATGTCAGTCTGAACACAAAGTGTGGTTGTTGTAACAGAATAATTACCTTACAAATATGGCCTGCACAATGAAAGCTTTTAGTTCTGTATGCCATAAAAAAGCTCATACAGCTGTCATTCTTGTTTCTCATTTTTTTTATCCCTCAGTCAGTATATAATAATGTAGACACCAAAGTCTGTCTTCAAAAGAGTAAAATAACACCCAATTTGCCATGATTATTACTTATATTTTCATAAATGTGTAATGATGTGTTCTGTGTTATCTTTACCCAGTCTGATGTTCATTCTTATTCTCCTACACTGGTTCATATACTGTCTTAAATGACTTTTAAAAATTGTCTTGTCTCTTTAGAAAGGTCCCTGGGAATGACCCGTGTCACATTCATTTCATCTGTGGTCCCCTGCATGTACAATGCTGAAGAAATCAGTTTCCCGGCCTGCAGAGTGTGAAATAATAATTTAGATGATAAAATTGACTTGTATCTTCCTAGACAGATCTCAAGATGTGCCCTGCGCCACTGTCACTGAATCTGGGGTCCATACTTTGTACTTAGGAGGGAATCAATTTAGCTAGAGAAGCCTGTGCTGTAGAAATCACTGTATTCTACATATAGCTAAAATCTGGTCTGTTACAACTGGTAAATATTTCTGTAAAAATATTTTTATGCCACTTTCATCGTACCTTAAATTCTAACCTACTTACACTGATGTGTATTCTGTAAATCATATTCAATAGCAAGAGCTATGCAATGAAAATTAAGTTGTTGCATGCCACTTGATATTGTACATAGTGACAGAGATGACAGCACTGATTTATCTCCCTGAATAAAGTTCACACCTATTTATAATAGGAGTGTTTTCATGGAAGGAAGAGTGGTATAAAGTTTGGTTCCTCTGATGTGCTAAATGGAAGATGAAAACAGAGTAGGTTTCCAATGTCTATTTTAAAGGTTTAAGTATGCTCTGTGACATCCTTTACTATTTTATGTCAATGGAAATCAATTTAATTTTCCTTTAATGAATAAACTAATTATTTTGTTTCATAAACATTAATTAATTAATTAATCAGGTTTTGCAGTGCATCTGGAAAGTATTCACAGCACATCACTTTTTCCACATTTTGTTATGTTACAGCCTTATTCCAAAATGGATTAAATTCATTTTTTTCCTCAGAATTCTACACACAACACCACATAATGACAACGTGAAAAAGTTTACTTGAGGTTTTTGCAAATTTATTAAAAATAAAAAAACTGAGAAATCCCATTAACATAAGTATTCACAGCCTTTGCTCAATACTTTGTCGATGCACCTTTGGCAGCAATTACAGCCTCAAGTCTTTTTGAATATGATGCCACAAGCTTGACACACCTATCCTTGGCCAGTTTCGCCCATTCCTCTTTGCAGCACCTCTCAAGCTCCATCAGGATGGATGGGAAGCGTTGGTGCACAGCCATTTTAAGATCTCTCCAGAGATGTTCAATTAGATTCAAGTCTGGGCTCTGGCTGGGCCACTCAAGGGCATTCACAGAGTTGTCCTGAAGTCACTCCTTTGATATTTTGGCTGTGTGCTTAGGGTCATTGTCCTGCTGAAAGATGAACCATCGCCCCAGTCTGAGGCCAAGAACGCTCTGGAGCAGGTTTTTATCCAGGATGTCTCTGTACATTGCTGCAGTCATCTTTCCCTTTATCCTGACTAGTCTCCCAGTTCCTGCTGCTGAAAAACATTCCCACAGCATGATGCTGCTACCACCATGCTTCACTGTAGGGATGGTATTGGCTTGGTGATGAGCGGTACTTGGTTTCCTCCAAACGTAACACCTGGCATTCACACCAAAGCGTTCAATCTTTGTCTTGTCAGACCAGAGAATTTTGTTTCTCATGGTCTGAGAGTCTTTCAGGTGCCTTTTGGTAAACTCCAGGTGGGCTGCCATATGCCTTTTACTAAGGAGTGGCTTCCTTCTGGTCACTCTACCATACAGGCCTGATTGGTGGATTGCTGCAGAGATGGTTGTCCTTCTGGAAGGTTCTCCTCTCTCCACAGAGGACCTCTGGAGCTCTGACACAGTGACCATCGGGTTCTTGGTCACCTCCCTGACTAAGGCCCTTTTCCCCCGATCGCTCAGTTTAGATGCCCGGCCAGCTTTAGGAAAAGTCCTGGTGGTTTTGAACTTCTTCCACTTACGGATGATGGAATCCACTGTGCTCATTGGGACCTTCAAAGCAGCAGAAATTTTTCTGTAACCTTCCCCAGATTTGTGCTTCGAGACAATCCTGTCTCGGAGGTCTACAGACAATTCCCTTGACTTCATACTTGGTTTGTGCTCTGACATAAACTGTCAACTGTGGGACCTTATATAGACAGGTGTGTGCCTTTCCAAATCATGTCCAATCAACTGAATTTACCACAGGTGGACTCCAATTAAGCTGCAGAAACATCTCAAGGATGATCAGGGGAAACAGGATGCACTTGAGCTCAATTTTGAGCTTCATGGCAAAGGCATGTGCTTTCTCAATTTTTTTATTTTTAATAAATTTGCAAAAACCTTAAGTAAACTTTTTTCATGTTGTCATTATGGGTTGTTGTGTGTAGAATTCTGAGGAAAAAAATGAATTTAATCCATTTTGGAATAAGGCTGTAACATAACAAAATGTGGAAAAAGTGATGCGCTGTAAATACTTTCCGGATGCACTGTATATGTTTTTTCTAATTGGAATCACTAACACTATCACAGATACCTTTAAAATATCATTCAAATACAAGATAAAAATAAATTCCATGTAGAAACTATGATGTCAGCAAGTAAAGCAAACTTTTTCATTCATCATCATAAAGTAGAATGAGAAAATGATATATTAAGAGTTACAAATGGATTGGCTACATTTTGCTTCACAATACTACTTTGTTCTTTAACTGGGGTGCCTCTTTTCTGAAGTTTGCCTGTCCTTCCTTTCAGTTTCAAATTCTTTATTATTATTTCCGGAGAAAGCAGTTACACTGTTTAACCACAGAATGAAATTCTTAGATTGTGGCTCCTCACAATACACTGTTGGCCAAAAGTATGTGAACACCACTCCAAATTATTGAGTTCAGATGTTTCAGATGATCCTTTTGTTAACAGGTAGATTAGTTCAATCACACAGCTATGCAATCTCCTTTGACAAACATTGGCAGTAGAATGGGCTGTGGTTAAATGCAAATCACAAAATAATACCTATCCTGTGTTGTATCCCACACAACAGAGTTCCAACCTGCCTCTGAATGCAGCATCAGCTTAAGAGCTGTATGTCTGGAGCATACAACCATAAGATCACTATGCACAATACCAAGCATCGGCTGGAGTGATATAAATCATACCAAATTGGACAGCGGAGAAATGGAAATGTGTTCTCTGGAGTGATGAATCACATTTTGCTAACTGACGGTTTGATGGACGAATCTGGGTTTGGTGTATGCCAGGAGAACACCACCTTCCAGACTGCATAGTCAGTCATCAGTCATCCTCCAACCCGATATATTCTAACACAGGGTCACGGTGGTCTGCTGGAGCCAATCCCAGCCAATACAGGGCACAAGGCAGAAACCAAACCACCTCAGAGTCTGCATAGTGCCTACTGTAAAGTTTGCTGTAGAAGGTATAATGATCTGGGGCTGTTCTTAAAGGGTTTGGGCTATACCCCTTGGTTTAAAGGAATGATAATGCAAATGCTACAGTGTACAAATACATTTTAGACAAGTGTGCACTTCTAACTCTGTAGCAACAGTTTGGGGAAGACTCTTTTCTGTTCCAGCATGGCTATGCCCCATGCACAAAGCCAGGTCCATGAAGAAATGGATTGAAGAGTTAAGTGTGGAAGAACTTAAGTACCCTGCACGGAGAACTGAACTACACTCTACTGAACACCTTTGGGATGCTCGTGGTGGGGGCAACTCCATATTAGTGCCCATTGTTTTGAAATGGGCTGTCCAACAAATGCATATAGATGTCATGGTCTGATGTTTACAATCACAATGTCCAGATACGAGTGCAGGTGTATGTGTGAGAATGCTTTCAAGTCTGTTTTAGGTCTCATAAACCATAGTGAAGTAGAGGTGGGAGTTACAAGCTAACCAAAACAATTTTGGGCATTGTCTGTCAAAGATGGAAATGAGCCCAAAGCAAAAACGTATGTAGTGACAAAAGCCCTGATTTGTCAAACACAGTAGCATCACGTACAGTAAGTATCCAAAAGATTAAATCATATTTTCAAAGAATAATTCTTTTGCATTTTAAAGCAACACACTCGCACTCTTCATGTTTATAATTTTAGACTATCCTAAATATTACTTTGTCACTGTGGTTCCTCAGCAGTCATCAGTTTATTCTGCAACAATACTTAATTTACTAAGGGGTAGAAGTGAGCTGGAACTTCTTCTGGTAGGACTGTACACAAAGGAACAGTCACCAAGGGTACATCAGTGGCTCATGCACATCCACACAAATGTTTATATTCCCCTAACTTTTCAAGTCTTTCCTATCAACCTTACATTGTGCCTTTAGATTGTGAGAGGAAAAATCAGAGTTCCTGCTGTAGATCCACATTACTTTCTCTTATTTTGTGTAAAATTTCCTGTTTGATAATAATACGTGCTAAGACACCCACCTAGTACTCCTACTTTACCATCTCCTGACATTTATTCAGACTCTACTGTTTGAAACAATATTTGAAGAGAAGACCATCACAAGACACTTTACAATTGAAAGCAGTGAGATCTCACAAGCAGTGGCTTTGTGAATCAATATTTACAAGTGTGAAGGGAACGAGGCTAGTACTTTCCCAAGTAAGTTGATGTGTGAAAAATGAAAAGCTAACAAGAAATCAGGTGCTAATTAAGAGAACAGTGTACAAATGCTTGGAAAGGCTGTCACTACATAACAAAGCCAAAATGCTAAGTCTGATACACAGTAGAGAAAACAAAGCAAAGAAATTCACAAAAAGTCTTTAGTGGAATCTTCCATCTCAGATGACCAGGAAGTGTGTGGTAATGACTAGTGTTGGTTAATGAAACTCGGCAAAGTATTTTTTGTGGTGGATATGCCATATTCGCTGGTGACCATATTCACCTAAATATTTTTCCTGGAAATTCACAGTGCAACTGGTTTAGATTAGCTTTTCTTTGCCCCTTGATGCTTTGTGAGGCAAGCGTGAGTGCTGCCAATGTTGGATAGGACAGCACTCTGAGTATATAACTCTGTTCCATGTAATGGGCTAAAAATTAGCGGAAAACTTGCAAATAAGTTTAAACACAAAACGTGCACACAAAAGGAAACTGGAAATGCGTTGGTGTATTCATTTTTTAAGGGTAAAATTTTTTTGTATGGACTTTTATAAAACCTGTGTGTAACATGTGAGCCTACCCATTTACTAACATTACCCAGAGTGCTGTGCATTTGATGCAAACAGGAAGGAGTGAAGAATCCATATTCTTTCATATTGCTCTTATTCAGTGGCAGCAGCAAAAAAAAAATAAAAAGATTCTTTCCAGTTCAAGAGAAGTCAAGTACCCAGTATCAAGTATTCAAATCTGTGGAGAGCAAGCCTTAGTGCATTCATTCGACTGTTCTGAATTAAAATTCTATTAATTGTTTGGCAAGGAGTGGTTAGCATTGCTGCCTCACAGCTCAGGTTCCATTTTTGCCCACAATACTTGGTCCAGCATAGTTGCCAGATATTTCCCTAGTCATCAGGGACAGTTAAAAGATCACTGCATAATTATCCAATCACAATATAATCCAATCAAAACTAGTTCAGTTTCTTCTTCTTCAATGACTTCATTCCATTTTTACAGTTTGGAGAGGTTCAAAAAACATTTCTGCTATTTCACTGAACTTGCTCATCACCAGTAATGACCTATTGATTACCTGATTACATCAAAGGCTGCAACCTGTGGTCATCCTTCATTGATAACCACCACAGCAACATTATACAAAGAGTGTATAAAACGACACAGCCCATGATAAAATAAAATGGCAGAAAAAGTGGACACTAGAGTAACACAATTTCAGGACAAAACATGAATATCAGAATCGGAATCAGCACCTCAAAAAGCATGCAATGGAATATAAAAGCCTTGAAAAAAGTTCATAATAATGAAATGAACACTTAAAATGAACTCAAATCATAACAATTCCCTTTCCTCATTTTTTTAAATAGCTATAGCTATAATACTTCAGTAAAATACACCAATTTGATATAAAAAAATTGCTGCTGAATGGTAATTTTGTTAATAGGACATACCATAATCTTCAAGAATACTGGTATATAATCAAGAAACACTTAATAGCACTGACTCGTAAAACCAATATTAACATTAAGGTTGTCTCTCACCATTATTGAATCATCTAATTCAGTTTCTGTTATTCAAATTTAAGTAAAATCAATGTTTTAAAAATGCAAATGAATTCACAAAGTATGTAAGCTAGGTAAAATTAGGGTCAGCAAATAGAAAGATGCTCTATGAATCAGTGGTCCCTGGAACATTCTGTAATAAATTGCATCTTGTTACAAACCTGAATTAAAATCATAGAGGTCATTTATTTTTATAAATAAAATTAGATGATATAATGGTTTACTAAGTTGTTAGGGCTATTTCTGTAACAGAGAAATATTAGAAATGATGCTCCCAAAGGCCCAAGAGTTGGAGAAAGTTTTTTTTTCAATGGATTGATTTTATTCAGTTTTAAAATCAATAAATATATCATTCCCAAACTTATTTAATTCAATTTAAAGTCAGAGGGCCAGAGCTTATAATGGCAGCAAGACAGAAGAACGTCCTGGATTGAGTTCCTGTCCGTTGAACAGCCGTTTGTGCAAAAAAAAAAAAAATACAAGCATCAGGTCAAATTTACAGACGTCTCATGTAGAACACGTCATTTAAAGGAAGCCAAGATGAGGCTGAAAGACTGGACCGAATGCAATAATTCGAGGAAGACATTGTTTTCTTCTTTGCCAGCAGAACCAAGTCTAAACTAAGAAATGTTTCTTTTAATTTGTACTTGTTAGATTATTTGAGTAATATACACAATTTCATCTTTACCATGCTAAAGTAAAATTAAAATGATTATGAAAACAAAATAATGATGTAAATGCTAAATAATCATAGGTGATGTTTTATACGAATACAACCAGTGCACCAGTGACTGGCAAAAAAATTTTAAATATACATTAAAATTATTTGAAACAATATTTAAAATGCCACCAGATCCTTACAGTCCTTGTGTCAGTATTAAGCCGTACATAAGCAGTATTGCCATTTTTCAGTTATGAGTTATAGCTGCACTATGAATTATATTTTTTCTGTTACCAAGACAGAAGATTGAGGAAAGGCATGACTTGATGGGTCATGATCTCTTCCCACTGTCTTACTATTCCCTTGTAGAGATGAGCATTTGACTTTGACTAGAAAAGCTTTGGATATACAAACAAAAATTGCAACAGCAAACTATAGAAGATTTCCATTTAGTAACTGAAAATGAGACAAAACAGCTCATAACTGTCATAGCACATATCTAAAAACAGGTACTCCAATAAAGCAGAAATAATCAGGCAGCTGCTTGAACATACTGTTGTAAAAGAAGAAAAAGAGTTAATTTTAGTTCAAAGAAAATAGCCAGCTGGCTTATAGTTTATTGGGATTTTCAGATCAAAAAGAAACTATATGTCCTTCTTCGTGCTTACTGAGATCACAGGCCACTCTCCCCAACATAAACAAGTTCTCTTTACTTGCTTCATTTTACTGCGCTCATTTCCTCTCCTAAATGAACACTTTGTCTTCACTCTATTGCTCTTCCATTCAGCTTGGGTTGTTTTTTTTCATATGCCTTTTCTCCATCCCATCTCTTAGCTTGATTAAATTTGACTTCCTCTCATGTTTATATAATATTTAAATATCCTTAGGCTTCACCTCTAGTTGGCTCTAACCTGTTCCAGGATCGTAAACTATTCAATTCGTACTTCAAAATACCTCCTATGGGCCCCCTTAAATGTCACAATTTCAAGCAAGACAAAAAAGATTAAAGTTAAGTGATAGTTTGGGAAACCAAGCAGCGGCCTACTGAAGTAGATGAAAAATAAAAGTAAACAAAAAATTAAATGTCATTTTAAAGCCCTTGTGGTTTAATCTGTAACACTGGAAATCTTTATCACTGTTTTTTGTTAATTTTATTTTTTTCAACTTACATTAGTCATTTATGAGTTACTGCAAAATATTGTTGGTGGAATGTGTATGTCCCCAAGACCCACTCTTGTAGACAGGCTAGCACAGTCTTGAAATAACTATTTAGTGGTAGCAAGGGTCAGAGGGCAACTGCAATCAACAAATACCTTTCTGGTTTTCTAAATCAAAAACAGTCATAAAACAATATTTCATTACTTCTCCAATTGCTGCCCCAAAACCCTAGCATATAGTAACATTAAATACCATTCTCAAACCTCTTAATCAAATTCCTGCCCTGGCAGCTTGGGGCGCAATGCAAGAACCAGCCCTGCAAAAAGTGCCAGAAAATGGCAGCACACACCAACAATCAAGTTCCTTCTAACCTTTGTGAATGCTCATTTGTTTTCCAGCCAGCATGCACTGTTCATTTCATACCATACATTAGAAAGAAAAATGCAACATAAAAAAAATATTTCAATATGTATGTATCATAGTGGTTGATAGGCTAACATTTGTGAAGCAGTCTCTGTGAAACTCCCTAAAATGTATCTGTTCAGTTTTGATATGTTACATAATGTCAATGGCTTTAAAAGTGAGGGTGATGTCATGTGAAACTAGCACTAATGCTGCCACTTCTTAGATTAGATTAGATTATATAAACTTTATTAATCCCAAAGGGAAAGTTATATGCATACAGCAACAGAAACATTAAAAAAGGATATAGACACATTAGTCAAATATAATACAATCGATCAATGACTCAATCAATCAGTCAGTCAATCAATCAATAATGTATATTGTGCAGAAATTACAAAATGAAGTTATAAGTACAAAATGAATTTAAAGAGTATCAGGATTTAGTCTGAGATGTTGGGAGGAAGCATTGAATTGCCTGATAGCAGAGGGCAGAAAAGACCCCCAGAGGTGTTTCTTACCACACTATGGTGGAATGAGCCATTGGCAAAAAGTACTTCAAGACAGCGCCTCCTGGAGGTGATGGAAAGAATTTTTCAGGATGGCATCCAATTTTGCCACCATTCTTCTTTCCACAACAGCTTCCAATGTGTCCACTGTTTGCCCCGTGATGGAGCAGACTTTCCTGATAAGTTTGTTTAGGAATTGTGAATCTTTTGAACTGAAATTGCTTCCCCAGGAGAGCACAGCACTGGCTGCTACAGAGTAATGGAACATTTCCAGCTACCTGCTGCATACATGAAAAGAACTGAGTCTCCTTAGGAAGTACAATTTGCTCCAGCATTTCTTGTACAAAAGTGCTGATGAATTGCCACAACATGATGAAAGGTCAGCACTGTGCATTTCTTCATCTGTCAAGTTTAAGGATAATTCAAAAGAAATCTCTGTGTGTTGCGTTTTATGTTCTTATTTAGTGTTACAGACCCTCTTTTCCAGCTTTGATTTTGATTCTTGGTTTACCATTTAGGTTTGACAAGACTATTTAGGCCGTCAGACCTGACAGGAGAGATTTTTGGTATTGAACTCTTTTCTGGCATTTTTGATGTTTCTTCTTTATTTCATCTCCATTAATCTAGTTTGCTTTCCTTTTTCTCAACAAATATATCTAATTGATACTGGTTACTGCACTACTTCACATTATTTCAGTTCATTACATTGGTGAATCTGTCAGTTCATGATAGCAAAGGAGCGAAATTGAAAAATGAAAATCGTAGTTGTTTTGAACACATTATTACTACTGTATCTGTATGTAGAAGACCTGTGTACATCACAGAGGAGCCAGAACTGGTAGAAACAAGATGTTAAGCTTTTGGATACATATCAGTGTTTACGAATATAGTGTAAAACCTTTCTAAAAGCTTGTGCTTCCATGTCTTTTTTTAATGATACCACTTCTCTAAAAAGATCCGATCTGTGTCACAGATGGGTCAAAAATTTGGAATTGAGCAGGAATGTGAATGTAGCCATATTGTGTCTTCAAAAATCAAACATAAGGTGTAACAGGCTTAAGGCTAACTGCACAGTTGCTAAAGTGGGGATCCATGAAAAGGAATAACAATCTGAAATACCAAAAGAACAGCAATAATTCATTCACTTAAGCAAAAAAAATAAGGATACATTTATACCTTATCATAATTAATAATTATAAAACATAACTACACTGAAACTATAAAAAAACTGTATTAAAGGGATCCTGACAAATATAGTATCGATCACTTAGCACTTTTCTTGCACATTTAACAAATTTTCACACATTTCGTTTTTTAATTGGCACATTGGAAGACCCTAAATGGGAGTTAAAGTACATATATGTTTTTTAGTCTGCATTACTAATGACTGGAAAATGAAATCACGTCACAGCCACAGTAACAGGGAGGAGTTGAAAGTGACTTTGAGGGTCTGTGTTACACAGACAGTCATTGAAATATATTTCAAACTGTACAATGCTATTTAAAATGTTTGGCTGATATCACTAAAGAGTAAGGTGTCAGATGTTTCAAAGCCTCAAGCAAATGTCTAGCAAAATCTCATGCAATATTTGCATGTTTCACAGAGCTGTTCTGCTCATTATTACACTTATATAAATGGTTTTCAGTTTAATACCCATTCTGGAACTTGAGGCCATTCTTGAGATTATCAACTAATGGATCACACAGGAGTTTCTTTGCTTCATCTTCCTGTGAGAGACTGATAGATTTTTAAGAGACAAGAATAACAACATTCTCAAAACCACTTAACCTCATTCAAAGACACAGTGGTGACTTTAAAAAGTTTTATAATTAACTTGAAAACATTAAAAAATAGGTTAAAACTTTTTGTTTATATATCAACATTTTCACTTTTCCTGTCTCTTTTTAAAACTTCAGTGTGATTATGAGGAATAAATCTTCACTGAAGACTTTCAAGTAACTGAAATATATATTTTTTGTTGAAGAAACTGATTTGTTTTGATTTGTAATGAAATAAAGCTAAGTTGATTGGTTCTGCTTTTTCATTGTTTTCTTTATTTCTTTGTCACTCAAAAACTAATATTGGCCCTACAATAAACTTAATTAAGGCAATCTTTAAATGTGAAAAAGCAAAATATTACCAGGCTATCTGAGCTCGGCATCATGTTTGATTGATATTTATTTACCAAAAGACACAATCTCCCAATTAAGAATCCGTCAAGGCTCTAATTTTTAACTGAAATTTACATTTTTATCAATTTTCAAAATGATGTTTTCAGGTTTTTAGGATTTATAACTTTTCATTTTAACTCCATATTACAATATAACTGAAGAAGCATGTGCATGAGATTTTGGGACAAGATAAACATACTATAACTATTAGCTAACCAAACTGGCTTAATTGACTAAGTGGGTCTCCTCTCATCTGTCAGATTTCGTATGCTCATATAATTACTCAAACTTTCATTTTTGGGTATTTGTTACAAAAATGTGACAAAAATTGAAAAGTAATTTTATCAATAAATGTTTAAAGTAAATGACATTTAAATAATCTGTCAGCAGCTTTTAACATAAACTACATTGCAATTAATAAAATGAGGACCACTGACATTACATCTCTTCTTTCTATATACACCTTTCAATAAATCTGCTGAAACTCATATTAAGTTCATGGCAAGGCCACTAAATAATATTTATTAATAAGTTGATGATGTTTTACACTTCACACATACAGAAGCTGGAAACAGATTTCTGGTATTATTAATTACTGGCATGTTTCTATTTATATTTTTCTCTTATTGTTATTTATCTTGTTCAGTTTGTTTCTAGTATGATTATTCCATGCATTGTTTGTGTAGTTAACGGTGTTTTTACAGAATATGCAAAAGAAAGCCTCACTGACATCTGGTCCTCTCTGTACTTTACATTTCAGAAACTTTTTGAAATTATTCCTGAGCATAAAAGTTGGTTGATATTATTTTTACCTAATTGAAGACTCAATCTCTCTGCTTTTAACATTACTGTGTCCCTTTGACATTACATACAAAAACTAAACAGTCTTAAACTAGCTTAACCTAATTCAGAGTTATGTGAGGCCTTAGCCTACTATGGCAGAACTGGGCACAAGGCAGGAATATTAACTAGAAATGCAGTACATTTCGTTTGCTGGTCATATCTGATTTGAATGATACTATTTTGCATAAGCCTGCCATGGAAATAGTGGTTACAGTTCCAAAGAGCTTTATGTAGCTCAAGTACTCCTATTTTGTTTTTAATTTCCATTTCCATTGGCTTTGTCTTAATGATTTTTGTATATTTTTCTTGATATTAAGACATGGCATCCAAAGTTTCCCATGACACAATATTCATTGGAATCTCATTCATCAAATGAACAAGTCACTAACTAATCAGGGTGACTAAAGGAAACAATCTTTTCTGTCCCAGTTATATATTTTTTCTATGCCCATTGAGTTTAGCATTCTATATTACGATTGAAATACTATTAAAATTCTTTCTTTTGCATACAGGGGCATGTGCAAGTCATGCAAATAATGAGCTCTTCGGAATTACTCTAATAAACACAGGCACCACTACAATTTCGACATAAGTCTCCACTTACAGTATTTCCAGTGATTAGTACACACTTTTGACCTATATTTTCTAACATCCAAAACAACTAGTGTTTAATAGTACTTTATCTTAAGTTATTATGTTGTCTCAGACGGGACTAGACTGACATTTTGTGTGCCCCAAGGCACTGAAAAATATGCAGTTCCTACAACATGAAATGAAAGTTGAGGGGGAAAAAAACATATTTCTATTTAACAACAAATTATATTTCAGATAACCTTTCAAAGCTTTTCCTTAGAGAACTGGTCTCTAGCAGAGTCCCGTGAAATTGACTTGAGTAGTTCAAATTCAATTGAGAGCTGAGCTAAAGTATTCAGCTATACAGCTGTACTTGTGATACTGCTAAGAAAAGACAGTTTTAGCTTTTTTTTTCCCCCTTGAACTCATGAACACTAAAAAACAGATAAAAATCTCGTGCAATTAAAATGACTCAAGTTTCAGAAAATTCAAACCATTATCAACAGTTCCAAATGATTGTATTTTGCCAAAACTGCAACTGGCAATTAATGACTGAACATCAAAGATAAATTTGAATTAATAATTTACTTGTAGGAACAAACTTATTAGTTTTTAGACCAATATAGATATGTTTAAAAAAAAGAGAAAAAAAGGAATTGACTTACTGGTACATAGGTAGGAATATATTTATTCAAATCCTTTTAGTCAGCCTACTGATTGATGAAAAGGCAAAGGGGTTTAAATCTAGTGCATAAGTGAACACATGAATGTAATTCATCTGAAACTTTCAAACTTTTAAGAACTCCGTAAAAGACATCAATCAAAGCTCTCTTGTACATATTATTCTGCTGTCTGTCTGAAAGATTAAAATGGCTTAATGTTTTCTTTAAAAGTTCACCTTTAATGTTACCTTAGTTTTAATAATATTCCATAATTTGCTTTTTCTTAGATTTGGTCATATGCACCATTGATAAGGTGACTATTTATTTTGGTAGTCTTTTTCAGTATTTATTTTTCTGAATCCAGTCCCTATAAAATTGATCCGTGTATTCACTGAACCTGCCTTTTCTAATATTTTCTAGTAGGAAGCCATCAAAAAATAAAATTTAGACATGTAACATTAATTATACATCTTTTAAACATGAAAAGATACCTATGTATCGAGAAACACAAGAAGGAATAAAATGTGTAAACTACACGATGATAAGAACTTGACCAGAAACAGAATTGCATAAAATGAAAACCAGACTTTTCATGTTTTCATCATTCCAATCTGTATTTATCCATCACCCAAGGAACTCTGTTTCAATAGAATTTACTGCGCAGACTTTGCTCTTAGTACTTTATTTCTGTTAGAAAAATTTAAATATAAGCTAAATGTTAATATAATTTACTTATTTCATTTTATATATGTTGTACATACACATCAATACATTTTTACATCTGCTTAATCCAGTTTAGGGACAAAGGAGACAACTCTGGGAATAACCCCAGTCTACCTCAGGGCCTACTCACACACAAACACACGGGGCCAATTCAGAATTAACAATTATCCTAACACTCATACCTTTGAGAGGAAAACCTAGAAACACTTAGAACAGTCGTAGATATAAGAAATGTTTGCAAACTTCACACAGACAGCGACCATACCTGAGATGTGAACCCAAACTGCTGGCACAGTGAGATGTCATCATTAACCACCATGCAGGCCATATATATTATTTGCATATTCATACTTCACAGACTAAATAAATTGCATTCAAGTACCTTGTTATTTCAGTACTCGCATAACTATCCTTTAGTTTAACAATAACTTAACACTCAATTGGAATTAAACAGTAGTGATCTATTTCTTCACACTTGTTTTCCATATGCATACCTCAAGATACAAATGACACTATTGTATCAGTTTCTTCAAGAGAACTCACAAAAAAAGTCATCATTCTGGCAAATACAGGTAGCTTAAATACTATTTATTTAAAAAAAAACCTTTGTATTTGTCATAGGAGGTATCTGCAGATAATTACCACTAACAGAAATACTCACCACGCCTAAATACTAAGTCATCGCAGAACTTGAGTACGGAAGTCGAATGATATGAAACAGGAACATGCTTTCTGGAGGTGGTTAGATAAATCTATACACATTTGACTATAGAAGTATCTCACAATAAAATGAAAAAAATGGCTGAGACTCAGGTAAGGGATTGAAGAAGATTTTGTTACATGATTTTATCACATTTGTATGCAGTGGCTCAATCAACCATTTAACATGCAAATTGATCAAAGAAGTCAGCCCTACATTTCTGGAGCATAATGAGCCATTTAAAAAGGGTGATTAATGGCTAACAGCAAGACTGTAAATATAATTAATGAATCAGTATCAAGGAGCGAAGCTTGATCCTCATGATCTCACCCAGTCAGATCTGAGGTTGACCATAATTTTCATGCTTTCTTGAAAATATTTTTAGTCTTTTTTTTTGTTTGTTTATGTTTTTTGTCTAACTAGTGACTTTGGATGTCCAAGATGGCTACAGTATTGTGAAGTAATAGGAGCATGGTCATGTGCTACAATAATCATGCTTGTATGCATCAGTGTGTAATGCCAATAGTGGCCAATTTTTCTCCCAGTAACAGCAAGTCTGAAAGCATTTTAAAGCTGTCAGTTCTTCTGATCTTTTGTGCTACACTATCGCTTTTCATATCTAATATGCTTAATTTTTGAAGCTCCAATTTGTTGGTTTGTTTTACCTTTCTATATTTTAGCTGTGATTTTTTTTTTTTTTGCTCTTCAGGAATTAGTCAATTTAAATACTTATTCTAGCCACTTCTAGATTGAAGTGAGGGAGGAAACCTTTGTAAGGTTGATCGATAGTTCCTTTTTACCCTGTGCTAGTGACAGAGGCTATTATGGATTTTTAAACACCACACTGTGCCCCTTTCATTTAATCAATGAATGTTTTGTGTTTTCTATATATTTTCTCAATTCTATTGTGCCAGCTGAATCATGACATTCTCTTAGTTATTGTGCAAAGTTTGTGTGGGGTTTGCTGGTTCTCCCACGTTTTACTCTGGGTATACCATATTAGCATTAGTGTGTTTGCCATGAAATTGTGAGTGTGCCTTGAGATGGACTATGTGTGCCCACCAGTGTGGATTCCAGCCTTCTAGCTAGTATTGCTGGTTATAGATTGTCACCCAAGTCCTCTTTGGATTAAAAAGGTTTGAAGGTGAATGGATGAGTACACACATTCATAACTCACTTATAATAGTATAACTATTTAAAAGTTTATAAAGTATACATGTTCAACCCATAGTCCTGCAACTATTAATGAATACTGTTTTCTTCATGTGCTTGGCACACATGAACTGCAGAAATGTTGGAGTTTTTACATTCTATCACATCTATTGGGGTAGATTTTAAGTGAGAACTTTTTTTATTTTTATTGATTAAGCAAACATTCTTATAATTGTCAAGTATATTTTTTAACCATAGTAAACAAAATGCACTACACAAGACTGACACTGAAAAAATTGTAAATGCACACTGCAAAATAGTATAATGCTTGCATGGTGTCTCTCCAAACTCAAGATGACACCAATCAAACACACACAAGAAACAACAAAAAGTAGTAGTACATCTTACACTTGCACTTCCTCTTTCTTTACATCACTAAAGCCAAACTGACCAATCACACCAAAGTCATACTGGCCAATCAGAATGCTCTATGAAACTGGACATGCAGACCTTAGTGTTTTATTATATATTAGACAGATACTAACTCTGGATTGTGATGCTGTCAACTGGAGTTTTTGTTTTCTTCCTCAAAACTGTCAACAAACCATTGCAAAATTGTAATTTGCTTATATTGTCATGATGTCCAAATTGAATTTGCACTGTTTTACTGTGTGTTTAACCTAACTTGTATTTTTATGAATAGAATTATGTAATTTGCTTTATAGCTGTAGGCTTGTTGCAGCACTCTGTGCCTTCCCTCAGTGAAAGAGCTCTGCAAAAATAAATCGATCTGATCTGAACTGAAGTGAACTTAGGTTTCTAATTCAACAAAAGAAATTTATATTTTTTTGATTATTGGTAATTAGTCATATTCAACTTAAAAATGAACAAATGTCCCAGACTGCTTCTTTTATTCAAAGCTCAGCATATGTTTATAAGATAAAATTGTTAAGGTGCAAACATGGCCTTCCTGGAGATTTAAATGGTGACATTAAATACGTGTCCCCAAATTATTCTGCTGTTGCTCTTTGCAAAAAATCTAATCCAAGGTGTTTCTTGCAACACCGTTTTAAAAAAGGACATTTTGAATTCTGCATCTATATTTCAATGAATTATATAGTATTATGAAAGTTATGGTTCAAATAACTGTAGAGATTTAGTGTGAAGAACAAAATTCACAGTAGAATATGAAAAAAGACTTTCACAAAAGATATGGTGTAATGAACAAATACATTAAAAAATGATCAAAAACATAACATTCTTTAATATTTCATGAGCCATTGTGTGTTTAATGCAACAGCAAGAGGTTGCTTTCTAATTTTATTTAGAGAAGAATTCATTTACTAAATAAAATAGTATGTCTCTGTGGGTTTAACAGCTATTTTCTGGATTCATCCAGGTTGCCTGGCTGCTCACACAATTTGTGGAATTTTTCTGCAGATGTTTTTATATTAGGATGCCGTTCTCAATGCCAACCTCTTTTATGACATGCACGGGGGACAGTTATTGTACCTTATTCTAACCCCAAATCAAGGGGCCACCAAGTAAAGAAGTTTACTTGTATCTTGCATACTTAAAAGCATCCTATAGTATAATAAATAATTCTATAAGTAGCATATACTAGTTTTACCTTCCCAATTGTAATGTATTTAATGTCAGGGTAGATACTAAAAACTATATACAGTATTTTTGGCAAAATGTTTAAATGCTTTTTATATATTTAAACTAATAGACCAAATTCAATGGATTTTGAATACAGCATATAAGCCAACATAGTATTGTACTGTGCATTCATTTCTTGAACTATTAAACAAACATCATTTTTAAACAAAACATAGAAAATCATATACTGTAAGTGCAATCATCTAGTAGTGTGGGGATATAATCTATATTAAGAAGTTACAGTAAATACATTGAATATTTAAGATTTTGAAACTTAAAAAGTAAATACTGGGGACATATTAACTGAGTTTACCTCATATTCATAAAAGTTAAAAAAAATCTCTCCTGCATAGGAAGAAGAACTGGGGTCATGTTTTGATACTGAAGAGAGATGTTTATTGATCCAACAGTGCTCTGCCCTTAAATTTTTATCCACTTATAACAAATGTCAGAGAGTTCAAGGATTCAGATGAGGTTGTGGGAACAAAAGTCAATGATGTCATTGATTTGAAGTGAGCCAGAAAGTTAAAAATATCATTTATCTTTTGCATGAGCTGTATACATTTAATTAAAAACAGCATGAACAATAAAAATCCATTTTAAGACAGGTAAATTAATTTTATTCAGCAAGTGGCATATGGTTACGAAAGAAGTACACAGAAAAAAAAGGCAAACAATTTCATTTGGGTGGGTGGTGATAATCAAGAATGTTACCATCTATAATAACTTTGCTGATAAATAACATTACTGACATAAATATATGTGGTAGGTTCTCTGATATTTTTTATGAAAAGCTATGATATATGTTTTCAAATGAAAAATACACCAGCATATTTTATGATGCGTGAAGACAGAAAAACATATGAAGTTCTGTTTATGTTTTTTCACTTTTCGATTTTTGGAATCCATTCTATCCATTTGTCAAATAAATGTCTTCCTTTCACTTTCAATAGGTAATAAGGAACACATTTGGGTTTAACTATAGAGCAGCTGATAAATATCAGGTTGTCAGTGTTTGTATAAAGTATAGTATTTAAATGCAATCCATTTTGAATATTCAACTTATATGGTGGTTTCCCTCCATGTGGTCTTTTTATTTATGTGTCATCTTCGTTTTAATTTACATTAAACAATGCCCTTTTGATTTTTTCATAACTTTTTGTTGTATTTTAGAATACGCATTTATATTGGGGAGTAGGACATTTTCCCTTCTTATTTTTGCCCATACTGTTGGGTCTCCCCTCTTTCTTTCGGGCAGGGGTTGAATTCTGTTTTGTTGCTTTCCATTTTTAACTGATATTTTTATTTTACGTTAATTTTTGCCTTCCTAGTTTTACAATGAAGTAATTTGTTTGACTTGATTGCATGCAATGTTATTTTCTTCAAGTTAAATGAAAAAAAATAAAACGTTTCATTGAAGATTTAACATAAGTATGTTATTTGTCATGTGATAGACTGCTTCTTTTGTTTCAGTCCTATAGTTATAAAGCAACAGCTGACACCTTCAATGACCCAGGTAGCATTCCCACTGATATGCATTTGGGTTTTGTATGATTACGTTGCATTCCTTCCTAATCCCAAATATACGCATTTGTGGTTAATCTGCAACTCTGAATTATCTCAATATGAGTGTATATGGTCACTTTGAAATAGATTAGGGTTTTAGACACGTCAATATTTAATTTGGTTACCATGCCTTATATTTTTTTACATCACTGATCTATCATCTTCTTTATCATCATCATAAAAGAGTGATGAATTTGAGAATTGTAGTTGACTCAGTCATAAGCGGTATGGAGATGTCTCCTTTATTACTCTGAACAGAATGAAAGGCCCATGTCAAATAACAAAATAAATGTTTCTTTAGCACACCAGGCTCATTACTTATTTTAGACACCACTGCAAGATCTCTGGTTGAACTCCATATTTTAACAAGTTTACCATTTGGATTTAATTATTTATAGCAGAGGCAATAAAAGGGCAACAAAGTGTAGATACTTTTTACTTCATTGCATTTTTAAAAAAATGTCTTTCTTAAACTCATCTGCTGCCAAAACAGTCATTAGAAAGTTGTCAGAATTATGTTTTTTTTATTAATGTGGGTTGTTCTTTTATTTTCAAGTGCCAAGGAGGAAGATGAAGTGTTTAATCCTGTGGCGGTGAAGCTACATATTCCACTTGCTGTCTGAAAGTATTATACATTTTTCACATTTTTAAAAACACTTTGTTTTAATTATATTTGATTTACTTCAGTTATTAGGGTTGTATAGCAGTTAAGAGTTACTGTCTCTGTATCCTGGATTCAGCTTTGTATAGAGTTAAGATTTTTTGTGCGTCTATTTTTTTTTTAAAGAAAGTACTCTTGTTTTCTTCCCATATACTGGGGATAAGGGTTTAAGGGTTTTACAGAAACTTGTCCCCTTTATGACCATGCCCTATGTTGTTCTCTGAGTTGACTCTAACGTAATATGGACCATGGCCCATCAGAAAGATGAATGGACTTATTATAGTTAATTGTTTTTTTTTTATATACACAAGAAGCATGTTGTGAAATGTTTTTGGAAATCCACTGTACAATGAGATTCAATGCCTTTTATGCTTCTGGTCACACTTTTTTTTATTATTATGCTTTCCAAAAGGCAATTGCATGTTATTTTTAAATCTCTTTCTTGCTTTGTAATTTTCATTATTTGTTGAAAGAAAATGTGCCACAAAACATATACTAAACTCACATTTGTTTAAAGTTGACCATTAGTGTCAGTTAAACTGCAGTTCACATCTTACATCGAGATGTCTTTGGTGATTGCTGCAGAAAATGTTCATTTTCTTATTAATATATACATTAACCCATATATATGTTTATTTGTAACGATTAAACAACAGCGGGGAGGACATTTTCATTATTTTTGGTTTGTTCTGATGAGTGCCTCTCTAAAGAATTTGCTTTACAGAACTCTAGAGGATGAGGAGTCAATATCTACTGAATTTTTCTGAAGGGAGTAAAGGATAGGAGGATTAATTTTAACTAAAGAAACAATGTTGCTCTTTGTTGCCAAGACTGAGCTGTATAATACAGTCAAGAAACAAAATGATGGGGAAACAATTTGAAGATTCACATCAGGATAGATAATCTACAACTAATTTGTCAGTTGTTTCAGTTACAAAATTGTTACATACATTTTGCATGTGGTTTTCCATCTTAAAAAATGATGACCGCCACTCTGTATGATCTACTAAGTACATGATTATTCAGAAACGTTTATAGTTACAGAAAAAATCCAGTGGTACAAAACTGCCAAAGATTCAAGAAGTATTACAGGTAGAATTTAAATTTGCTGTCATTACTGCTGACTGTTCACTTATGCTTAAATAATGTCTGTATCCAACATGATTTTTGCAGTCTTATATTAAAGTTATCTTTATGTTATTTGAATGAACACATCAGAAATAGAATCTCCAATGAAGCATTTTGTTTATCACTAGCAAAACAGAGAATTATTCATTACAATTTACCAGAGTTTCCCAATAGACACCTTATATGTTTATGAGGCACACTGCTGTTATTTTATCCTGCAGATTAAGGAGCAATTTCAAACTTATATCAAAGTTTACAAGACAGGAAAATTATGTGCATGAAAAGGAGGCACAGTGTGACACAGTGTAAGTTTAACCTCCATCTCGGGTGGCCACGTGATTTAATGTATAAGGTTCTCATCATCTGCATGCCCTTACAGAAGGCACCATTGCAGAACTTAAAAAAAAAAAAAAATTTTAAAACATTAAATATAATGTACATCTATAACACAAAACATGTACATGGTCTTATCACCTGCATGTTCTATAATAAAAGTATATTTACATTTAAATTTTAAAATAACAAATATTGCATAATTAACAAATGAGATGCTAGGTGAGACCAAAATAAAAACCTTCACCTCACAGCAGCCATTACAGAACTCAGAGTACACCCAAACAAACATGCCATTTCCCCTTAGGAAGGATATGTTTATATGGCAGGGGTATTGGTGTGAAATACCTCTGAGTTTTGCAATGGCACCATTACCAACTGAAATGAAATGCAACATAATATGGGATTTTTATCCCTTACAATCGAATTAAAATAACCACAAAATAATAATAGTAAATGGAAGGCAACTTAGCCTAGTTTGCATGTGCAAATCATCCTGTCAGTGCAGAAAGTAAACCTTGATATTAATGAGCTTTCATTTAATTTTCAGCCTACCTAATTCTGCTTAGGCTTGTAGTGAAGCATCATTGCATAGGATGGACAAGCAGAAATAAACTTGGATGGGGTTCTAGTCCATCCCAAGGTATGTTGCACTAAAACACACACCCATACTTACCCATCCTAGATCAATGTAGAGTTGCCAACTGCTGTGCCTGTATTTGGGGTTTGAAACGAAAAATAAAATACTTAGGGGGAAAAAATGTATATATGTGGTCATAAAATACAAATGCCACAAAAACAGTATGTGGATAGTGATTGTGGCAAGATACTTAATTCATTTTAGAATAGGGGTTAAGGGCTAGGATGGTGATGTTATACTAGCAACATCAGATGAAAAACATTAAGCAACTCAGAATGAGATTATTTTTCTATTTCTTCTATTTTCTAATCTGTTTATGTAGTTGAGGACCATGGAAAGTCATTGTCAGTCCTGGCAACACTGAGTACAGCATAAAAAACAACCTAGAATGTGTTGACAGTCCATCAGATAGCATACTCACACAAACATCAACAGTTACTCACAGTAGATCAGCTTATAGTTGCCTTTGAATTAAACAAGCACATCTTTGCATTGTGGGAAGAAATTCCAAGCAGAAACAATGAGAACTTGTAAAATGCACATGGAAAGTGTCTAAGCTCAAAATCCTGGATTCTGAACCTGTGAGGCAACATGACCGATGATTCTGCCACTCAGGTATTTTATGCTGTATCATAAAGTGAACTAAAACATGAAAAGTTGTAATTCCGGGTCACTACTGCTAGGTTACAAAGACATGAAGATTCAGTATGTTTAAGGTTGTCCGTAAATGCACATTTTACATTTATGGAGCATTATGTCAAAGATTTCACAGATTGAAAATTATATACAAGTTAAATCTCGTTATAGTGAATACCAAAGTAAAGAAATTTTCAGAATAACAAATACTTTTTGTGGGCTTAGACAAACGTTCATAGAACATCACATTAAAAAAATCTCATTTAAATTAAATATAAATCTCACTATAACAAATGGTTTTTAAACCAAAAATGGCTACCGAAGATAATAATGTGATGCAAAAAATACTTATTGCTGCTCCTACACTTTCTGTGCCAAATCTTAGGGACCCTACAACAGGTTGTCTCAAAGAAAGAGACAGTCTGTTGTGAAATTTACTGTCTTGGGCAGGTTTGGCGAACGTGTAGGTGCAACATCATACACATAGCAGAATTCTGAGACAGTGCTCCAACAAGCATCCGCATTGGTAGTTGTGTTGTGAGTGAATACTCTACTGTTTGAGTTTCATAGGGCTTCTGAAAGTTTTCTTTGAGATAAACAAAAAATATGATAAATGGCATCTGTTAATTCTGAAAGAAAAATTAACAATCTTGGAAAAAGTTGATTCTAGAATGAAGACAAATGACATGGCGAAAACATATAGAATCGTGTCTTCATCTTCATCTAATGACTCGTTTCACACAAACAGATACACAGAAACTTATTATGAATATCAGAATACATTTGCATTTTTAAATCAAAATGACTGCTCCAAAAAGGCTTTAGTAAGAACTTGGAATTTTTACATGTGGTTTATACAGTACATATTTCCTCTTAACTTGATAAAAGGCAATTAAGCATTTGCCAAGCATGTGCTGTGTTATGTTATGTCTTTTAAAAATGTCATTTAAAAGGAGAATTAATTACATAAAAATTTGTTTGTAAAAAAAAAGAAAATTTAATGATAGCTTATTTGAGAATGGAATAAAGTCAAACTGAAGAAAACCATATTTATGTTGCTGTTGCTACTTTACAGTTATGGTATAGGTTTTCATAATGACATATTGAGTATTTAAAGGAATAAAGGTGGCAAGGTAGAGTACTCACTTCATTTCCAAGTCCAAAGACTACAGTGGTGTGAAAAACTATCTGCCCCCTTCCTGATTTCTTATTCTTTTGCATGTTTGTCAAACAAAATGTTTCTGATCATCAAACACATTTAACCATTAATCAAATATAACACAAGTAAACACAAAATGCAGTTTTTAAATGATGGTTTTTATTATTTAGGGAGAAAAAATCCAAACCTACATGGCCCTGTGTGAAAAAGTAATTGCCCCCTGAACCTAATAACTGGTTGGGCCACCCTTAGCAGCAATAACTGCAATCAAGCGTTTGCGATAACTTGCAATGAGTCTTTTACAGCTCTGGAGGAATTTTGGCCCACTCATCTTTGCAGAATTGTTGTAATTCAGCTTTATTTGAGGGGTTTCTAGCATGAACCGCCTTTTTAAGGTCATGCCATAGCATCTCAATTGGATTCAGGTCAGGACTTTGACTAGGCCACTCCAAAGTCTTCATTTTGTTTTTCTTCAGCCATTCAGTCGTGGATTTGCTGGTGTGTTTTGGGTCATTGTCCTGTTGCAGCACCCAAGATTGCTTCAGCTTGAGTTGATGAACAGATGGCTGGACATTCTCCTTTAGGATTTTTTGGTAGACAGTAGAATTCATGGTTCCATCTATCACAGCAAGCCTTCCAGGTCCTGAAGCAGCAAAACAACCCCAGACCATCACACTACCACCACCATATTTTACTGTTGGTATGATGTTCTTTTTCTGAAATGCTGTATTCCTTTTACGCCAGATGTAACGGGACATTTGCCTTCTAAAAAGTTCAACTTTTGTCTCATCAGTCCACAAGGTATTTTCCCAAAAGTCTTGGCAATCATTGAGATGTTTCTTAGCAATATTGAGACGAGCCCTAATGTTCTTTTTGCTTAACAGTGGTTTGCGTCTTGGAAATCTGCCATGCAGGCCGTTTTTGCCCATCTCTTTCTTATGGTGGAGTCGTGAACACTGACCTTAATTGAGGCAAGTGAGGCCTGCAGTTCTTTAGACGTTGTCCTGGGGTCTTTTGTGACCTCTCGGATGAGTCGTCTCTGCGCTCTTGGGGTAATTTTGGTCGGCCGGCCACTCCTGGGAAGGTTCACCACTGTTCCATGGTTTTGCCATTTGTGGATAATGGCTCTCACTGTGGTTCTCTGGAGTCCCAAAGCTTTAGAAATGGCTTTATAACCTTTACCAGACTGATAGATCTCAATTACTTCTGTTCTCATTTGTCCCTGAATTTCTTTGGATCTTGGCATGATGTCTAGCTTTTGAGGTGCTTTTGGTCTACTTCTCTGTGTCAGGCAGCTCCTATTTAAGTGATTTCTTGATTGAAACAGGTGTGGCAGTGATCAGGCCTGGGGGTGGCTACGGAAATTGAACTCAGGTGTGATACACCACAGTTAGGTTATTTTTTAACAAGGGGGCAATTACTTTTTCATTTTTTTCTCCCTAAATAATAAAAACCATCATTTAAAAACTGCATTTTGTGTTTACTTGTGTTATATTTGACTAATGGTTAAATGTGTTTGATGATCAGAAACATTTTGTGTGACAAACATGCAAAAGAATAAGAAATCAGGAAGGGGGCAAATAGTTTTTCACACCACTGTATATAATGACAGCTTTTCTCCAGCTGTCACAAATGCTTGTTTGGTTAACTGGCAACTCTCAGCTGGGTTAGAACCTGTAAAAATTGACTATTGACTTGACTACGTAGGAATACTGCAGCAGTGCGTCCCTTTGAAATGGCTGCCCAGAACAGAATAGATGCACAAGTGCAGCATGTTTTTAAAATGAATCACTGCAACATTAGCTGACAGTGAAGAACATTGCAGCAACCTCAGTGGAGTGACAATGGAGTGCTGTGTTTCATGAGAGGCACTTCTTTGTGGATCATAGGGCCAAGTGTTTCTATTGTTACAAATTTTTAAAACATCAGTCACAAAAATAAATCATCTTGCTTTTCCATAGCTTGGATGGAATAATTTGAGAATCAAATATACAAATTAATTAACAGCTGTTGAATAATCTCTCAATTACTAGACAACACACCTTTTTTAGAAACAATTCAAAATCTTACACTCGGCCATGCCATCTCAAATAAACAATTTCAATGTTACATGCAGTAATTGCTGGTTCAATCAGGCCACCTCTAACACTCACGATTAACGATTAAAATATAAAAAAATGGAAAGAATGCAAACAGACTGTATAGTTCTTGTCAAAATAAGCATACAATTCAGCTTAGATGAGATGCAACTACAGAATAAAAGCTACATTTCTTAATGTGATTTAGAGGTGTTCAAAACATTTCCCATGCAAGCTAAAAGCTGACATTATGAAATGTGAAGATAAGGTGAGAATGATAAAGATCAGAGCTTGAGAAAAATCTCATCTCAGAAAAGCAGATATGCTGATCCATGACAATATATAATAGTTAAAAAAATGAGTCTAGAGAACTGTTTGATATAAGAAATGTCCAAAAAAGGGACAAGAATCCATTGCAAATTAATAATTACATAGAAAATGTTGCATCTAGTAAATGAAGGCTAGTGGCTAAGAAGAAAGACATCAAGGGAGGAACTTGTAAATTCAAATCTGTCTGCTCACTATTCTAGAATTATAGTGGTAAACAAAAACACCCATTTTCTTTTATCCTGAACAATACCTATCAGGATCTAGCAGATTTAATGGGTTCTTTGTGCTGCTTCTTGTCATTTTTTTTTCTTTTATGCTAGTATTCATTGTTTTGCCTTGCTTTAAGGTGTTGCTATGCTTTAGACAACACAACCACATGCATTTATGCTTACACTAAAGTTTGACCTTATGGCTACCATTTTGCAGAAAACATATTCTGTAAAAAGTAAGTGGTGAATGGAAGTCACTCATTACATTTTTGTGCGGTTAGGGCATTCTGGAGGCGAAAAAATATATATTTACAGTATTATTTAGTGGCAGCTAAAAGCTTACATAGAAGAAATGCTCATAGTTTTGTAAAAAGAAGCACCTTAATGTTTAGGGGAAGAAGGAAATTATATTTTAGGGGGGAAAAAGGCAAAACAAAGTCCATTCCATAGTTGAAGAAACAACAGAATCAAGCTGCATGCTTAGTGGAGGAAGGAATCATAAGAAATTAGAGGATCACTGAGCAAAGAAAAAGTACATCCAAAGGAAAACCAGTCAAAAAATAGGCTATGAAAAATTAGATGTCAAGTGGCAAACTAGATCAAAGACAAAATTTAGAGTTTGCTGACAAGAGGAACAATTAGAAAAAATTAGAGTACTGATGAAAAAAAAAACAGTGAGAGTTTGTATTTAGAAAGGGAAAATATATTCTGGTGCTCAAGAAGAAAACAAAGATGTATAAATAAGAGAAAAACATGGATAAATTAAGCAAATTGGCCGTGTGAAGTACAAAAAAGTGTATTAAGTATTGTAAAAGGCTGCAAAGAACAAAATAAAATCTTACATTGTTACACTGTCATCCTAGTTGCTATTTTAGGATTTAAAAGTTTAAGTTTTGTTTCTCAGATATCTGGATTGAGATTTACATGCTTGAAACTTGAATAAAAGGTGTCATTTTGCTTGGCTTTTCTCTACATGCTTGAAACTTGAAATTTCTGCCTATGAATCTTGGTTTTCTGTCAGTCTAATTTAGAAAGGACTTACTTATTTTGACCTTAATATTCCCCATCTTAGGAATTTTAATGTCATTGGTTTTAAGGATTGCCTGATTACAAACCACTTCTCTACTTAAAAATTGAACATTAAAAATCTAGTGACAATAAACAAAACCAGCAAACAAATGTTTTTTAATGATGATCTAACCCACTAGAAAATAATACCTACCCTAAACACAATATGAACAAATACTAGCAAAATAGACTTTATATAATTGTATACTTTTGTTGGTATTGTATTATTCTCAACTGTTCTGAGTAGACATCTAAGTTAGAATTTGATTGTTTTCATCTCGCTTACTTCTACTGGAAAAAAAAAATAAAAAAATATTAAATATTAAAATAGCACCATATTAAAATGGGAAAATACAGAAAAACTAAGGCTATGTCATTTCAATTGTCCACAGATGCTGTGAAGCAAAATCCAAGTGCGCTGAACCTTCCAAATATTAGCTTTAAATAAATGTATAAAATAACTGCACAAACATGAAACAAAGTGCTATAGATATTAATGTTGTGCCCTTTTAAATACAAGAGTGTAATAATAATAAAAAAATCCAGTTAAATTAAAGCTATAAGGAGTCAGAGAGAGAGCCTGGTAACCATGTCTTACCAATTCAGTATTTACACTTTGTCTAGTGCTCTCACTGAAGGAGCAGACCTGCACGTTTCTAGGGTGCAACACTAATTAACTCCTCATGACAACAACAGAACAAACATTATATATTACCTTTATACATGTAGAGTGCTAATTTTGGGAATGTTCATCAACAATATACATGTGAAAAAACCTAAAACACTTAGCTACACATCCACAGATTGTGCCCTTGACAGCTAATGTCTGATTTGGCCTCTCTTCATGTGATTGTCAGACTGAAACAGTTCTGTAGTACAGGATGGTATTTTATCTTACCTTACTCTTGTAAGGTGTGAGCCCATAGGTGTTAGAAAATCTTTCTGTTCTCATATGCCTCCCCAACTAGCTTAGTGATCATTGGTTTGTTCAATAGATTGTGGCAGCCTAAGGACCTGATAATTCTGTGCTGAGGGAAAAATATTATTATCACAGGATTCAATGCACTGTTCATGTTTGCTTTTTTTTTCTAAACCAGCAACCAATTATCCAGCTAAAGATGTTTCTTCATTTTCTATCATAGATTCCTGGCAAAGAACATCAAACAACTCCAAGTACTGTACTCCTATACTCCTATCACGGCACACTAATCCAGCACAAGGAACACAAAGAAAACCAAAGGGAAGAATATGCAAGTTAACATACAATACAATGACTAGTCTCAATTCATATTTAGAAAAAAAAAGAAAGCAAATACAAACGATAGTTATCTATTCTTGTCCACATATTCAGGTATTTTCACAAATCATAAATATAACATGCTTGAAGCAGCAGGAGAACATAAATTAACTATCTAAGCCAATGACATGTTAAAATAACAGTAAGAAGTAATTTAGCTGCAAAGACAGAAAATGTATGAAATAAAATCTGCAATCACATGGAACCTTGAGGAGGTTGGCTGTCTGTAATACCAACTAAATCATTCTGTCCTCAAAACCCTATAACAACTGTAGAATCACAGATTTGGTCTGCTTAAACAATCATATTTTTTAATTATTCAATTTGAGTTTCATCCAAGTGAATAAGCTTTAGAAAGCTGCAGGTCTTCCTTGCAACCACACTCATATCATTTATTTCAGTTCAGCATATCGGAGTCTTTGGCAATGTGTGTATGTGTCTTTCCCTCTTTTAGGAGATATCAGGGCTAACTAATTGTTTTCTATAATTATACTTTATGGTTTTGTATCAAGTCATATTTAAGAGCAATAATTATTTACATCTAAAAATAAAATTATCCTGGACATATTAACTGGCTATATAATCATTGTTAGAGTAACAGCCCTATTATCATTTTAACCTGTGGCTAAGCATAACAACTGGCATTTTACAGTATCTACCCATCTGCTTGTGGTGTCTGTCCTAACTACCATCAGAACTAGCCCATGACAGAATTACAGTCCATCGCCGCAAACACTCACAGTCACTGAGATAGGACCAGTTTAATGTTCAGTTAACTTCACCCGTCCTTTTTGGGAATGAGGAAGGTAAACTGTAGCCAGAAACAAGGCAGACAGAAAGACAAAGTGTCAGCTCCACTGTAACAGTAAATTTAAACCAAGCTTCGTGCAGCTGTGAGTCAGCATTGTCACCCCCCAGGTCTCAACTGATAATTGAGGGTGCTCAAAATAGTTCAAAACATCTTCTTTATACAACACTGTAATTAAAAAATGATCAGAAAAAGTACAAACATCCACTAATATTTCCTTAATGAAATTAACTTTTTACTGCCAGGGATTTTCAATTGCAAAAACTGGTTAAACAAAGTAAAAAAGGAACTTAATTAAGATGTAAATTCAATACTAGACATGAATTACATGCAGATTAAAAGATTATTTGAGTCAAAAACCTGCAGCCAGTATGGCCCTCAAGGAGCAAACTTGCTCATCCCTATCATAGGAACAGTCATAACTAGAGTAATTAACCATGCACTTGCTATCCTCTGAAGCAGGCAATGCTACATTTATTATGATCCTAGAATTAGACATTGTCTTTGATGCATTTTACCGCACTATTCAATCAAATAGGCTTGAGAATTATAGTGGACTATTAAGCTGTTCTTATGTGGTGCACCTTACTCAACAAATTATTTTCAGAATGTTCAAAACTCTAATGACAGTGCTAGTTCAGTTATGGGATCAATATTTTTTTATCTGCTTTTATAACCATTTCAGAGAGTTCATTAGAAGCATTACATTCATTTACATTCATAAGCAATTAGTCCTAGTCATTAAACTCTGATAATACTTAGTTAATGGAAGTTGTGCATTTAACAATGCAACACTTAAAATAAGACTGATGTCTTAAACTTTTGTTCTTCTAATCTAATCTGTCAGGAACATTTCTTTTTTTAACATAGGTCTCACTTGCAATATGGCCATTCATTCCTCAGTCTTTACACCTTTGTGTTATGACACATACAAGTTAATTCAGCCACCTTCATTAAGTGAATTATAACTGAAAACAGTAAAATACAATAGTCCTCGAAAGCTATTATTATTATCATATCAATATCTTTAGCTGACACCTTTACTAATGGTGATTACCAGATCTGGACACATTACAGGTGCTTACAAATGGAGCTTGGCTAGGTTAAGTGTCTTGGTCAGGGTCATACAGTGAGCTGCAGGCAACAACTGAAACAGCAATTTTGTGTTTTTAAGTCACTACACTTCTACTGCGTGCCTCTGGCTATTTCTGTCCTTAAAAGCTGTCCATCAGAACAAAAGTGCAATAAGTACAGCAAGTAAATGAATACAGTAAACAGAACTGTGTAACACATTTAGCATCATATGAAAAAATCAAATAAAAATAAAGGAGTCAGAAAGTACCTAATTAGGTACTATAAAGATAACTTTGTGGACATGAGTCATCAATATACTCCTCTACCTCACAGGTTAAAATTTAAATAAATGATCAAAGACAGTTGGTCTTCATATTATATTTGTTAATTCTTTCAAGAGCGACTGTTTAAAAAAATATCCTTTGAGCATTAGGTTTATGCATAGCACGTTTTGTGAAGGTTTTATCATTTGCAATGTTAAACTAATGTATTTCAACAGGTTTTACTGAGTATACCTCTAGCCACATTGTTCACTGGTTAAAGTCCACTAATGACTACCTCTTGTGAAATCCAACCATATTAATGGCTACTGTAACTTAAATTCTTCTCTTTACATATTGCTTTCTTCATCAACATTTAGTTTATGTGTATGCTACCTTTACCTACACAGCAGAGGTGATCTATCACAGCCAGCTCTCCTGAAGATTTAGGCATTTGGAGTCAAGTTAGGCTTTGGTAATCAAGGGGCCTGTCACACTGGAATTTATGGACCGGGTTGAACATATTGGCTTTAGCTCCTGACCCTTTTGCCCTCATTTGCACATCTATCCTTTTTGATTTCAGAAAAACATTCCATAAATTTAATTTTTTCATCACTTGACAATTCTTTTTCCTGATAGATAGATAGATAGATAGATAGATAGATAGATAGATAGATAGATAGATAGATAGATAGATAGATAGATAGATAGATAGATAGATAGATAGATAGATAGATAGATAGATAGATATGAACACACACCGCAATTACTAAAAATGAAGAACATTAAAAAGAAATAAGAAATTCTGACTCGTCACTCACAGTCATAGTGAGGCATTATGCAGACATATTGCTGTGAGTATGAATGAGCTCCAGTATCATTTTTTGACACAGTTCTGTTGAATTTGTTGGATGAAAGTATTTAGTGTTAGTGTGTCAGGGAGAGGATGTGCAGCATTGTTCACAATGGTACTCAGCTTTGTTTTCCTGTTCTCCTTTGCTGCTACCTCCAGTGGGTCCAGAGTGTATCCCATAACTGTGTCTGCCTTTTAAATCAGCTTGCTGATTCAGTGAGTCTCTCTTGAAGTGATGTTACCGGCCTAGCATACCACAGTGTACATCACACTGGTCACCACTGAGTTGTAGAAGATGTGAAGGATGTCTCTACCCACATTAAAGGAGTGCAGTCTTTTAAGAAAAAGGGCCTGCTCTTCCCTTTCCAATTTTGTTCCTCTGTGTTACAAAACAAGTCCAACCTGTCTTTGCTGTGGACCCCCCAAGTACATATTGGAGTGCACCATTTCTATTTTCTCTCCCTGAATAGTGAGCAGACATTTTGACTATTTGGATTAGTAACACAGGCTCCATTAAGTCACTTTTTTCCATTTATGTTTAATCATTAGAACATTAAAAACATTGACAGATGAGAGGAGAACATTCAGGCTTTTAAGCTCATTTGTTTAGCTATTAATATGTCATCCAGATGTTTCTAAAGGTTTCTGCTTCAACTATCTATTTCAGTAGTTTGTTCCAGATTCCCACATCTCTTTGCATAAAAAAAAAATGTTTCCTGGCTTCAGACCTAAATGCATTTCCCCTTAATGTCCACTGATGTCCTTGAGTATGTGATCATCCTTAAGCCAAAACAATTGCTGCTGGATCTAACTTATTAGTGCCTTTTAGAAATTTGAAGTCCTGGATTAGGTCTCCATGAAGTCTCCTCTGTTCAAGACTAAATAGATTTAATTCTCTGAGTGTCATAGTAAGACATGTCCTTAAGTCCCAAGATGCGCTTGGTTGCTCTCATCTGCACAGCATCAAATGGTGCCAAGTCTTATTTGTAGCGTGTTGATCAAATACTCCATATTGCACCCAAACCTCCAGACGTAGTTTTACCAGTTGATTATATAGTCTAAACTCAATAACACTCAATTTATATTCAACAGTTTTAACAATATACCTACAGTATATAACCTAACAGTTTACTGGCCTTTTTTTTTTGCTTATTCACATTGCTTAGACAATGAAAACGTTGTTTCAATATAACTCCCTAAATCCTTTTGAGAGGATGCTCCCTGTAGAAAAGTGTCTCCCACTTTCTATTTACAGGTATAATTAAATTATTCACTAGGTTTAAGTGGGGGGAGGAGTTATTTTGTAATTTCACACATCCTGTTACTTTTTGTATTTCTTTAATTCTCTTCAATAAAGATTTGTTCACAAACAAATATTAGGATTTGGGTTCAGGTTTAGAACAGTTTTTCACATAACAATTTAAGCTTGGGTTGACTTCAAGTTTGTTTACTAATAAGTAAAAAATAATTATTTTTTATACTTTAAACGTATTTCCATTAGAATACATTTATTAAACATGTTGCATGTGCATTCTCTTCTTCACTCTATTTCTTTTGTATGTGTGTTAACAGAAACAAGATTGTAAAAATTGTACTTTCCTTGGAAGAAAATCTAATTCTAAAAAGAGAAGGATGACATACATACATGGTGTTGTATGATAAATTATAGTGGCTTACTGAATATGTGTATCGTAACGGTACTGCATGAAATGAAATTGTACTTTTTTTGCTTTGCTACCTTCCTAACATGTGCTGTATCAAGAAAACAAAGTATATGCTAAATATAGGGATATAATACCTTGTATATTAATCAGACAAAATCAACAATTATGGACAACAGATTTTTGCCAATGTGTGAATATTATAATGACTCTAAAATTATATCCAAATTTCCTTTTAAATAAAAAATAAAAAAACACACACAGAAAAACAGTGCAGATGCTGATTTATGAGTGGGATACTCATACGTATTGGTTTTAAAAAGTTCATATGGACAGTAACGTAGAAATTTCAGAGCACCAAATGTCATTATCTAGTAGTGATGTACAATGTCTCATTTACAAGATTTTTTACAACTCAGTTATAGAGTTCTCAACAATTAGATTTTAGTGTAACCTGACAAAAAGTGGCTTCACACCAGTCGAAATGCTGATACAGTCAAAAAACATTGGTTGATTTGCTGGCTAAATAGCCTCATAACACCAGCTTTACTGATTGTATTTTAATATTTTAGACCCTGCACTTAGAAATACTTTTTTCTAATTCAGAAGTAGTTTTGTTTAAAAAGAATAACATCAATTGCTATGCAGTACTTTAGAACATTTCAATAAATTAATTCTTGTTATTCCTATTCACCTAATGTCTCCAGAATAACACTGAATGAATACAGCCGGCATTAAATCAATGTCATTCCAAAGATAAGTGTGTTAGGTTATTTGGGAACTCTGCATTGGGCTGGTTTGAGAGTATGTGCATGTAGAAGAGTACCTTCTATTAGACTGATGCCCCATTTACTAAGATTGGCTTTGGATTCCCTCAAACAGGAAATGAAATATACAGATGAGGAAAATGAAGGATAGATTCATCGTTTGTGAGTTACTCTTTGGAGTAATGTACAAACTTTGCTTATATATTTAAGAACTTTAAAGATATTAATTTTCATTGACAGTTACTCTTGTTCACAATGTGTGTTGTATTACAGAGTCCATTTAGTCTGTTTAGCTTTTTTTACCTACGAGACGAGCTCATTCTTCTGCTTTGAATACAGAGAGAAAATCACTTCCTAAATGATTTGCTTATTGCATGATATTATCTAACTAGACAGAGTAGGAAATAAAAGGCCCTTTTTACTGATAGTAAATCATTGTTAGACTAGAACAGTAAACAAGTTAATTCTCATTTAGCGTGCACTCTATATTTTCTGAGAAAGCAAGTGCAATCCGATATAATATGTGTGAATTGGCATAATTTGTCGTTACACTTTTCTCCTAAAGAAATTCCAGTGTTGACACTTTTCTAGGAGCAGAATTATTAGAGATTATGTAGTGCTTTTGTCATTTTTCATCAAATGTACTATACATACTGTATATATTTTTGAGTATTGATAATTAAGGTAATTTCGTAAGTATTCACTGCACAGACCTTATCTGTTTAAAGAGATAGTCCTAAGGTGTTGTACCATGTTAGCCATTATAAATGTAGTGAAAAGTCAAGCAAAATGACCCCTTTTATTGGCTAACTAAAAAGATTACATTATGCAAGCTTTTGAAAGCTTGCATATTGTAATCTTTTTAGTTAGCCAATAAAAGGTGTCATTTTGCTTGACTTTTCACTGTTTAATGGAGATAAATCATTGTAAATAGCAATGTCTTTATTATCCAGCACTGTTTAGGGTCCAGCACAATGGGATGATTCATATATTTAAATGTCTCTGTCCGCCGCAAAATGCCCCCTCAATTAGCATTCTACTTTACCTTACAGTTTAGTGGTCTGTGAGGTATCACTTATTGGGCATCACCCATAGAAGCAGAGTTTAATACTCTGGCACAAAATAAGAGTTATTTGACTATTGTGGCTTCGTTCTTAAATAGAGGTCCTTGTTAGGATTGTTCTTTCCTTTGTTTCATTTTGTTTGCACACAGTTTCTTACCCGTTCAGCAACCACAACCATTTCCTATGATAAGCTTTCCTGTGACCCTGCTCTGAATAGCAGGGTTTAGAAGATGAATGAATGACTTAATGCCATTTTGTTCATAAAATTTAACTCTTACCCAATAGTCAAATACCATTGCATTTCTTTACCAAGTTGGCAAGTTTTTGTTTCATGACCACAGAACCTATAGGTATAGATGATGTTCCCTATTTAGTTCTCCATTGATTGCAGCATTGTACTGGTGATAACCTGGTAATGGATACCAAAGTGGAAGTGCAGATGACTTCCAATAGTTATTAACTATTTTGGTAGTTTCTCTTTTCTTTTCAAATATTAGATGAAAGAAACCGGGACATTGACGGGATGATAATTTCACATCAAGAAGATTTGAAGTGCTTTTTTATTTATTTCTTTTACCACTTTTAGGGATTATAATTGCGAAAGGCAACATGTTTCAATAGTTAGATATACCAAGACAAATAAAATTTAGAGATATCTCAAAATGGATTTTAACATACACTACCGGTCAAAAGTTTAAGAACACCTCAGTTTTTTCCCTCTAATTTAATCAGTTGAAATGCAACAAATGGCCTAAATTGATGAAAAAGTAAGCAGTAAACTACCACAGATTTAAATTCAAAGTTTAGGTTAGCAAAAACTGAAAAAGGGAAATTTTAGAATATTACAAATGAGCCTTATTCTGGGAACAACTAATAGGTTACAACCTATAGATGTTCTGCAGCAATTAAATTAAATTAAGCATTGTAAGTTGAAGCAAACAATTTGTACAGGTGTCCCAATTCTGTTGATTCCTTAAAAACCCTCTGTCCGTCTTAGAGCAGAGTTGGAACAGACTGTGCTACTATCCTCTGAAGTACTATTTGGACAATATTACACTGTAGAAAGTTGTAAATTCCAGAGATAATGGCAAGAAATTGGCAATTAACAAATTAAATGAGACAGATCATTATTACCCTTAGAAGTGTAGGCCTTTCATTTAGAGAAACTGCAAAAAAAAATTAAAAAAAAAAATCAAAATGTCAGTGAGTATGATGTCCTACATAATTCAAATGCAATTAGAAACTAGAAAAACTGGCAGACCCAAAGTCCCAACCCAATCAGAAACCAAGCTTCTGAGGGTCACCAGCTTGTGTAATAGGTGCCAACAGCACAACAGCTTCAAGCACAGCTTAACAGTGGTCGAAAAAAGCAAGTCTCGGTTTCTACTGTGAAGAGCAGAATTGGTCCTACAGGTTTGACAAGGCTAGTGGCAGTAAGAAAGCCATTCCTTAAAGGACAAAATAGGACCTTGAAATACCGGCTCTGGTGGACTAGTGCAGAGTGGAAGAAAGTCTTATGGATCGATCAAAATTTGAAATCTTTGGTTTATTATGCACTGTCAAGTTGGTAAAAGAATGGTTCCACAGTGTGTTACACCAACTATCAAGCATGGAGGAGGAAGTGTGATATTCTGGGGCTCTTTTGCTGGAGGCAAAGTTGCTGACTTGTACAGAGTAACTGACATTCTGAATCAAAAAAGTAAACACAGTTTGGTTGTTATATAAGCAAAAGGTGGCTACTTCGATAAATCAAAAATTTGAATAAAACTTTGTATACCTTGACTTATTTTTTTGTTTGCCATTGTTTATTTGTTCTATGCTTTAATTTCATGAAACATTGAAATATTAAACTGCATGCATTTCCATAAAAACTGAGGTGTTCAAAAACTTTTGATGGATAATGTATACAGTGGACAGCCCTAGAGTTGATTGATAGATAGATAGATAGATAGATAGATAGATAGATAGATAGATAGATAGATAGATAGATAGATGGATAGATGGATAGATAGATAGATACTTTATTAATCTCAAGGGTATATTCACTCCAGCAGCATACTGATAAAAAACAATATTAAATTAAAGAGTGATAAAAATGCAGGTATAACAGACAATAACTTTGTATAATGTTAACGTTTATCCCCCTGGGTGGAACTGAAGAGTCACATAGTGTGGGGGAGGAACAAGTCTCAGTCTGTCAGTGGAGCAGGACAATGACAGCAGTCTGTCGCTGAAGCTGCTCCTCTGTCTGGAGATGATCCTGTTCAGTGGATGCAGTGGATTCTCCATGATTGACAAGAGCCTGCTCAGTGCCCGTCACTCTGCCACGTATGTCAAACTGTCCAATTCCGTACCTACAATATAGCCTACCTTCCTCACCAGGTTGTCCAGGCGTGAGGAGTCCTTCTTCTTTATGCTGCCTCCTGAGCACACCACCACGTAGAAGAGGGTGCTTGCCACAACTGTCTGATAGAACATCTGCAGCATCTTATTGCAGATGTTGAAAGACGCCAGCCTTCTAAGGAAGTATAGTCGGTTCTGTCCTCTCTTACACAGAGCATCAGTATTGGCAGTCCAGTTCAATTTATCACCCAGCTGCACTCCCAGGAATTTATAGGTCTGCACCCTCTGCACACAGTCACCTCTGATAATCACGGGGTCCATGAGGGGCCTGGTCCTCCTAAAACCCACCACCAGCTCGTAGACTTGGAAGCCTATCAGATATTAAACTGACAGGAATGCAACCGCAAACACAATTGTAGCCAAGAAAACGCAGAAAATCAATGCTGCGGCTGGCCTTGGAGAAAGTTGCTTCTGCCCTAGAACTTCGCCAGGTTGTACACTTTGACTGAATTTTTTATTTGCAAGTGTTAATTTGTTCTATGCCTTGCTTTCATGAAACATTGAAATATTAAACTGTTTGCATTTCCATAAAAACTGAAAAAACAGGTATTCTAAAAATTTTTACCGGTAGTGTATATGGAAATGCATTTAACATATCTTAAAATGAATTACAGATATCTGAAAATATGTATGTTTCAAGATATCAAGAATACATTTTAAGATATCGCGAATAGATTACAAGATATTTTGAAATCATACTCCGTTCATGTTATGTTATCTTAAATGCATTTCAAGATATCTTGATTGAACAGTATCTTAAAGGTCCTGTATATTTTGAGATACCTCTGTAGGCATTCTGAAATATCTAAAAATGTTCTAAATGGGACTTCCTGTCTATTTTAAAATAAGTTGAAATAGTTTAATATATAATGAAATTTGCAGGAAACCATTTTGAAATATCTTGAAATGCATTTCAGATATCTTAAGAAAGCAATCAGGAAGCTATTTTGAGATACTGAAATGTATTTGATATATCTTAAAATGTGTTTTAGCTATGGAAATATCTCAAATTTGTTTCCAGGTATCTCAAAAGGGCTTCTTCTCAGATATCTGAAACACATTTCAAGACATCTCAATATAACGTCCCGCTTTTTGTAAGATATCTTAAATACATTTCAAGATATTTTAAAATACACAGGAAGTTGCATTGAGAGAACAGGAAAATGATTTTGAGATACTCTCCAAAAAGTATTTTAGATATCTTAAAATGCTTGCAAGGGCAATTTGAGATATCTCACAAAGTATTACAGATCTCCTAAAATACTAAGGAACATATTTTGAAATACCTGGACATTCATTTCAGATATCCTAAATAGTGAATATTTTGAGAGATTGTTAAATGTTAACTTGCTTTATTATGTAGTTAGCACAAGTATCTCACATCTCCAAATGTGTGCATTTCTTTTCTAAATGAGTCACTACAAATGTGGTGTTTGCATGTTACCCCACACCTTAGCAGGTGTTCTATGGCTCCTCTGATTCCTCCCCACATCCCCAAAAGGTTCATGTTGGGATAAGTGAGTGTAGTGTGTAAAAATGCCCCAAGATAGAGTGATTGCTCATACTTTGCATTCAGTGCTGAGTGCTTAGACTTCAGCTACCTGTATTCATACTTAGAAAAGGAATGATTTTATTGTCAATGCCCTATTTCTTTGGTATTGTGAAAAAAAAATACTTTTTTGCTTAGATTGCTTTTTATTTTAATTTTTAAGAATATAGTTAGAGTGTAAACACATGTACTAATGACTATTGAGTCTGTTTTTTTTTTATTTCTTTGACACATGTACTCAATATCCTGAGCACTTCTGCATGCATTATGTTAGTGTGCTTGATAGTGGTATAATCTTATTAATGCGCTTGCTTCTTTGGTTGAGCAGAGGTGCTCTTTACCCATATTTATTCCCTATTTGTGGATCAAGGGAATTCTGCAGAGTTTTAAAAGACTATTTCATTAAAATGTGTCAATGTAAAAATGAGAAAACATATTGCTTAGTTTGAAGGCACTGTATGTGAAAATTACAATAAAACAATTGTAATATAGAATGATATGTTTTATTCAACAAAGTTATTGACTGATTTCTCCAGCATACCCAACAACAAAAAAGAAATAACACCAAAAAGTAGCATAAAATGTTCTGACGGCATTATTTCTAACTGAACCAGAGATGATCATTTAAACCTGAGCTTTTTTTTTTATTGTAAAACAATATGCAGTATTTTAGAAACATTCCTGAATGTTTTTTCTCATTTGTGTTAGCATGAATGTAGTTCCTGAAGGCAATATTTGATACAACTATGCATCTCAGAGACTTAATACAATAATAAAATAAAAAACTATGGATGAGAAAGAACTTCTATTTAGAACTAATTACCAGCATACTGTACCTATGCCCTAGGTGGGCAAGCCATATAGTCAGGATTGGCAACAGCAGCAGCAGCAATAAAAAATCATAAGCCGTCCTATAGGCAGGTTCATATAAAATCTTTCTGTAATAGTAGGGTACAATGCACGTATTAAAACAATTTCTTTTATTTTCCTGATGCTTCATATAAGAGGAGGTCACATCTCTGTTTGTTAAATACATTTTTTTCCATCTCAAATATAGATACAAGCCTTATATTGTAAACTGAAAAACCTGAAAGAATTGCATTGATGTTAAAACCATAGTTTAAGGGCACATATTTATATGCACTGCCCACCATGATGACATAATCAATACAGTACCTAAAAAATTAGAAGGTACAAAGAAAGCACAGAAAAAAATCAAACAATACTGCCCTCAATGAAAATCAATGGTAAAAATGAAGAACAATGTTCTAAATTCAAAGTTCTCAAAGCACTTAAATCCTGACTCTTGCTAATCTTTATTTGATTTTCTCGGTCTATACAAAAGGCCAGCCCCACTGGCACCTGATGGGTTGTCAGTCTTCCAGAGTTCGTGGAAAATATCCTATATTATATATAAAACATTTTCCCTTGGACTCCTCTACATGGGGGTATACCACACCACTAGTGGGCCTTTCCTACCAATGCTGGAAAATTCAGGTTTCTTTTGGTCATTTTCTGCCTTTTTTGCAGGTCTGATACAGGACTTTTCCTCTGTTCTATGCCAACTTGGTGGTGCCCTTACCAGTACTAACATCTCATCTCTTTAAACTATGCCAAAATGACATCGTATATCATGTTTTGAAAGTTATGATCTGAAAACGGCAGGGATCTAAACTAGGAATCACTAAACCAATATGTCTATATTATGAGGACATCTAATAATTCAAATTCAGAGGGAAAAATATTTGATTTCTATCAGAATATTTATTTTCCACCAGATGAAAGCCTTTGATTTGTAGTTAATGATCTGCCTGTTAATAAGAGATGCCCCTTCAGTCTCAGCTTTTAAATCCAGACTGAAAACACACTATTTTAGTCTAGCATACTGATTTGAGCAGACGACTAGCTGTGCATACTGAAGCTCTGTTTTTTAGTTATTTGTACAAAAATGTACGTAATACAATATTTAAAAATATTACTAACCCTCTTCTATTATGTTTCTCTTTTTAGCATCCTGATGTCTTACTTGGTGCCACTGGTCTGCTGCCAAGCTGCTCTCCTGCCAATGGAAAAGCCATCTCAGATAAAGGAGCACTGGAATAATTGAATGGAAAGATTCTTTTATCGAAGTGGATGGCTCATCACAGATTCTAAACAAGAACGCTCAGGAGGATGTGGCCAGTTGGCCAAGGACTCCAGGACTGGGACTGTGTTAGTCTTTTTTGCTTGACTTGTACTTGTAAAGTTCAGACAAGAAACACAAATTGTACTTGAGTTTAAATAACACGCCAATATTGACATCACAAGCCTATGAGCACATGCATAGAAATCCATATGCTCTGCGATGGCACGACTTGCAGTAAATGGCTGTGATGTCTGAAATGTTAAATGCACAATAATATTCTGATGTCCACAGAACCCACCAAAAACTGAATTTACAGTATAAAATTAATTAAACAGTGGTTGAAATTTTGGCCTATTTCATTTTAAATGGAAAATAGAATACTTTATGATTGCATTATTGTGGGTAAGTAAATCAGTTTCATGTTAAACTGTACTATTTTCAATAAATGATTTTATACTTTATCAAAGAGCTAGTAATACTTCAAGTACCCTTTGTATGCTACTATTAATGTTATATTGACAATGCTATTAAACGTTTACACATTATTATAATAAACTTGAAATATATGTAATTTTCATTTTGCATTATTATGCATCATTTTTAAAAGAGTGATACTGTTTTTTTATAATGTATTATATCTCAAGTTATAAAATACAAGTAATTTTTAGCAGTCTGTACTGAAAAGTAGGTATGAATTTTATGAGGTATTATAAAGTAAGTAACAGAATAAATTACTTCTAAATAGCTATGCGATATCAGGTATTTTACATACCATTAGGGTGTTTAATTGTATGTATAGATTTGGTATAAATATAGTCAAAATGATATTTTTGGGCATATTCATAACTCTGAATATTATTAGAGAGGTAAGAAACACTAAACATAACACTAAAAATATAAAAGCAAATGCTGTGACCATGTTAAAAATATTACTGAATTACGGTAAGAGCATTTGAGAATAGAAATTTTTATTATCACAGAAAGGATCCTGAATGATAGCATGGTAACAAGAAAGCCTATTCAAAAAATGCACATGAAAAGAAAATCACAAGAAGTGATTTCTGATTAATTGGTTAAGATTTAGCAATTTTCTAAGATAGTGGCCAGTCAAAAGGGAAGAATTTCAAGCTTTAAGAAACTAATTGCTTGCTAATTCAAACTATTTCTAATCATGATAGTGGTGAAAACAGTTAGTGCTGCCTGGACTGGCTGGTATCCCAAACTATAGGACAAGATTTACTTACAGGATTCTACTTTTACAGCTAAAGGTAACCAGATGTTATAATTATTTCCACAGCATGTGTTGTATATAATATAATCAGTTGCATATTTTAAAACGCTTTCTAAAATCAATATACTGTGTACTTAACCATATGGAATACACAAAGGAAATCACCAGAGTTTTAATTGTTCTTACTGCTGCTTTTCATATTCCAGGTCATTATATTTGTCTGTGCACTGTCTTACTTTGATAAGTCCTTATATACAATACTTCCTCATTACTGATCAAAAGCTCCAAGTTGCTTTAAACAGAGTTATCACATCATCAGCAGCCCGGTGCTCTGACTGCACATTGCAAACAAAATTACTGTGTATAATAAAACAAATCCAGAAATGTAAGGAGAGTACTTAAAACAGTGTGCAGTGAAAATGGCTTGAGTACAGCTTTATCATCTGCATTAGGCCTTAGTTATGATCAATTTTAGTTAAATACAATGCATAGATATGTATACACTATTTGTAAAATGTTGCACATCATTTTTCACTTACAGCCTGCACATATACTACTGCATGTACCTAACATATCATGTTACCTGTTTAATTTTGTCCAACTGATACATTGCTGCATGTTGTTGGACTTGTGATCACAGCTTCTGACTCAAATGTAAGTGGTCAAAAATAATTAAAAACACAAAAGGTTTAATCGCCTGAATACTAATTTCATTGAAGCAAATTGTTCACTGATTGGGACCAGGGGTGAAATGAAAGCAGTAATCAGAAAGATTCATTAGGACCAAAAATAGAATTTTCAAAAATTTGGTAAAACTCCACATAATGATCTACATGACAAAAGACAATGAGCTGTAAACTGCATGCATCTAAATTCATAAGGCAAGCTTGTTTGACTAATTACTTTTTGGAATGAGTACAGCCGCACGTTTATTGCTTCAGTGATGCAGAGTAGGCCTCAAAAATTGTGCAATATCCTCTGATTTTTGACAGGCTAGCAAAGTAAAAAAAAAATTGATATAAAAAAATCTATGATTTAATATAACACTCATTCTCTGTCAATTAACTATTATTGCAGTGTATAGATCAAGTTTCCAGCACATTTTCCCATGGGATTTAAGTCTTGACTTCACCAGTTATGGCCTTGCACCTTCTTGGAATGTTCTTAAATCTTTCTTTAGATGTATTGTAGGGGACCTCTGTGTGGTTGGTCACATGTGAAGTGCTTCTCTCATTTTAGGTACTGTCTGTAACTGTCTAGTTCTGTCACAGTGTGGTATGATTGGTTCCATATTCTGACATTTAGTTTAGAAACGTTTAATGAAATCAAAGTTTCCTACATTTCTGAGGACAGCTACAAATCGCACATATATTATTTTGAATTTGGGGGGATGTGAGGCAGTTATTTGTAATTTTTCTTTTTACATTAAAAACCAGTGTCAGTCCTTCCAATTACTGCATTCAAATAGACTGAATAAAATATACTTGTATTTTATGTTTTTTGTATTTATTACGTCAGAATAGAAAGCGTAGGAATTTAACAAGTAAGAGTACATTTTCTAATTATTCTTATTAAAATTGTACTGTCATTTTTGCCAGATATTTTGGTTATTTAAATGTAATAACTACCAGAAAGTGAAATGACACCTACTTCCAATTATTATTCTGCTCTTTGTAAACTATCACAAGTTTGGTGCAGTGAATGCTCACTACAAATAATTCACTGACTTGTTTAATTAGATTCAATTAAATATTTTTATATTTTTCAGTTTTTACATTTATACATCAGTCTTGAAAGTATAGGAATTTCCCAAGTAATTTAATAATGTAATCTTGTTTTTATTAAGATTTTACTATGATTGTTGCCAAATATTTTGGTTATTTCACCCTTTGCTAAATAAATAGCAAGTATATTACATTATTCCACTTTTGCAGTCTCACATTTACATTTTATTCTGCTCTATGTTAACTATCCCAGGTTTGGTGCAGTTAATGATTCCTATAATTAATTCAATGCCTTTTTAAACTATCTCTCCTTTTTCTGCATTTGTCATTAATTGAAAAAGTACTGTAATCTGTGATTTGTATTTTTGTCATATACTTACAATTCATTTTGATATTTTAATTCCATTTTTTCTGCCAAGTTTCACCTTTTGATTGTAACCAGGACAGGACCCTCTAATTCTTTATATGTATGTTATTAAGAGATCAAGCACAAAAATGAAATCTATACTAATAAAAGGCAAATCCCTCACTGACTGACTGACTGACTGACTCATCACTAATTCTCCAACTTCCCATGTAGGTAGAAGGCTGAAATTTGGCAGGCTCATTCCTTACAGCTTACTTACAAAAGTTAAGCAGGTTTCATTTAGAAATTCTATGCGTAACGGTCATAACGGTCGACAACGTCCGCCATGTTAAACTTTCTTATTTATGGCCCCATCTTCACGAAACTTGGTAGGCGGCTTCCCTGCGCTAACCAAAACCAATGTATGTACTTATTTCGGTGGTATGATGCCACTGTCAGCCGCCATATTGAACTTTTCAACAGTCTTTGTTACTTATGGGCCCATCGTCAAGAAATTTGGTACGCGGGTTCCCAACGCTAACTGAATCTTACATACATATATACATCCATAGCCTGCAGCTCGGTCACCGTGTGAGGCGGTGTTGGGTCCCCCATCCCAACGCCTCCCACGTTGTTGGCTGCCTGCCTATATAAGGCTTCCTTGCTTTGCCACGGGATTCACGTCTCCCTGCTGATAACTGCAGCCTTTTTATTTAATCCACGGCTTCTCCGCTGTTTTATTGTTCGTTTATTACGATTATAGTTATTGTGTAGGTATTTTAGACTTACTTTACATTGTTCAGGTACCCATTTCTTTTATCGTTCCAACCGTACCCCCATTAACATGTCTATCGAGGTGATCACCATCGATCAAAGAACCGTTACTTACCGAGTGGTTTCCATGCCCAGAGATAGCACCTACCTTTTCCATTCTCTTTGTTACATATTGCACGGTCATATCAGGCTCAATCTTGATATCCGGAGGAACATTGTGTCTTATGTATTGAATGACTGGGACAGGTTCAAGGTGTGGACTGATGACGGTACAGGAGATAATTATACTACACAGGAGCACTATAAGAGTGAAATGCTTAAGCCCTTCACCTATGGTTCTGCATGTGAGTTGATGGCTGCCGCTGAATTGTTCGGTTGTCGCTTTCAAGTGTACTGAAATGGCCAAATATTTTACACCTTTTGACAACCACCAAGGCCTATTAAACATCTTAGATTCACAGGTGACGATTTCAGTAGTGGACACTTTGATGTTTATGAATGTTTAAACTCTCAAAAGCTGGATGTGAAGCTATCGATGAAACCGGTTGTATGCTTACAATGCCGAATGTCACTTCAACACAAGTCCTGCAAATACTGTCGTAATTGAAACAAACCATGAAACTTTTACACCGATTATGACAGCAGCAATCCAAACTGTGAGAATTGAGACAAAATTACTTTTCACATGGCCATCTGTACATTGCACGCTCAAGAGAAAGCTCAGCGCACAGCTTGGTCATATTACAACCGGAGGGCCGAACTGACAATGTGGTATACAAAGAGATCCTTAACAAATAATTATTGGTGTATTTTCCCTCAGTTTAAAAAGGTTTAATTTTCTTCTTAATAAAAATTTTAAGGCAGTACTTTGCCGCTGCGAAGCACGGGTATTTTGCTAGTCATTAATAGAAGGATAATTTCTTTATACAATGTAGAAATCAAGAATGTACTGGAAAAAATACAATATGTAACTTACAATGCAAATGTCTAAGATTTGACAGTGTTGCTGTAAATGGAAAGCAAATAGACCAACAAGGTGTCACACCTGTTTATGACATGTATATCTGAGAAATAAAGTTATTTTTGCATTTGTCTGTACCAATACAATGGAAATGAGAAGGGATGGATGAAATTCAGTGATATATCATAAAAATGTTTGTTGCATTTATTTAGTCTTGTGAAATCATTGTCTGTAAGTTGAATCATATTGTTAGAACATTAGAACAATCTAGAAAAGAAAAAGCCATTCATCCTAACAAAGCTCGCCAGTCCTATCCACTTACTTCTTCCAAAAAAACATCAAGTCGAGTTTTGGAAGTCCCTAACGTCTTACTGTTGTTAAGAACCATAATAAATGTTTTTATGTAAAATAATAATACAATACTTAACTAAATAATTTTAAATATTGGTTACTCAGTGTGCTATTTATTATTTATTTATTAATATATGTACAGTATACATATACAGATTTAGTAGAGTAAACTAAGCAATATTTGTAATTTTGATATAATAAATGGAATATACCATCAGCAGTGAGCCTAGTGATTAACTGAAAAGTATGATAAAGTATTGATAAAGTACACTTCGGCATCATTTAACACACAGGGCAATCAAACTGATGAATCATCTTTGGAGATCTTCAGATTTTTATTGTTCCATACAACTGGAGACAGTGAGGATTCCTATCATGAGACGTTTTGCTAACTAGCACGTGAGTATCTTCATTCAGCCTAATTTTCCTTCTCATCATGCTGAAGCCCTTTAAGTAATGCCCCCACATATGTAACAGTTTACATCCATATCATTCAATATGTTACCCATTAGTTTTCTTGGTTTTTTTCTTACGTCCACATATCTATGCCAGTTTTTACTTATCTTTGCTTTATCATCTTCTCTTCTTCACAGACTGACTAGACCCGAGTTTGCTTTTACTGGTGTCTTTGTGGATCATTTGTTATGATATTCAGATGTTTTTAAATACATCTTAGTGAATTCATGCATACATAAGAAACAAAAATTATTTTGCAAAAATAAAATGTGCTACCAGAATAACAATACATATCCACATTATTGACTAAAAAAATATTAAAATGTTCATACTATTTATTATAAAAACAACCTTTAATAGATCTTTTTATTTTAGAGATATACAGTTACAACACATCAGCAAAGGTTTAACATTATCCATTAAACTCACTGAACCTACAACATATATAAATACAATTCCTTAGAGACATCTCTAAATGAAGTCCTAAATTACTGAATCAAACAAAATGTGTTAGTTTAATTATTGCTAATGTTTAGATCACTGTTTAGAAATCTGTTTTAAAAAGCTAACAAGTTTGTTAGTTATTCAAGGATTGTGTTGATGTTAACTAAAACCTTTATTTTACAACTCAATAAAAATAGAGATAATATTAAGATGCAGGCATTACTGCTTATTTGAAAATAAATTACCATATTGTTTGTTCTTGTTAAGGATAACTTGGCTTTGTAGCCTTGCAAGTAGCGTTGTCCTTGGCATTACCCCCCCCCTTAAATATCTCCATTTAAATGCTAATCAGTTGAAATCTCCCCATTAAAACAATGCTCAATAAAACAAATCCCATAATCTACAAAAAGTAGTTTGACTAGTTTAATTTCTGCTGAATAAAATCCACTGTCTCATTTAAAATTACCTGTCAAGACAAAAAGTGGCTTGTGCATTACCAAATATAAACCTCTGCATTAGAAAAAGTAATAACAATAGTATGCTAATTTCATTTTTACTCTTTCCATATTGAAAACAGGTATCATAAATTGTGAAAGAAATCATACATTATCACAAATCGTTGATAATGGGAAATTCAGAGATAAAGGACTCATCTTTAGCTGCTCTGACTTAATGTGACCAATTAATGTCCCGACAGAAAACATTTTCAAGTATGCATATTTAGATAAGGAAGCTTAACACAAACCACAAACAAAGGAAATAGGAATGTGCCAGGCTATTCCCAGTACCTTATATTTTTCACAAGGTCCTGATTACTCTTCATTTATATGACTTCAATCCTTTGTTTTCTGCTGACAACTCCAACTCCAATTGAAGTAGGACAAATTTGCAAAATTTCGTCCTCCTTCAAGTTAAAATTCGCAGGCAGCTCACGTGAGTTGGGTTACATGTCAAGATCAAGGCGTCAAGTCATCATAAAATCACTGCCAGCCTGGGTATTTAAAGAAACAGATGCATATGGCAGTAGGATTCAGTCAGATTTAGTGTGGCTATCTCTCTCTCAGCAGGATTGATGAAGAAAGGCAGAACCCAAAACCAGGTATAGAGATATCTGAAACCATCTTTGCTCATTGTTAAACCAATATGTTTACAATTTAAAAATATACAAAAGCTGTGTAAAAGTTCATTTCAGAATTTAAAGAAAAAAATGTTACACTATTTCGAAGTTTAAGTATAAAACATTTTATTTATTGTAAGTTTGTCTGTGTATTTATATTTGTAACAGTTCATGGATATATCCTGAAATAGTCTAAATAAGTTCTTGATACATCAAGCTCAAAGAGTTGGCTATTGCTATAGACAATGTACATGCCAAATGAGATCAATTTTGACTGACTTGTTTAATAAAAACAGTGTCATTTGTATCATGATTAAATGATTTTATACACAAACCTCAAAGATTAATAATTTCTCTGCCCCTTCACAAGAGAAATAAAACATTTTCTCACTTATTATTTAAAAAAAAAAGCTATTTTGAGACACGTATCATTTGATTGTTGACTGTCACAGTACATGTGTGTTTGATAATAACAAAAGAATATTCAAACAGGTTTATAATACTGCACAGAGAACATTGTTTAGTTTGATCCTGATTTACGGCTTTGGATGACAGGTTTTCAATAAACTGAGAGGGTTAAGGTTTTGCATAATATTAAAAGTGCTGTAACACTGGGTGAGTGCTTAATCCTGTAATTATCACAGGACCAAACTGACTTAAAAGATCAATATTGGTTACCATCTTGCTTTGTTTTTAATAGGGCAAAGACATATAATCAGGCTGTCAGTAGTATGAGCTTCTCTAAAAAAAATGCTTACCTAGTATTTTGTGCCTAGGTAGCTATCTGGCTGGTTTCAGCATTAAGAACTTAGTGCCCTACACATATAGTACATACTTTCTAATTTATAAACATAGGTTTCAAAGTCAGTCAAAAGATCAATCGTTAAAAGTAATTAATTTCCTTTTGGTACACAGAATAAAATATTTCCTCTTTTTACCAATATCCATTCTAAAAACAATTTGTTTTCTTGTAAATTAGAAGAAAACACAGTATCAACACTTATTGTATTGTCAAGTATGCCACTTTTTTGCAGTAATTAAAAAACAGCTATAAAAATATTCAAAGGAAATTGTGATGTACAAAGGTACAATCTTGTAAAATAAAAACAAATATAATATCAATGTATATAATAAAAGGCTAAGTTGGTAGACTTTATCAAAAAATGAAATAACAAAATTAATGCACTGTATAAATATGGAATTGTGTGTTTTTCAGCACATTACTCAAAGGCGACACATGAATATTGTAATGGATAGCTGTGGCCCTATTGGAAGGATAGGGGGAGCAGATATGTACAGGACGCTGCCTCCCCTGGATCACTAGAGGGCAGCCCCCAGGGTTGCTGTGGCTCCATGGATTCCCGTAGGGCTTCAAGAGAATTAGAGCTTGGGATAGTCGTGGTGGGTTCTCTGGGGGCCAACAGGGGGAGCTGCAGAGACAGAGACCTACTCCACACCTAGGAGTGATTCCAGGTAATGCTGATGAGCCACCTGGAACACTCCCAGGAGCTCAAAAAAAGGAAGTGGCCCACTCCATTCGGAGAGCCAGAGTCAGGAGGAAGAGGACAAAGCTTACCAGAGGGGCAGTGAAAGCGGAAAGAACGAATGAACTGTATTCTATTGTACTTTGGTGTTTGGGAACTGCGCTGTGGGTAGCAAGCAAAAAAAGTGCTTCCCATGTGAATAAACGTGTGTTGTGTGGCAAACTTGTGTCTGCGTATGTCTTTATCAGGGTGTCGGCAACTGGAGTGCCCTTTTGTGGCCACAATACATATTTACAAGTACACAGAAACTATAAATATAAAAATATAAAATGTAAATATAAAATTAGCTCATGTCACTTGCAGAAATTCTCAGATGATTCTGCACTAATGGGGTATATTGATAAGGAGGGTGAGACATGGTATAGGACTCATGGTATAGGTGGAGAACAACGTTTCTTGGTGCAAAGAGAATTCTTTGCAACTCTGCATCAGCAAAAACTAGGGACTGGTTACTGAACTGCACTGCACCAAACAGCCTCTATGGCTGGAGAGTGGAGGTAGAGGTGGTGCACTGCTAAAGGTACTTGGGAGCCAATGACAGGATGGACTGATCTAGTAGTGCAGAGGAAATATACAGGAAAGTGCAGAGCAGACCCTGTTTTCATAGGAGAAAAGGAGTTAAAATTTTATTTTATTTTAAAACCAACCCAGTGTGGTGGCCTCCTCCTCCTCCCCTAATTTTTTTTTCTGATTGTATAAAAATGGACAGTATGATGGTTATTACAGTATACCTGTTTTCTATATCCTATAGCAAGGTGCCCTACTACTGCTGTGGGAATATTAAGAAATATTAAATAAAAAAGTCCAGTCTGACAAAGATAACAAAATATTTACAGAGCTAATAGGAGCATTTATATAAAAACAGACAGGTGGAATATAAACAGAGTAAATTACAGTCTTCTCAGAGGTTTAGCGGATCAGAGTCTTCTTTGCTTAAAGATTTACCTTCTGTGTTCATTACTGCCACATAGGATAGTGTAGGAATATGTTTTTGGTTTATAGACTTTTAAAAACATTGTGCAGATCCGAAGATATTAATAGAAGTAGCAGGGAACTTGAACTTAGCCTTTTCCTGTCTCTATAAGAATTATGTTCTTTATACCTGGGTTTTGTTCCCTGTTTGGGGCCACACCATTGCACATTGATTACATCATTGATTGTTTTTTTCAGTGACCCAATTAAATTTAGAAAATCCTTGTTTAAGCTGTCCACTTTTTGATGTTCAAAGTGTCTAAAGAAGAATTAGAGGGGCACTTGTGTAACATATATACCGAAAACAAAAAGATGGGGGATATGCCACCGCTAGGAGAATTGGTTAAGGAGATGAATATAAGTCCTCCTAAGTGGTCGGAGGTATTAAGGGTGGTGCAATGAGCTAGAGCAGGGTCAGTTCCAGGATCGAATGGAGTCCCTTATCGGTTCTATAACAAAGCACCAGGAGTGCTGAAATGGCTGTGGAAGCTTTTCAGAGTGGTATGGCAAAGTAAGATTATTCATAAGGCATGGCAGAGGGCAGGAGGAGTTTATATTCCAAAAGAGAAAGATGTTACTGAAAACGTAGAATGAAAATTTTCTTTAGCATAATACCTAACTGATTAGTTTCATACTTGCTAGGTAACAAGTTAATTGATACTACAGCACAGAAGGCAGAAGTGCCTAGATTTTCAGGATTTATCGAACATGTACGTAAGCATATGGAATCAAATTCAGTGTGCTAAGAAAGACAATAGGGACCTGCATGTTGTATTCTTGGATCTGGCTAATGCTTTTGGCTTTGTACCACATAATTTAATGTAGGCAGCATTGAATTATTTTAAAATACTTGCTTGTGTCCAGGAGTTAATAAAGGAGTACATTAGCAACATCAGAATATGTTATAGTACCAAAGAGTTTGTAATGGGCTGGCAGCAATTGGAAGTCGGTGTTATGGCTGGATGTTCTGTTTCTCCAATACTTTTTATTATGGCTGGGGAAATTATTATGAGGACGTCCAAATGGGTAGTGGGTGGAGAAAAGCGAGAAAATAGCCTTCATCTACAACCAGTTAGGGCTCATATGGTTGACTTAACTACAATGACTAGTAAAGTCACATGTACAAAGAGATTGCTTAGGAAGATTAAGGACACATTCAAGTGGGCTAGAATGAAAGGAATGCCCAGTAAGTGTCAAAGTATTTCCATCATTAAAGGCAAACTAGCAGATTGGAGATTCCAAATTACAAAGAAATAATTCCTACAATTAAGGAAGAACCAATAAAAAGCCTTTGAGGGTGGTATAGTTCAACACTAAAAGAAAGGCAGCAAGCTCAGGATATACGGTAACAAATAGTTAATGGAATTAAAAGCACTGACAAAAGTGGCCTGCGAGGCAAGTGAGGTGTTTACAGTTTTGACTTTTTACATGGATTATGTGGCCCTTAGCAGTATATGATATGGCTATAGGAAAGTGGAAAAGTATGAGAGGATGGCCAACTCATACATAAGGAAATGCCTAGGAGTTCACAGATGCCTAAGAAAAAATGCACTATATGGCAGGGGACTCTTTGAGCTACCAATGTCCAGCCTGGTGGAGGAATTTAAATGTGTAAAAGTAAGCATGCGGTTAACACTTTCTCAATCAAATAATAAGAAAGACTCAATTTTCAGTGTAACCAGGGTGCAAATGGGTGCCAAAAGCAGCAATGAAACAAGCAGAAACAGAGCTGAGGCTTAAGGAGGTATTGGGTCACGTGCAGTACAGCAGGGAGGGACTACGCTATAAAGTTAAGAAACCCTTTTGGGATGGAGAGCGCCATCAAATGGTAGTGGATGAGATTAGGTAGATGCGCTGGGATGTCATCCCAGGGAAAAGAGGGTCAATGGCTCAATTGGGAAAGCCTAGAGAAAAAGAAGGTTGAGTTGGAGGGATCTGTGAAAGATGGAGTTGAGTAGGGTGCAGTTGCTTAATGCAGCAATTTGTGATGTACTGTACTTCCATCCCCAAAAATTAATGATGGTGTGGACTGTAACAAGACCCAAATTGTGTACTATGTGCAGGGGTTGCTTCATTACAGCATATTTTATCGGGCTGTAAAGTTAGCTTGAGCCAGGGCATAACAAAGTACAGGCTTGTGATGCTGCTGTGGTGGAGGAGAAGAGGAAAGGAACAAATTCCTTGATGAAGGCTTAGCAGGCAAGCGTTTGTTAAGGAGGTGAGTGAGCTATGCCTTGATAGGAGGGACTAAACAAAATGGGGGCCAAATAGAGGAGGCAAATGACTGGAAGCTGATTGTAGACCTTTATAAAATAACTCAGAGTAACTTGCAGCCAGATAAACTCATATTAATGTGGTCAGGAAATAAACAAATAGTTTATTTCATTGAGCTTATGGTTCCTTGGGAAGGGTCTTTAGAAAGAGTGCATGAAAGAAAGAAACTGAAGTATGCATATTTGGCAGCTGAAACCAAATTGAAAGATTGGGTTGCACACATGCAAGTAGTTGAGATAAGTTGCAGTGGCGTCATAGCAAAATCAATGACATTGTTAATGAGAGAATTTAGCCTTTCATCAAGTCATCTTAAGAAAAAGATGAAGAAACTGAGTAATGTAGTAGAAAGAACAGCCACTGAATATGACTAAGGCACCATAATACAGAGTACAGAAAAAAACATTAGGTTTTTTAATTAAAGGTACATTTTTACTATATTTTAGAGTTTTAGCAGTACATCAAAATAGCTATAGGTTTTACAATATGTGTGGAATTTGTGTAGGTATTTGTGTATTCAACAGTATGTTAAAATAGAAATAATTAGCAATGGTTTTTAAGGTATGTGGTGAATGCATGTTGCATGACATATGTTTTAGGATTTTAAGATTTCTTTTTTATAGGTTTTAACTTACTGGGTAGTAGTTAAGTTGGGAACATGCACTGAGAGCGTGTTGCCACAACCACAACACAACAAACCACCTGGATTGGGACCACAGTGCAGCGGATGACAGACGTATTTAAATAATACAAGCAAGTCCATCACAACTCCGATCTGAGTTCACCTTTAGAGGTTGCTGAGAGAAGCTCATTGGCGCTCAATTAAATTAGCGTGAAGCGCCTGGCTAAAAGACGCTAGGGAGAACACTGGACTGGCAGAAAAGAAAAATAATAAGAAAAAAATATTCTGCATGTCACCATTAAGAGTAAAAGAATTGATGTAGAGTTCTAAGCCATAATATGTGCAAGCGTACATTATGCCAAAAAATAGGTCCCATTAGCAGTAATAACTGGGTTTTAAATATTCACTAGAACATAGAACCTGTGAGATCTGAGTTTGCAGACTGCCAAAGGTAATTCCGAACTGGCCTGTCTCCATAAACGTGGATTGTTCAATTGCTTTAAATTGTTGGATGAACTTTTACATGTCAAGGTGAGTGACAAATAATTCAGGTACTGTGACATTTGTGTATTATAGAGAACCACCTTAAACATCTTATTTCAAAGGCTGTTCGAATGCTGAACAGTTTAATCCTGATATGATCAGAAAGAGCAGAAAAGGACTAGACATTAAATGAGTGAGCAATGGTGAAAAACTGAACACATTCCAATTAAAACTAAAATGTGTTATCCAGACATTTAAATAATGACCATGTTATCCAAGTTACTGCCTAGGAAGATAAGTTTCATCATTCTGCTGAATGTTTTTTTTTAACTCAGGAACAGAACTGATTAATTCTGTACTAATATTTTAATGAATAAATCATTCTGGCCCTAGAATGTTAGTGATTTAACTAAGGGGACATTGGAACAAACAAACTTCAATTAGCATGTTGAATATGTAGAAAAAACAAGTTGGCCTGCTCTTTTCCAATATCAATGTACATCTGACCACTTCTGAGTACATCTGGCCACTTTTTAATGCAACATACAAGCCTGCCATCGACAGCAGCAACTCTTATATTCAAGACAGAAGTTTTTATGTATATGAGTACTATTGGGGTTGTTGTTTGTTTGTTATGTTATTTATTTATTTATATAATTTGCATGTGACAAATATTTTTAATTTAGATTTTTAAAAAATATAAGCAATGATTATGGAAAATCAGAAAAAGAGAAATATGGCCACAATCCCAAAAACTCTTGTGTAAATCAGGAAAGGATCAATAACAGGAAAACTATATCAAATTATATCAAACATACTCCAGGACAATGTGTCAAAATGAACAAAGTACTCAGACAACATGTTGAACAAAGGAAAATTAAATTTACAAAATATTTTCTTGAGATTCACCTCATTTCAAAGGACCAGGTTCTTCACACTTGAATATGAAATACACATTTTTCACATTTATCTTAGTTTTTACTCTTTAGATAATAAAAACTGAGTGCATTGGTTGCGGTTTTGACACTGAGTGCCACTTTGGTTGGTTTTTATATACAGAATGGTGGCTTTTCACTTTCAAAATGTAATATTGTATATTACCATAAATTATCACCCACAGTGTTAACATTCAAAAAGTAATTTCTGCCTTGATAATGAAACCATTTTAGATAATTATTTCAGTCTGTTTCTGGGAATCTCAAGTTACAAAAGGCTTTATAATATAGATTATCTTACAAATTACTATAAAATATATGCAAAAAATAAATTACACAGAGCTGCTTCTCAAAAAACAAATATAATTTAAAAGAAAGAAAATAATACTACCTAATATTAGGAGCAATTTTAATTTACATATCTATCTCCTCAACAATAAAACAGATCCCTTAAAATTACTGACAGGTCACTACCTGGGAATACCACCAAGAACAGGATAAGTTAAGGTTAAAAAGAATCAACTATTCAATTAGTATAGGATAAGAGCTGAAGTGTGTGGCACGGTAGAGCAGTGGTAGTGCTGCTGCCTCGCAGTAAGGAGACCTGGGTTCGCTTCCTGGGTCCTCCCTGTATGGAGTTTGCATGTTCTCCCCATGTCTGCGTGGGTTTCCTCCAGTTTTCCCCCACAGTCCAAAGACATGCAGGTTAGGTGCATTGACAATCCTAAATTGTCCCTAGTGTGTGGAGGTGTGTGTGTGTGCCCTGTGGTGGGCTGGTGCCCTTCCCAGGGTTTGTTTCTGCCTTGCGCCCTGTGTTAGCTGGGACTGGCTCCAGCAGACCCCTGTGACCCTGTGTTAGGATATAGAGGGTTGGATAATGACTGACTAAGAGCTGAAGCGGGGAAGGATTAAGTAAAAGACAAAGTAACAGTGGTTAGCAGTGCATTAGAATGAAAAGTCAGATTTGAAATAGAACCCATTTAAAAATAAATAAATAACAATGGGATCAGGAAAGAGAATAAGATTAAGGAATGGAGATGGAAAATGGAGTAAACACAATATCATGAGAACAGAAACAACTGAGTGCTTCCTACTGTTTGTGCAAACTGAGAGAAAGGATACTACAAACATAAGAAAAAAAAACAATTAAGTGTTGGATTAATTTAGTATAGGACCCTGTTAGAGGTTGTCACGAACATACTTAAAGAAGTTTATATCATGATTACTTAGAAATTGAATGATTAGATGACAAAAAGAGGTCTTTCTTAGGGAGACAGTCTCATGATCAAAAAGTAGCAATGGGTCAAAAACCAAAAAGACCTGGAAAAGCAGTAAACAAACATGTTTGGAAGAAGAAAGCCTTGGTCAATAACCAGAACTAAATTCCAATGCCAGACTAATGAAAATCTGATCCCTAATGAAAAATCCTAAAAGTAGGATAACGAGAATGCTGTGGTGCTGTCTTAAATAGTCACATGTGATAAAGCCATGTGTTACATTGATATCAAGTAATGTGACAGCAACTGATCTTAGAACCATTACACAAAATGGCTCCTGTTATAAGAGAACACTGTGAAATATCGACATAAACAGCAATAAAGGTTCACAAAAGAGCAATGTAGCAATGCCAAAGTCATAATGATGAAAACAAATAAACAGTACAAAATCTAAGTAATAACAAATTTATGTGTGCAAATGATGATAGAAAACTAAAAATAAGAACTTTTGTAGCATCAGCACCTAGCATCCTAATAGATGAATTCTCCGCTCTTTACATGTTTCTTTGAGGTGGGTCAGTGCTGCTGCTAAATTGGTGTTAGAAGTGGGATGGGAAGACCTACAGTCCAACCTTGCCGCACTGTTGCAAGAAGTGGAAGGTCCCTTTATCAGATGCTGGATGAGCACCTAAATGAAAAATCTATAGTACCATGTAGACCTAAAATGGACCTGCTTGGCTCTTGCTGGAGAGTTTCAAGGTTTAAATCCATTATCAAGAGTGTCATCTGCAGCAGAACAGGGGGAGGACAACTGACAGATATACCCCTCTGCAGCTCCACCACCACTTCTCCATCTGTTAAGGTTCCTTAACCTGGGTGTGCAGATACCAGCAGAGCTTCAGGCTCATGGAGTTGGTGAAAAGTGTGGCAGATTGAGCTGCCACTGACCCCAAGTAAGCTGTGAGAAGCAGGGCCCATGGTAAAAATGCACAGGCAAAGGACAAGGCAGAGACATTGTGAAGTGGCAGTGGAGGGAAAGTCTCAAAGCCGAATTCCAGACTTGTAACGTGGTTTTTAGCTCCAGTTCAGAGAAGGTAAACAGCCAAGAGACTGGTATATCTTCATCTTCACATAAGGAGATTTGCCTTCTTGCTTAAAACTAACCAGCCTCTGCTGTACCTCATGACAGTGCAGCACTCAACATGCCAGCTGTGCCATTTGACAACATACAGTTTAAAATCCCTGCTGATGTGCCCTTGTTACAAGCTGAATGACTGAAGAGAAGACCACACTACCATTTCCATGAGTGGTTGCTCCATTGCAAGAAGTTGCAAGGGGCCACTGGAGACAGCAACTTTAGGGGCGGGGCTTTGTAATGGCACTGACAAGTTACATCAACCAGGGATGAGTCACCCAAGTATGAGCAGGCATTACATCACCAATGGCAGGGGCACCTACTGTATATAAATGGCAAGCCTGCAAAGTCACATGTTTTTCCAACTAGTATGGCAAAAGGTGAGCAATCCTTTTAAGGACAGCAAGCAACCTGAAAGAGAATCGAACACTACAATATTCATGTCATAGGTATTAAGATTTGAAATAATGTGAAATATGCTATGTATGAGTAATCACTGGAGGTAAGGTGTCATGCAATATAGCCATGTTTTACACCGAAAAGGGAGGTAGGTATACTGCAGTGGTTTTTCAAAACCTCATGAATGAAATTCTTATTAGAAAATGGATTACAAAATTCAAAAAGTGATAAAGTCAACATTTCTATTGCTATGCCCCCTAGCCAGAAGCCTGAAAACTGTCAAGAAAAAAAAAAGGTTTAGCATGTTTAAATAGTCAAGCCTGGGAGGAGAAAGTATTGTCTATACTTTGAACCACCTCTTAAAAGGGGCATTAAAATAAAAAAAAAACACCAACATGACAATAGTATCATATATTTTAAGAAAATATAAAATAACTGTGCATTACAAGAGAAAAAATGTCTTCATCTAATACCTTGATAAATAATTCTTCAATAGTCTGCCTGAAAGTCTCCAGCAGTTTTAAGTATTATTGCCACAACCTCAAAAAAAATCATTTTAAGAGTTACTATAGAGGTGGTAAATGGAAAACTGTGATCATTGATGAAAAATAAATTCATTCAGTATAGATTACCAATTTCTAGGATGATTCAAAATTAAGACATGCTTTTGGACTATTTTCACTCTGAATGTATAATGTATTATCTATAGTAAAATTAGGACACGGGTATGCTCAATGCATTTTGCCAGAGCTCTAAAAGTAGCAGAACAATACTCTAATAGGACTGCCTCAAAGAAGCACAAAAACCTAAATACAACCACACACTGATTTGTCCAGGATAGTTTGTAATTGGCAATTGATTTATAGTAATCACATGCTTTAGACTACAGAAGATCACCTGAAGAAAACCTCCATAATTACACTAACAGCAATAGTTTTCAGTAAAGCAATAATCTAAACTAGAGCTTTCCAATCAGGGCGTTGCAACATCTTGAGGTGTCACTAAAACGGCTTGAGGGGTGTAGTGGTGACACTGTGTGATATAGTGGGGTCTGACACAGAGACAATTTAGCTGATGTCGCTAGGTGGCATACTGCTCACAGTGGTCAGAGATAGGCTTTGTGCGGCTGCCTAAAGGAGTACTTCGTTTAGGTCATACTGGAAGCGCTCACCTCTGAGCTGGAGATTGCAGGTTTGCGACACGCTGCCATCAGTTCACCATGGGTCAAATCTTCGAACTAAAAGAAAATGGTGGTTGGGATTTGCACTGTGGAGTTCCTTTAGTCAGCTGCATAGAGCCCATCTCTGAACACTGTGAACGGTGCACCTCCTGGTAATGGGTGCTGATCACTTGTTGTCTCCTATAGCTTTGCCAATTCAAGGGGTATCACCCAGGTAATCCTGTAATTTGGTTTAAATTGTCAATTTCTTTCAAATTTGGTCTTCAATGTAGATTAAATAGATCTTTAGTAGGGCTGTCAAATTAGCCGATAATTAAGAATATGTATTCGCGCATAGCTTAAATATTCTGGGTGCTGCATATACATTTGTACAGTATATTCTATTTTTATTTACCTTATACTGTAAGTAATAATTTTACTTTTTTTGCTTGTGGTACACCTGCAAAGCAATAAGTGCTTATGACTCGTACACAGTTACTTAAAAGAAGCAGATAAAAACTTCAGCTTTCACAAAAAAGGGGATTCTCTGTGTGCAGAAATTTACATAATCAAAGAAAAAGCACAACAACACACAATTTGTACACAAAAAGAGAGACATATTTTCTTGTTGTTAGAAGAAGAAAAAGACCTGTTAAACAAAAACACAGGGAGTGCGTAACCCAGCTTGACACCAGTTTAACCTGGTAAGCAGGAGCCTAACATACAGGATTACTGCACTAAACTCAGTTTCCCTTTTTGTGCCTTTATGGTTTCAGTAAAATGTAGTAATAGTGATCTGAATTTTTCTGTTTCATTAGGCCTTTCTTTTAGGAATTGTGTGTCAAGCCAATAGCTATTTAAGACATGACCTGTGTATTAACTACATTGGCTGAGATAGCTAAGTTAGCATTGGCGATATTGAAAATGCTCATCAAAATTGCAACATTAAAGCCATTCTAATAACAAGAGAAAGTAATAAATATGATACTGTATAAAAACAATAAAAACACAAAATTTACAAATAATAATTTCTCACATTTGACATAACATCATAGATTTTGTAAAACTTTTCACATGTCATTCACTAACTGTAGAAAATCTTTCATTTAAGAATTTGAAAATGTAAAACTGCCTTTTTCTCTATTCCCCTTCAAAAATCTAGCTAGTATTGTGAATACACAGACCTATTATGCCAAGGAATCAAACAGATAGACCTTGAGAGGTTGCCATGGGGAAAAAAATGAAAAGCACCGATATAGACAGAAGCCATTCCGGTACTGATCTTAAGCAATATATTATTTTTTATTTTAATTTATAACCCCTTCATCTTTGCTAGAAATGCTAGAATGCGATAGATATTAACAGAGATATATGTTCCATTTGTAAATGGATGAGGTTTAAAGTAACTGACTACATAGTATAAACTTGTAACCTTCTTGTCACCAATTATGTATTAATAAACTCTAAAAAGTGCACTGTGTTTATGTTTTGCAGAAGTAGTTCTATAGAATACATTTCAAAATGTTTTTTGAAACCTATTAAATAATTTGTTATAATTTGTATTCTGTAAAGTAGATTTTGATATATAAACATAGATCTAGGCAGTAACTAATATTACAGATGTATATCTACAGTATATGTTTATTCTTTAACTAAATAAGTAAATAGCATTACTAATGCCCTGTACAGTTTCTTATTACACAGGGCACAATACACATTCAATTTAGTCCACTAGTTCAATTTTAGCAATGATCATTAGGATAATAATAATGACAATTAAATTTAAGCTTTCATTGTAATCAACTGAATCAGCATGATGTCCTCATGTTCAGGCACATAATTAATATAAACCACAAGAACACTAAAGCTCAAGATAGATAACCATTTAAGATTATGTTTAAATACAGTGAGGAGCTATTTTCCTTGAAATTCCACCCAGTTACATTTTTTCCATTGATTGCAAAATTACTTAACTTTTTATATTACACATTTTATAGCTTTAATGAAATAAGAATAGTTATAACCATCAACTAATCTAATCTGCCTTATGTTTAATAATACACCCAAAAAAGCTATTAAAAAAGGCATATTATTTTAAAAGTGTTGATTTGTTTATCTACTTATAATAATTACATATACTTAAATCTTCAGTGACATAATTAAAATTGTGCAATTATTAACTCACGTGCCCATTTCAATACAGCAAAATTGTCGCTTCTCAAAATGTACTACTTGAACAAGCTGGCATTTAATAACAGAAGCTGTGCTTAGTTAACTGACTAACTAGATTCTCTAAAAGTACTGTTAAAATATGTATGGTAAATCTTTAATTAATATACTTTGTATAAAGGTTAATGATTTTGTGATTGGTCGTGTGCATTGCTTTGGGCCAAACATCTCTGCTTTAAAAAAGATAAAGAAAAAAAAATACACTAGTTGAGAGAGAGGTGTGAACTATGTTAACTAGAATCTTCATCTGAAGGAATGCCCATGAGCAGCACATCTGTGGCCACAGCTGGAAACACCAGATGGGAGAGATCAACAGCAGAATTATACACAAACTGATCTACTTACAGACTTGTCCTCTAACTTACAGGTCTACAACCAATAACTTAGAAACATAACTTAGAAGCACAGGACAAAAAAAATATGTGGGTGCGTGCAAAAAGTCTATTAAGAATAGTCTCTACACATAATGGAAACAGCAAGGTCAAAGAAGATGTGCAACTAGTGTGACCTCCAATTCCTTAATCAATTAGCATGCCTCACACAGAATTGTACATATGTTTTCCAGCCTATACAAAATATAATCCGGTATATACAATTAAAGATTTATTGCTGTTTTTTGCTGATTCAGCTCCTAGCATGAGGTGGATGAATGCAGCTTTTTCCTGTAAATAGCATTGACCCAGGCTCTTCTTCTGAGACAGATATTCATAGAGTGCCAGAAATGAATGCCAACATTGGAAAAATTGATTTTCAAATGTCATTTAGCCGTTGTTTTCTATATTCAATTGTCACAATGTATATGTAAATCAAAAAGGTTAAAGGCTGAAAATATTATAACAGGCTTTTTCCATCTTTTAGCTGTCACCATAGATTTTTGCAAGAATGTTTCAAACCCTGTGCTAATATTATTGGAAATGAGGTAATTTCAGTAGATACTTGGAGCTTCACCATCATTCTTTTCTCACTCTGTCTCTCTGAGACTTTCTCTTTTTACACCACTTTTTCTTAAGCATTGGCACATTATTTTTACATGCTCATGGACCTCTGTGAAAAATCAGCATGTACATTGCTAAAGGCCATATTAATCTAATCCACTATCAACAGAAAACACTGTTATTGTGAAACCTCATTCACTCATTTGTATTGATCTTTATTGGGAAATATGTTACATTTTAAAATATTTAGTTTTGTCAGTGAAACCGGGAACTCAGAGTTTATTTCTGAGTTGTAATACATTATTGGTCAAATTTTCATGTTTTCCAGATGGATCTCTTTCTTTGTGCCAATGGGCAAACATCTTGACTGTATTCTGTTACTTCTTTATATCTGTCCATATTGGCATAGATTACTGTTTATCCTGAGTAATACCCATATGTAAAGCAAGGAGTGAAAGTCACTAAATGCTATTTTTCAAAATATTAAGATTAATAGGTGGACTGTTACTAACAAAAGTAAGTTATTCATTCTGCAAATTTTCCAAACCTCCTAATTCCAAGATTTCAGAATTTTTTGCCTGCATAACTACACATTAGATAGAAGCTAAACTGAGAAAAAGTACTATACGATCACCAGGCACACTCATATATACACCCACACTTAGAACAAGCAAATTTAGTATTATGCTCAGATGAGGTAGAAGTGCTTCAGATGAAAATACAAAGAACAGTCAAAAACAAGTCGGAGGATACTGTCAAGTCAATTTAAAAACATTAAATACCTATTGCAATCTATGACCCAAAATGTCAAAAAAAACCCAAAAAATTCGAACAATCTTGAATACTTCAGATAAGTATAAACCTGAAACACAGCACAGGTTTGGAGCCTGTACTCTCAAAAAGGCTTAATTCCTAAAATCCCAATTAAAAAAAGGCAACCGTTTGAAGATTCCTAACTGAGCAAAGCAAAAGATCTTTTTATGAGTTTAGTTTGTTAAATAAGGGTCAAATCTCCCTAGCAAATTAATATTGCAAAACATAAACAAAATGAGTAACCACCTTATAATGCCATTAAAAAATAAAGGCAAACTAAAAATGAACCAAATCAACTCTGTAATTCATAAAGCAAATGCTGGAAACCAGAACAAGAATTCCAAAACAAATAAATACACCAAATAAAAACTTATAGTATATAGTACAACAGGAGTTGTTCAAGCAGGAGTTAACGTCCCAGCATAGACTTGAACATCTCTGGCCTTTAAATTCATCCATACAAGCAGCCAACTCCACAGTAGCATATGCAGGGCCCATCTCCTTAGGTTCAAAATGTAAATAGCAAGAATGAGAACCAATTAAGCAGTCATGAATAAAAGACAGGAAGTAAAATAATAAATAATAAAAAAAAGAAAAATACACAAAACTCTTATTATCAATATATTAAAATTAATCTCACAGGACAGAAAAATAAATAAAAAGAATATTAAAGAAACTGGCAAAATCATAACATTATCAAAATGAAAGTAAAATATATTGCAAAAGTCAAAAATTAAAATAAAGGTAGTGATGTTCTACAAAATATGACCCACCAGTTCACATTACTTTCAAAAGACATGTGAAGTGTAAACAATATGGCAAAATCTGTAGTCAGACAAAAGACAAAAAAATAGCATGTATTACACTAAAATAAATACAGTAATAATAAAATCTGTTTAATCAAGAAAATCAAGACATATAATCTCTAAATTCAGTAATTTGCACCTTGAGTGTGCTTTAATTTGTACCATTAACATTTTGCTTTTTATTTGCTTGAGAATTTCTAGCTTTGATTTTATGGCTAATCTTTTATATATGTAGCAGTATTATGGGCGTCACACAAAAGTCAATAGGGTGTGTGAAAACTATGCACTGCCATACCCTCTGCATTCTTCTGAAACGTGTGAATTAACCTGATCAATTGTGATGTCACAGGTACCCAGTTCGTGGTAGTGTTGTTTAACCACATTTTTTATTTGTTTTAGGCCGAGGATATACTTCGAGGATATATGTGCTCAGAAGACGTGTCAAAAGAACACTGGGAGTGCATGGCAGCCATGATGCATGCACGTAAGCATTCTGAGCATGAAGTATAAGCCGACCCTTATATCAAAGGACCTACAGCCTTGGACTGATTTGGGTCTTTAGGAAACATCTCTTATAAAATGCAACTGTATTGATCTTATTGTCAATTTTACGCATTTTCAGTGAGGTTGTTACATCTCCAATACTGCCCATATGTCTCTATTCAGCAGTTCATATATTTTTCCATTTTATTTATTGTTTTAGTCCTGTATTTCCAGTGAGTCTTGGCAGCAAGTAGGCATTCATCTACATCTTTCAGGAATGGACCTGTGTTTTACTGTTAGTTCTTGCTTTACTTTGTTTTTTTGCACCAGGAATAGGCAGGGTCACTACTCAAGGCCTTTCTTTTGGTTGCTATTTTTCCCTGGCTGTGGCTGTTGCTAAGCCATGCTTATTATGCAGTAATCACAAGATAAAGGCAGAAGAACAAAATTAGTATTATATATAATTTACCTGTTTCACAGCCTGTGAATTGGAATTATGGACTATCTGGAATCTATTATTGCTCCACTTTTACTTTCTTAAGTTATCATTTTCTTTATAATTTTGGTGATGCCATTTGGTTGTTCCTTTAGTATGTGGTATTGTATGTTGTAACGTATAAAGAGTCATGTCATATCATTTTCTAACCTGCTTTATTCAGACCAGGGCCAGGATGTAGGCTGGAGCCTAACCCAGCTAACATAGGGTGTAAGACAGGAACAAGCCCTGCAGAGTCCAACCACAGCATGGTGTGTAAATATGGATACAAATAACTAAATAAAATTACATCACTCTTTAATTAAGTGGCATGGTAGCATAATGGATCTAATGCTGCTTCTAGATCTAAGTTGCTTGGCCTCAAATCCCGTGTATGATTGTAGAATGTACTGGTGTGTATGTTCTCCCCATGGGTTTACTTTTGAGTATTCCACAGTTTTCTGCCCACATTCCCAAAGATGTGCTGGTTAACCTGATAGGCTATTCCAAATTGCCCCCTGTGATTATGAGTGTAGATGTTAATTAGTAGGACCTACATTGGTCTGACACCCTGTCCAGGGCTGTTTCCTACACTCTGTCCAGTGTAGCCAGGACAGGCTGTGGCATCACATGACTCAGTATTGGATTAGGTGAGTTTGAGAATGACATGTTATTGTTTTTAAAGTAGCTCATAATTAGTAATGTAGTAGTGAGGAAAAATAGATTGTTTTCATAAAATGTATAGAGATTGGTTTAATGGATATGAGTGAATGGTTAATTTTATACTTTATTCCATTGTCTGAAAACTTAGATTGTTAACATAAAAACATCTGGTGTGTATAATAATTGAAACACTGATGTAGAAATGCTTCTTCTTTAGAAATGTTATGAGCGCATCAGTAACAGCTAATTTTTCAAGAGCATGGAAGCTAAAGAATCTGTTAGTTATGACTGTCAAGGTTTAGCCCTTAATAAATTTTAGAAGTTGTCTGTGATGTCGGCAGCTTCAGCTAAAGAATAGGATTTGGTCATCGGATCAGTTAAGATATTCATGATTCAAAGAGATGTACTGTATTTCGTAATGAGATGAAATGCAGGTACAATTAAAAAAGATCAATAGAATATAGAAAAGCAGTGAGAAGCCACAAATGGAAATTTGCCAATTTTGGGATAGCTCACAGCTTAGACTAGAGCCATATGCCAGCTGATAAGTGTAGACAGACATATAGTGTGTGGAAGCAGAGGTTCATATAGGCAGCTGGATGATGCTCAAGAGTGAGGACTAAGATCCACGGACATATGGCTGGAATACAGAATGTGGTTGTTGATTACAGAAGCTGAAAGGCTATTACTAGGCAGTATCCATAGAAAAGATACATGAAAACTGTTAACATTAGTTAATTAAGGAGAACAATGCCCCTCATCTGAATTCACACTTTTTTACTGCTGCTTAATGATTTGTGTTTTAAGATATTGATTTTTTTCAAGCTGGTTACTATTTTTTATCTGTTTCAAAATCAGCCTATGACAAAGTTTGGATTATATTTACTATCCATTTGTTGACTGTCTCCCATGCAGCCCCCAGTCTGTGCATTTCCTATCCTTGCATTATCAGTAAGCATACAAGCGACTTAACCATTTAAAGATGCCCTGTAACCTGGGCAGTGAACATGACTGTTGTGTGTAAGTGTTATGCCATTATTGCACCATAAAAGGTTTGCTCATTGAAGATTTTTACATCACTTATTATCATCAGGTTCTTAAGCCTAAACATACTGTATTCATGAATTAGCTTTAGCCCTTCCAATAACACAGGAATAAATAATAAAATCACAATTGATTGATGTCTAAAAATCATTTATAATTTCATCCACTCCAAAATAAAATAAAATATTCCTTTCCTCAACTAACAAATTCAATAGATCCATTGTGAGTGACATTTTGTCCAAAGAAGTCAATATTATAGCATTGAACATGAATATTGCAAAATTTCAGATTAAGGTTATAAAATATATAATTTCACATGCTAACAGTCAGCAAAATCGAAATATTTGAAAGGGAAATTACATTTTATCTTTAAGAAACATTCTAGTATACATAGATTCCTTGCTAATATTTCATCAATGCCTAATAAAAGGGCACCATTAACATGGATAATTAATATATCTACCACATTTGAAAAATGCAAAAAATATAGTATATTATAATTATACTGGATTCAGTGGTCTTTAAATGACTTCAGACAGGACCCCTTTTTATGCTTGAAATTTCAAACTCAAAACAGGGATGACAAAAGCTGGATAGATTCGTAATTAATGCTAAGACAACAAACTCGACAGTGGCTCTTCTCAGCATATGGTACTCCCTCAGCCAGCCAGGACTCAAACTCTGAGATCTCTGGTGTCTGGTTTTCAGCATAGTCTGCAATGTCCAGAAAGAAGACAGCCTGGTGAGACAAGTCCTCCTCCCGAGTGTAACAAAGAAGGGCAAGCCAAGATAGGATTGTGGGGCTCATAAAGGTTTTGTTTATCATCACGCCATGAAGGGTGAAAATTTCTGTTGCCTGGAGACTTTATTTCTAAATTTAATTTTTAAGAAATTTAAACTGTCTAGTGGTTTTATTCCTGAATTAAAATGGAATTTGCTAGACTAAGTTAACAGGAATTGCAGAAGCTTTTGCAGAAGTGCTGTTATCAGCAGTAGTGATGTGCTAGTTGCTAAAAACCTGCTGGGTATGATGTAAGCATTGAAAACAAATCTGGAAATTAGAAACATACATGACTTAAACAACACAATATCAATAGTTAATAATTTGTAAAAAAGCATTGATCAAATGGTTTCTGTTTATTGTTATCGCTGGTTCATATTGTTTGAATAATGCTTCCCTCAACTATTTATTTCTCAAAGATCAGCTAAAAGAGTTCACAGTCATTTCTATGAGGTTACTTTCTTAAATATATACCTATAAGAGACTGTGGTTGTAAAAGGGGCTGGAGGGTCTTCCTAGGCATAGGTTTGTGAGGAGTATAAAAGTGATGCTGCATTATCTTCACTGTAACCTGCCAGTGGTACTATTTATCACTTCATTGAGTTCTGTAGTGCTTAAAAGACTTCAGATGGGACCCTTGTATAATTGCTAACTTATACTTTGTTTCAAACTCAAAACAGAAATGGAGGAAGCTAGAGGAACTTTAATTCACACTAAAATGCATATCTCACAGTGGCTTGTTAGAACAAAGAGCATTACCGTCAGGATACCTAGCTATTGTTTTCTAGAACAATTTGTGATATCCAGAATTCCAGAAGCCGGTTAAATCTATACTAATAAAAGGCAAAGCCCTTACTCACTCACTCACTCACTCACTCACTCACTCACTCACTCACTCACTCACTCATCACTAATTATCCAACTTCCCGTGTGGCTGGAAGGCTGAAATTTGGCAGGTTCATTCCTTACAGCTTCCTTACAAAAGTTGGGCAGGTTTTATATCGAAATTCTACGCGTAATGGTCATAACTGGAAGCAGTTTTTCTCCATTTACTGTAATGGAGATGAGCTTCAACGCCGTGGGGGCGGAGTTTCGTGTGACATCATCACGCCTCCCACGTAATCACGCAGTACATAGAAAACCAGGAAGACCTCAAAAAAGTGCTCAAGAAAACATGCATTATATAATTGAGAAGGCAGCGAAACAATAAGAAGCGAGTTCTGCTACTTCGGAAACAAAGCACGATGTAAACCTACACTTTAAATTAAGTTCATAGACAGGCTGCCGCTGGCGTTTGTAATTTAGTGCCTGCCCATATAAGGCCGTCCGTCAGCGGCAATCCAATAGCAAACTGCCACGGGTAAATATTCATGGGTGAAGGACTGTGCTTATGGAGAGGAAGATGAGATGGTCAGGGTGGTGTTTGACACAAACTCAGCAAACTGCGAGAGAAAGTTTTAAGTGCCAGGACTAAGGTAACATTAAATAAAGCTATGGACATAGCACGAAATGGCACCAGCACAGCTGGGAACCTTCGATGCAAGTACACCGAGTGGCTCACGTGAACTGACGCAGTGCACAGATAAAAGCAACAGTTCCAAAGAGCTGAACAAAACCGAATTACACAATTGAAAAGGCAGCAAAAATATGAAGCGCCTGATAAGCATATTCATAAATGCAGCTACTGTGGAAACAAAGCACACGGTGGAAAAAGTCAATGTCCCGCTAAAGGAAGACAGTGTAAAAAACCCGTGCATGCAGTGTGTCAGGTCTCAGATAAAGAAGAAGACGAGCTGTTTATTGATGCAGTAAGAAACAAATCGATGAATGAAACCTGTCATCTTTACAACGATTGACAAACACGGAATGTAACTTGAACACAACACATCCTACAAATACGAACCTGATTGAAAGAAATAATGATAATCAAATCCTTGATGACAGCAACATTCAATAACACTCACAAAACAATACTGTATATTGACAGTCATGTTACGTTATTTTTAAAATGTTCCCTTTTCTTTTTCATAACTTCTACTTCTCCACTGCGATACGCGGGTATATATTTAAATGTATATATATACCCCGATCTACAGTAAATACTCTCGCATAGACAAGCCACATGCTGTGGCGCAATTGTAGAGTCTTAAGCCTCTAATGCCGACATTCAAGGTTCGATTCGAGAGGGATGCACTGAGTATGTACGCGTGCTACTGATTCATTTTACCTTCGCATCTCCTTGGTTTGGGACGTATGAAAAAATATTCGGTTAACGCAGAATCATGTTACGTTATTTTTAAAATGTTTCCCTTTATTAGCACAAGCACAGCAGCTGAGAAGCTTCGATGCATGTACTCCATAACGCGTTAAAAAAATAACGCATTTAATCACACTTTCAATTCCAAGCAAACGGGAACTTTTGTCAATGCATGATTTCCTGGTACATCCATTACACTGATGCACACATCACAGCTACAAAAATGTTAGAGTCGGAATAAAGCGCGTTCCTACGACTGATCATTTCGACTTCCCGAAGCCTTGATAAAAGCATGGTTTTGTGCACACTGAAAAGCAAGCAAAATTAGATGCATTACAGAAAGCAGACTTTGTGGCTCTTACTGGGGATCATTGGACTTCCGTGACCGTTAGTAATTCTAAATACATCTAATTACAAAATGTTCAATGATCACACTGTTTTAGCCTAATGTACAAAATAATTTTGGCTAAGGTTACTCAGAGTTTAAAGATTAAGTTGGTCAAATTACCTTTTATGTTTCTGACTTATTTTTTTCAGAAGAAAAACTGCACTTTATGTTGAAATTTTGGTTATTATTATTTAAAGACAATACTATTCTGAAAATCTACTTAAAGTACTTAAACTACCACTTTATTTTTAAGTCTGCCCAATTTTAACCAGGGATGAAATTTTTGTTTCTGTTTTGAATTCAAATGCAGTTTAAAGGCTTTTTTTCAGAAATTAAAACAGCTTCAGTTTACAATATTCATGTCCATGTCTATTATTTGATTCTGTCGCCCACTAAAACACTTTTAAATTAAAAAAAAACATTTGCGATTTGGGGCAAATTTACGTGTGCGATTACATACGATTAATCAAGATTAATTCTTACACAGCCTCTAATTAATTGGATTAATTTTTTAATCGAGTCCCACCCCTAATATATATATATATGTGGATATATATATGTAGATTTGTATATATAAATGTGTATATACAGTATATATGTAGACTAGCAGAATACCCGCGCTTCGCAGCGGAGAAGTAGTGTGTTAAAGAAGGTACGAAAAAGAAAAGGAAAAATTTGAAAAACAACGTAACTTGATTGTTAATGTAATTGTTTTGTCATTGATATGAGTGTTGTTCTCATATCTATCTATCTATCTATATATATCTATATATATATATATGTTGTTTTCATATCTATCTATATATATATCTCTATCTATCTCTATATATATATATACCCGCGCTTGGCAGCGGAGAAGTAGTGTGTTAAAGAAGGAAAGAGAAAGAAAAGGAAACATTTTGAAAATAACGTAACATGATTGTCAATGTAATTGTTTTGTCACTGTTATGAGTGTCGCTGTGATATATATATATATATAGCAAAATACACGCGCAGCAGATGTCATGTGTTAAAGAAGTTATGAAAAAGAAAAGGAAACATTTTAAAAATAATGTAACATGATTGTCAAAGTAATTGTTTTGTGTATTTGGCGGCAGCGTCACAAAGTTTTTTTCGTCTAGCTGCATCAGAAAATGTACCACAACGTCTGACATGCCTCCTTTTTAGTGTTTTCTCACAGCTTGGATTGCTGCTGTCATATATATATATACACACACACACACAAACACACACACACACACATACATACATATATATACACATACATATCTTCATATCTACATATCTATATACATATCTACATATCTACATATACACATATATATATATATATATTATATATATATATACACATACCTATCTAGGTGTATAGCTTTGGTCACTGAGTGCAAGGGAAAAATAATAAAATATAGTCTATAAGTTATTAAACAGTAAAACATTAACGTTTTAAGAAGTACAGGTACATTGAGCACTACTGGAGTGGTTTCAGGTAAACTACATTTTAAAGACTGTGTAACACAACAGGTAAGTAACTAACAGCAGCTAAAATGTATATGGATCATCTCTCGGTAGTTGATCCCTTTTGAAAGGCGCTACACGACGGCTGTGGTATAGAAATTACATTTTCTATGTGAACGTTCAAATTTGTGCCTGTGGTAATGTGCCTTACCGGCATTTAAAGAAAATTAGTTTTGTGTCCTCTGCAGTGTTAAGAGAGAAAGGCTTTGGTTTGGGATAAAAGGAAAAAAGGTGTAAAAAAAAGGAAAGTTGCCTTTTTCTTTTATATAGTATTGAGAGATGTGTTCGCTGACGTTATGATCGCCTTGTGTAGACTGGTGAGACGTCCCGCCATTAATCGGCTGTGATGGCACTGTCAGTCCTCCACTCGTGTGCGTGTTTTCATAATCCGAGGTGAGGACCTCATAATCGATATACGTGCAAAAGAAAGTGTGAATCGCCTTAATATTATTTTGCCGTGGTGTAGAAAAGGGGTCCCGTGTTTGCACTTGTCTGGGCTATAGCGCAGGGGAGGATGAAAAAAAATTAAAAGTGCTCACTTTGACTTAAAGCAGAAGCGCAGTCAGCGTCTCAAAGGCCGGCACAGCTATGCGCGCTGGCTGCTCGACTTTGCTGGGCAGGAGACCACAGTTTTTGCAGACACGTTCATGATATCAAAAGTCTCAGCGCTCTTTGGAGGTCATTCATATATTATATATATAGCAAAATCCCGCGCCTCGCAGGAGAAGTAGTGTGTTAAAGAAGTAATGAAAAGAAAAGGAAACATTTTAATAATAACGTAACATGATTGACATTGTCATGAGTGTTGCTGTCATATATATGCCTGCCTAAATAAGTCACCCTCGCTTTGCTCTTACTTTATTTACCGTTCATTTAATCATGGCTATTGGCGGAAAAATTATAAAATGGAAGGAGGATGGCTTTACCAAAACAATTATTGATGGCGAATCGATTATTCATAAAGCTTGAATTGGTGATGTTTTTCTGTGTTAACCTCATATTTTTCAGACTTCTTCTCAAACTAAGGTGGTGCGAGGATAAAATGAATCGGGATGCGCTGATCAATGTAATCGTGTACAGTACCAGGAAATCATGCATTGACAAAAGCTCCCTTTGCTTGTAATGCAAAGTGTGATTAAATGCATTATTTTTAACGTTATGGAGCACATGCATCGAAGCTTCTCAGCTGTGCTTGTGCTAAGAAAAGGACAGATTTTAAAAATAACGTAACACGATTGTCAATGTGACCTTTTGTAAGTAGTGTCTGGAGGATTCAGTGTGGAGAAACTCTATAGAGACAGCGTGTGTATTAACTTGTGGATTTTTCTGTGAGTATTTGGTGGCAGTCTGACAAAGTTGCTTCGGAAGACGGCATTAGCCGCGGAGCTCAGCTCAGACCGAAATTAGATGAATGGGAGGGGAGATGATGACGTGACTCCCCCACCCGCCTTAACTGTCAATCCCCACAAACACAGTCTCGGAATTTGCATAAGCACACCCCTTCACCTACAATTTTAACTTAGTTATAAAGTGATCAAAACTCTCGTTTATATCCTCGTCCTCTCATTAAACTTGTATCCCGCATTACCTGTGGGCATGTGAAACGCCAGCGTAGCCTGTCTATGAACTTAGTTTAAAGTTTAGGTTTACACCTTGCTTTCTTTCCGAGGCAGCAACACTCATGAATATGGTAGTATATGTCACTCGCTCGCTTCTTATTGTTTTTGCTGCGTTCTCAATTATATAATGCATGTTTTCTTAAGCGCTTTTTGCAGGTCTTCCTGGTTTTCTACGCACTGCGTTGACAATCAGTTCACGTGATTACGTGGGAGGCGTGATGATGTCACACGAAACTCCGCCCTTCCAGCTCAACTCCATTACAGTTAATGGAGAAAAATACCTTCCAGTTATGACCATTAGGCAGAATTTCGAAATGAAACCTGCCCAACTTTTGTAAGTAAGCTGTAAGGAATGAGCCTGCCAAATTTCAGCCTTCTACCTACACGGGAAGTTGGAGAATTAGTGATGAGTGAGTGAGTGAGGGCTTTGCCTTTTATTAGTATAGATATGTATATGTGTATATACAGTATGTATATATATGTATGTGTGTATATGTATATATATATATAACTGTGTATATATGTGTATAGATGTATATATATATATATATTTATATATATATGCCAGCAACACTCATGACAATGACAAAACAATTACATTGTCAATCATGTTACGTTATTATTAAAATGTTTCCTTTTCTTTTACTTCTCGCTGCCAATGCAGGTATTTTGCTATATATATATATATATATATATATATATATATATATATATATATATATATATATATATATAGATATATACAGATATATATATATACAGATATATATAAATATATATATACAGATATATATATATATAAATAGATAGATATGACAACAACACTCAATATCAATGACAAAACAATTACATTAACAATCATCTTACGTTATTTTTAAAATGTTTGCTTTTCATTTTCATAACTTCTTTAACACACTACTTCTCCACTGCGAAGCGCGGGTATTTTGCTAGTTGAAGCATAAGCATAACCAAGACAGGCAAGCCAAACTGTGATCATACGCCTCTTAACACTAGAATTCCTGAAGCCTACGAAAAAAATCGTAATTCCAGCCCACCTTAAATTCCTTTGCACCTCTCTGTCAGCATCTTTTGTGTTGTAAATATGTCGATCAGCACAAAAAGCAAGCTATTCCATCCTGCCGCTGCACCTGTTTAGCTTGAAGTGAATAGCCTGGAGTTGTATCGGGTAAATAATATATTGTCATTTGGAATACATAAATTTCATGTGTGTTACGTGTCTACAACAATCTATGTAAACACATCGTTAAAACAGAAACTTTTTCATGTTTTAGTATAATTGAAAAAATTTAGACATGAAGTGTATAATGTGTTAAGCCTGAAATCCAAAAATCAAACACTTTCACAAAAGGTATAAGTATAACAAAACAAGTGCACTTTTATTCAAGAATATAACCAAAGAAAAAGAAAGCAGGTTAGGGTAGGCTATTTACAGTGGGATGCAAAAGTTTGGGCAACCTTGTTAATAGTCTTTATTTTTCTGTATAAATCGTTGGTTGTTACGATAAAAAATGTCAGTTAAATATATCATATAGGAGACACACACAGTAATATTTGAGAAGTGAAATGAATTTTATTGGATTTACAGAAAGTGTGCAATAATTGTTCAAACAAAATCAGGCAGGTGCATAAATTTGGGCACCACAAAAAAGAAATGAAATCAATATTTAGTAGATCCGCCTTTTGCAGAAATTACAGCCTCTAAACGCTTCCTGTAGGTTCCAATGAGAGTCTAGATTGTGGTTGAAGGTATTTTGGACCATTCCTCTTTACAAAACATGTCTAGTTCATTCAGGTTTGATGGCTTCTGAGCATGGACAGCTCTCTTTAACTCACACCACAGATTTTCAATTATATTCAGGTCTGGGGACTGAGATGGCCATTCCAGAACATTGTACTTGTTCCTCTGCATGAATGCCTTAGTGGATTTTGAGCAGTGTTTCGGGTCGTTGTCTTGTTGAAAGATCCAGCCCCGGCGCAGCTTCAGCTTTGTCACTGATTCCTGGACATTGGTCTCCAGAATCTGCTGATACTGAGTGGAATCCATGCGTCCCTCAACTTTGACAAGATTCCCAGTCCCTGCACTGGCCACACAGCCCCACAGCATGATGGAACCACCACCATATTTTACTGTAGGTAGCAGGTGTTTTTCTTGGAATGCTGTGTTCTTTTTCCTCCATGCATAACGACCCTTGTTATGCCCAAATAACTCAATTTTAGTTTCATCAGTCCACAGCACCTCATTCCAAAATGAAGCTGGCTTGTCCAAATGTGCTTGAGCATACCTCAAGCGGCTCTGTTTGTGCTGTGTGCGGAGAAAAGGCTTCCTCTGCATCACTCTCGCATACAGCATCTCCTTGTGTAAAGTCGCGAATGGTTGAACGATGCACAGTGACTCCATCTGCTGCAAGATGATGTTGTAGGTCTTTGGTGCTGGTCTGTGGGTTGACTCTGACTGTTCTCACCATTCGTTGCTTCTGTCTATCCGAAATCTTTCTTGGTCTGCCACTTCGAGCCTTAACTTGAACTGAGCCTGTGGTCTTCCATTTCCTCAGTATGTTCCTAACTGTGGAAACAGACAGCTTAAATCTCTGGGACAGCTTTCTGTATCCTTCCCCTAAACCATGATGGTGAACAATCTTTGTCTTCAGGTCATTTGAGAGTTGTTTTGTGACCCCCATGTTGCTACTCTTAAGAGAAAATTAAAGGAGGAGGGAAACTTACAATTGACCCCCTTAAATACTCTTTCACATTATAGGATTCACCTGTGTATGTAGGTCAGGGGTCACTGAGCTTACCAAGCCAATTTGAGTTCCAATAATTAGTTCTAAAAGTTTTGGAATCAATAAAATGACAACGGTGCCCAAATTTATGCACCTGCCTGATTTTGTTTGAACAATTATTGCACACTTTCTGTAAATCCAATAAACTTCATTTCACTTCTCAAATATCACTGTGTGTGTGTCTCCTATATGATATATTTAACTGACATTTTTTATCGTAACAACCAACGATTTATACAGGAAAATAATGACTATTAACAAGGTTGCCCAAACTTTTGCATCCCAATGTATATGACAGCTTGCTGGGTCAATACCAGCTTCCTCTTAAATTTACTGTTTTGAGTAGTGAGCTGCTCTTACTGTAATATTATACAATAAAAACATACATTTGATTTGCTTCTGTAACAGCCGGTATAAATTTATAGTACTTGTAAAAGTTAGCTTTTATTTCCAGTTTTATTCTCTCAGTCACGTTCATGCTCCCACAAACCCCCAAAACCCCCGATCTGACGCTGTTTTCAGATAAAGACATGGTATAACAAACTTGTTACTCTATATAACAAACAGAGACATAGGTATATATGACATTTGGAATAATTAATTTTATGACCTGTATAGTACATTTCGGAAAACACTGTTGCACTAATGCAACGTTATATTAATTTACATACCTTTATGCGGTTGTAGTCAGTGACTGTATTTGTTTTTTTTTTTTTTTCCCTGATCTTGCCCAATCTTCACATTTTACTCCAGGAGATGCAAAGGACAGAACAGTACAGAGAGGTCACTTCCGCACTATATACAATCATCAAATTCAAATGTTAACAGTTCCCACACACCCAATGACAGTCCTTCTTACACTTATGGCATGTGTACCTGTTGAATTATACACACCTCTCTATGTTGTAGTTCCTATTACACTGAAGGAGCACCTGACACTGAACTTTCTTTCCTAGGGGAAGCGGAGGTCTTGGAACAGAAGTTTGTTGATGTTACATCCTCTTTTTTTTTTTACATCACCTTTTCTTGAAGAAACAACAACGACATTCCTCTGTAAGGTGAGCCATGAACAGTCTTCTTTTCTCAGTGGACCCCATGCATGCCTTGTACAGCACATTTGTGTTCAAACCCACATTTGTGTGTCAGCTTTTATCCCACCACATCAGAGAATTCCCTGTAATTTCCAGTGGAGAATAGTGAATGTATATTTTTGCATATAAGCTTGATACTTACAAATATCACAATAGTTTTATTAAATAATGCACTGTTTACTTTTACAAGCAAAAGTAATTACAGTATTTTGCATTTTTCATGGTGTTGGACACGTGTCTAAATAAGGAGATGTTTTAAATTAACGAAAATACTCAATTTCTCCGTATTAAAAACACTGTTGTATTATTAATGGCTTAACATAAACTGGTTTGAGAATAGACATAAATGGAAGTGACTCATCTGAAAAATGTAGGCTTTGGCTACATTTTGACACATAAAAGCAGTGCACAAGCAGATTAAAATACTTATCACGCAAACATTTTGGGGCATAAATAAGTTTTGTAATTCTTTAGTTAGGTAAGGCAACAGATGATTTGTATTGTGTGATTATCATTGGATTAGCTGATCTTAAAGCATTTTAAAGTTTAAAGATGATGGATGAAAAATAAAAAAACTACTCCTGAAATCTATAAGGTTTAGTCTTATTAAACTCTTGTTGAGAAATGTGAAAATGCACCACCCAGAAAATTTAGTAACAACCAAACACCTGACAACAAATTGCTGCACTTTAGTATATTTGGTCCAACCAGGCAAGTTAATTAACAGGAAGTTGCCTTTAAGCTCTAACATTCACAATGTCTCTGTGGGGCCCACACATCTCTTCATATCTACAGAGTTTTTCTCCAAGTTTCCTGTTTCTTCCCACACTTTAAATGTGCTTAACGGTAAACTGGGGACTTTAAAGCAGTCCTGTATAAATGATTGTCATTGTGCATGAATGTGCCCTATGAAGGAGTGGCACCTCATCCAAGCCTGGAACCTGACTAGTACTACCAGCATGCCCTGCATCCCAAAAAACACACCGCCATGATGATCCGGGTTATTGCTCCATGCTTCCAGTTCCTTTTTAGGAGCTCTTGGACCCGACACCATTTGGTAATGTAACCGCAGTAACTGGGCAATTTAGACACCAAATGAAGCAAGGGGAAAGGTGGAAAGTGCAGAAGTGCTGTTATTAAAAATGAAAGTGCAGTGCTGTAAAACATCAATAAATAAATAATCCATTAAAAACAGAATGAAATGTGGAGGTTAAATCTAATAAATACATCCTTTAAAACCGAAGTTAAAATACTGGCTGGAAGCAGTCCTTTAAAAACCTAGTGCCTTCTTTAGCTGGTGGCTCCCCTGCTTCTCCCATCTGGGCCCTGCACAAGGGCACAAGGGGAGTTGCCCTACCTGCAGCTGATCTTTCCTACTTGTCTGGTAGCCTTTCGAACCCTGGCTCCATAGGTCTCCATCAGACCAAGACTCAGGTTTCTCCAGTGACCACGGTGCTCATACTGGGGCTTCCACCTCCCAAGCTTCAGACTCGCGCGACCATAGACGGCAAGCCATCCTCGATCATGGTGACTCCTGCTCTTCCGCAAAACTCAGCAGGAGTGACCCAATCTGTCTGCCCCGGGTACCAGCCAAACACCCCGCTAGGGCTCACTTCCCAGCTGCCTTCCGCTACCCATGAGCTTGTGCTTTCTGCTCACCCACTCACTGCTGCACCAGCTGTCAGCTTCCAGCTTCCTCTTCTTCCTCCTCTAACCTCCATTCTCTTTTCCTTCTCCCTCCACACTCGTGCTCCTACTATATATAATGGGGATGTGCAACAGGTGTGGCAATTAGCAACTCCCGGCATCAATCACGGACATGGACAATCCCACACCTGTGCACTTCAGTATGGAAACATCCAAGCCCACATGGAACCGCTCCGGCCACACTACCACACCCCCTTCTCTAAGCAATGAGTGCAGTGATTATTTATTTTAAAACTGGCCATTCTTTCTAAGCCGTGGACCCGCTACATCACACCTAACTCTTATAATCCTGCATCTGAATAACTGAATCATAACCTCATGATTCATTTTTAATTAATTTGTGCTTTCTAACTGAAAACTTCATAGTGAGTGATTCATTTCTAGTTCATAACTTTAATCTTTTTTTTTCAAAAATAGAACACTATACACTTTAAATAAAGGGTTTTTTTGCAAAATAAAAATAACTGAAAATGATTTCTAAGAATAGCATATTGAGATATGTGAAGCAAAAAGTATATATCCTACTGAATGTTTTCTGAATTAATATTTGTTTTCCAGTTCATACTGTAACATGGATCCATTGTCTATAATTAAGTACCTGTATTCCAAGGTTGTATTTGGTTTATCGTGTTCATGTCACATTGCTTTAACTTCTTCAGTGTACAGCTTTAATTTTTTTCTCATGTTTGCATTAGAATTGTATTTTTAGCCGATGGTGGAAAGACAAGCAGTGGATTCTTTGGCATAGTGTACTGTCCGCCATCTAGTCCAGGGGGAATTTCTGCCTTCCGTTTGTATGTATGATTTAAAAGGTTTCTCATAATCCTATACTTATAAAATAGGCACAATACATACATAATTAATTACATAAATAATTTTAAAAACATAGTTGGAATTCAGTTGTATATATTTTCATCTGGTGTTACAAATGAAGTAGAAATAAATCTAATAACATATAACTATGATAAAGTTATTTTCCATTTAATTGCTGGCAGTTACGGTTATTGAAAATTGAGGATTTCCAACAATCAACTATGCGTTCAATATTTAAGCCTGGCAAATCCTTATCCACATCTGTTTACATTTCATGCCATCCTTTTGCAGGCCTATCACTGTCTCTGAAACATCACTGACATTTGAAGGTCTCATACCCACCAATCTTGGTTCTGTTATCCAATCAGCTGCAAGGAATGTCTAGTGTCAGGGTGTATAAAAATGAGTGTTCCTCACAATGGACTCATTTGTGCCTTAGCCGAGATAGACTCTGCATATGTACAACCTTCTTTTGGAAAAAAAAACAAGCTTAAACATTAGTAGATAAATGCTTATTTCAACAAGAGAGAACAACCAAAACCATATTTTGAAAAATGGAATGCAGCCTTTGAGTTTGATAAACAATACCCTGCTGCATTGCTGTTAATTCTTCGCAAACAGAAAACCCTCTAACGCTCATGAATTTTCCAGTACTTCTAATTAGTTATCTTTAGCAAGTTAATTACATCTCAGAGTACTTAAGTGTTAACCAAAAAACAGCTCTAGAAATTTTGCATGAATTTTTAAAGGGCACCTTGCCAAAATTAATAAATCATAAAGATGATCTTGTCTGGGTGTTAAGGACATTGATTTTAAAATAAATCTGAAACCTGTAAGAGAGACCCAAGATAAAGGCCACTGTGCAAATTGCTTTAAAAACTGTAGTCACTGTAATTATATGGAGCATTTTACAAGCAACTAGGGACTGCTTTGGATGGATGACTAGAATTTAATCAGTTTCTGGCAGAGGAAGCATTCTCTCACACCTTACATATACCCAAGCTACTTTGTTTCTAGACTCCATGTCTCGCGCTTTTTAGCACTGCTTTCATTTCTCAAGACTAAAGTAATGCACTCAGGCAACTGTGTACAAGGAAAAACAGCCTGTCTTTTTTAAGGGCATGTGTGCACTTAGTAGTCCAGAAGCCAGAGGTGCAGTAGATTCAAAAATGACATTAAAACGAGCAAGAAACATGGCTTGCATATGTCAACAATTTTCTGTTGCATTCATTCAGAAAATTGTTGCCAGGAGACAATAAAATAAATCGCTCAAGGATATGAGATTGTAAACTTATTTGCATAAGATTTTTACCATATTATTGAACTTTAAACCTGAAAACACCTACTGTACATTCTGGAGTTATAGCTGTCTTGAAACTTGTAGATCTTTTTATTTATGCCAAAGTATAAACATTATTTGAAAGTTCTCTTTTCTATTGTCACATTAACAATTTAAAACTTTTAGCCAGACAAACAAAAAAAGAAAAAGAAATCACTTAAAAATCATGTTATATTTCTTTTGTTCCTTTTTTGACAGTATTGTCCAGATTTATGTATAATTCCAAATCCAGTCCAAATTTGGATTTTAAGATCTAACAACACAAAATGTAATTAAAATACATGCCTATACTGTACCTATGAAAAGTAACGAAAAAGGAAGTGCTTGTTTAGGTAATGTGATAAAACATCTACCTATCAGAGGCTCAACTAAGCTAGATCAGGTATTGGCATTTTTATAAAAGATACTGTTAATTACCTGTGCTGGGTTTTTTCTTGACTCTAAAATTTGGCAGAGATACATTAGCTTATCTGTGGTTCCAAAACACATTCTGTGTTTCATAACTATATTAATCAGCCTGTGCCCCGTAGGCCTTAACAGATGGTACTGTTAACATATTTAAAATGTGTTAAAGTACCACCTACTGTGACAGTGCTCACTGGACAATCCATCTTTCAGCATGCCATAAAGATAAGCTGCTGTGAAATATTCCCTGTTACGGGAGGGAGTTGAAGGCTGCACGGTAACTTGGACTCTATACGTATGGTATATCAGGTGTTAAATATCACGGAAGGAAATGAATACTCTGCACAGCAAGGCTCTGGTGGTTGTTGGGGCAGGATTAAAAAAGAAGAGCTGTATTAAAACTTAAAAAACAGGACAAGAACAGTGCCATTGTTAATGCATGAGCTTTTGAGATATGTGGTACAGTTTAATCAAATTCATAGAAAAATAGTTTGCCTGGGCTCACACTGTTACTACAGCTAATGAGTAAAAGGCATAGTCTAGGGGCTTTTTACTGTACACAGCAGATTATTAATCGGAGTTTCTTCTGGGAGTTTTCTGACAAAATGTGGCTACTAAGGTTAGTGACTGCATAAGCACATACATATCGTCTGCCACCTTTGTCTGCACTTTGAAGGCTGGGTCCTGGGCTCTCCTGGAGTACACACAACAACAAAAAAAGACGCAGCTAAAGACACTAAAGAAAATCTGTTTACGTAATGGACTATTGAAGGTAGTTTCTTCCACATATACAGTACCAGGTTTACCTTTACAAAAGGTGATGCCTTACACATTTAGCTTCACATTTGCTTCATAAAGCTATTAGTTTGCATTTTGTCCAATGGGAATACTTTCCTTGCATTTCTAGGTAAACCAAATCATTGTGGGTGTTGTACGATATTCATGCACCCTATAACACGTATGTAATAATCTGTGCAAGCACACAGAGGTTTGTAGGAGCAGGAGCTGCAGTAGATAACACCAGTAACTGAACATGCTGCTACAGTTAGAATACATTAATCCAGGATAGACAAAAGATATTAAAGGACAACAAAACTAAATAAGTTGAGGGAAATGCAATGTTGCTGCACGGTTTGAAATGTTATGATTTATGTTCATTTTAAATTAATTGCTTATCTTTTGAAACTCTATTTATTACATTATACTGTATATCTGGATACAGGTTTTAGCAGAACTCAATTGTGGTAACAAGTTTTGGACTAGATATTATTTTCTAACGGTTTTAAATTTTTTAACTCCTTTGCTGGCTATGAATGGTTGTTAGTATTCATTATTAGTGTTAAAGACAACTGTCCAGTCTTTAACTTTGATTTTTGGTGTAAAGGTTTGGTTTAGATGAAAAGCAGGACAAATTTCTGGCATCATCTATTTTTATGGGTTTTTTTTAGTTTGCCCTTCTGTCAATAATCCCAGCAAGAAAGATGAGTCAGGTATTTAATAAAGACATTCTGCATGCAGGCCACTACCTCATACTGGTAGCCAGGTATTAGTGCTGACATAAAAGAAAACATGAGTTGATGAACACAATGACATGTGAACAGACCAGCTCAATACAGAAAGGCACTGAAGACAAGCGTCTTACCTTTAAGAACATGGTTCAGTTGGCTGAACCTCCGCTATCAAACGAGAATGCCATCAACAGACATTTGGACATAAACCCAGCATATGCAAACTTAAGAAGAACATGTTCATAATAAATAAAACTTTACAACCTGTTACCCCCCACCGATCACACTGACTTAGCCCCCGCCCCGCCCCTAAGTAATGTTTGCTATATATTGCCTTTGATTCTTGTAAGTCTAAGCATTATCCTCTGATGAAGGCCCCTGGCAGGAGCTGAAAGCTCAGGAATAAAAACTACTTTATGATACATGATTCATTTTCTCCCTTTGTGGATCTCCAGCGGTAAATATGCAAACCATATCACAGACCTTCTTTTCCATATATTATATCTGTCTGTCTGTCCGCTTTTAACGAGAGAACTACTTAATGGATTTAGATCAGGTTTTTTTCTATAATTTGCTTGAATATTTCCTTGTTGATTTTGAAACTTCTCTCTTGATCTAAGTATCATAGTTTGCTTGCAGGAACGATTTATTCAAGCTAATCCGAGACAGAGGCTATGGACCAAGGGGAGGGGAAAGCGTGATGTCAGGAGTGGGGTGGAGGGCCAGGCTCCCTCCTTACTCACGTGCCATCCTCCGTTCAAATTGCTCTACCTCTGGCTATGTTTTTGAGTGGACCTTGCCTCCGCTTAGCTAGCGATACCCATTTGTTTATTGATTTTTAATATTTGTCCTATTTTACACTATGCGGGCAGAGCTCTGGGGGACAATTAGTGAAGAATATAATCAATACTGTTTCTCACACATTTATGTTTCATATCAAAAATCTCAACATCCCTCCCCATGCCAATTCAGAGCTACAATATGTCAACGAGGAGTCCAGTATGAGGCAGTCATATATATATTGAGAAATCAAAAATGTTAAGGCCTGTTTGTTTTCTAAGTACACAATTAATACATTTCTTTCAAATATTTAAAGCTTTAAATAACTCCTTTGTGAGAAAATTTTAATGAAAATAAGATGTGTCAACATTTTGTTTGATGCTTATATTTAATTTTTCATATGTTATGTATAATCATTGTATAGGGCCTTGAGCTCATTAAGTGGAAATGTGTTTATAAAGAATCAATTGAATTGAACTGAAAAATTGAAGCAGATGCATTTACATGCTATAGGATTGATAGTAAATAGTTTCTAATCGGACAGAGTTGGAGCTTTGAGTCAGACAATTCAAAGAAAACAAAGCTACCTGAAATGTATGAGTAGTGATATAATTCTGACCTTTCACCTTAGCGAATTGTTTAAAATAAAAACTTGAACCTGGTCAGCCAGAGATCCGATTTTTCTAGTCAAATTGCATCTGGAGTGAAGTGTTACGCATTTAATGTTTTGTTTGCTCTTTATTTTCACAAAAATTATACAACTTATCTATAGTTGCTTTTTTAGAGACCAAGCAATATATCAACAGCGACCCTGCACTGAATAGTCTTACAGGAAATTCACATAAGCACAGCATGTAGCACACCACTCAGGATTCCAAATACTCCTATAGCACATGAATGCGGCATATTCTACAATTTCTTCCATGTCAGTAATATAATTTTCAAAATAGTCAGATTTGATGATTATGGCTAACCTGCATAGCAAGGCCAGACTAGAGTTATTACTCCAACAAATGTAAAGGAACTGGCTAACTATCAAACACAGTGCAGATCTTGTTATGGAAAAGAGACAACTACAGCTTTAAAACATAGATGACTAGGAAATAAAAAATATATACTGACCAAAACCATCCTGAATATCAAGACACAGCAAGAACCAAAGCAAGTTCAGTATTCATCACCTATTCCATTAGCATCCCCATCAGGTAGAAGAATGAAGTTTGGACATGTAGTGTAAATTTCAAAATAATACAATGTATGAAAAAAGACCTCAAAAAGCTCAAGAGTGTCAGGTGTGGTGGATCAGTGTGACATAGAAAGAGATAAAATATTGTCTTACTTATCTGCATGAGAAGAGAATGTAAAGTTGTCAGTGACTTTACTTTATAGGACAGAAAATAGAATGATGCAATTGTATCATTTGTACAACCATATGAAAGGCTGTAAAAGAAGTAGACCTGAAATTGCCTCTGTGTATGTAGTTGGATCCCTGTGCTTCGATGACAAAACGAAATACAGTAAATTTAGCAGAGAAAGGAAAAGAATGACAATTATTATATGGTATCAAAAATGCACAGAAATGTTCTTTCTTCAGTTATGCCTTTACTGTTGTTGCTATGGTAATCAAGCAGGACACAATGGTCTCACTTCAGTTGTCTTTTCTTCAGTGAATCCACTTGTGTCATTCCGTGCCTTTTAAATTGTTCATTCTTAGAAAAAGTACCAATGCTGCTCTGGTTCTATGTCCTAAATTCCATTCTAAACCTTTGATACCTGTCTAAAATCAAACAAGATGCTTGCTGTATTTGGAGGTAAGTGTTATGCTTAATAAAAAGTGTAACACTAATTCTTTAATAATCTAACCTTGCTGTTTGACACAAATATTTTTAAATCATGTATCCCTACATACAGTACACCACCAAGAATATAATCCTATTTTTTTCTGTGCTGCACCATATGCATACAGTACCTAAAATCTGAAAAATACCAACCATTTAGTTGTTTTATCTTTTATGGTTAGCAAAATTTAGTGTTCAAACTTGTCAGAGCTATAGTTTATGTGCCTTACATTTATATATCTCTGCAAAGAATACTGACTTTTCATAAATAAAACATAGCAGTCAGGTTCACAAACACTCATCAATAAGTCAGTTTGATTATTAGGTATACCATTTGGCTTTCTCTTTTCTTCTTCAAAGAATTTTCTATAAATATAAAATCCTTTATCAAAGGCATACTACTGAGCTCCTTACATTTGCTAAACTATTAGATCTTGCCTTGTGTGTCACAAATAAATGGCATAGGAGGTTTATTTTTATTGTACATATGATCTTAGTCTAATGTGGTGTTTTTTAGATATTCGGTAAAGGCCTGGATGTTTTTTAATGCTGTACTAGTTAAATAGTATTTCACTTGACATTTCCTGGTTAACATATTTCATTGGATTGTTTAGTTTTGGGATTTATTTAAATAAACACACCTGGGCAGCACAGTGGCAGAAACATTAAGGACAGCTACCTCTCGGTACTTGCACTCCAGTTGTGTTCATTGAAGGAATGCCACCTCTGTGGGGTCCAATGTTAAACTGTAAGGTTGAATAGTCGCTGAATTGCCACAATTGTAACCTTTTCATTTTGAAATGATTCATCTGGCACGCAGGAATCCAATGAGGAAAAATGTTATTTGATTAATCATATTTTTTATAATATATATATATATATATATATATATATATATATATATATATATATATATATATATATATATATATATATATATATTTTTTAATGTAAGTCTTCCAAAGGGCATTACAGGAGAAAATAGGGTGAAATGACACCTTTTATTGGCTAACTAAATACATTTGTAATCTATTTAGTTAGCTAATAAAAGGTGTCATTTCACCCTATTTTCTCCTGTATCAATCTATGGTTAACACGGTACAACACTCTACTGCTATGGATATAAAGGGCAATATTCCTGTATTATATTAATGTGAAACTTCTTAGTTATTTTATGACACATATTTTCATTCAATTTATGAAAATAACTTGCATGAAATTATGAAATGGACAATGAGAAATTAACTTTGTGATTTGCCAATAATATTAAATCTAACATGTTGTATAATTTGCAGTTTATGACAGAAATTCCACGCTGTTAGTGTTCTACTACCGCCCAGACTTGCTATTAAGTTGAACCCAAAAAGAAAATCTCCTGAGTCTTTTTTGCTTTTACACTTCATGTCTTTTTCCTTTCCCACTGAACACATTGCAGAATCTTAGCACCCAACCCACTGTACCTCTGTGTTCATTCAGGAACTGTGAAAAGATATGCTTGAAAAGAAGTTAAGGCCAACTCCGGCAAGAACAGACTTGGGACAGGGCAGCCTTGTTCAGTCCACAGGTGCAGTGCACATTATCATCCTGTTCATGCGGATTTACTCCCACAGTCCAAAGTAATGCTATCAAGTTACTTTGGAATGTCAAATGGGCTCAATGTGAGTGGCTATCTTTGTGCAGAACTTGAACTGCTATATGCTGATATTCCGCACAAGGTTGTTTCCTTCCTGTGCTGCCAAGTTACACTGTGATATTTCCAAGTGCATCCACAGTGTATTCCACTTTTTATTTCCTCATTTACACTTAAAGGAGGATATATTGATAAAAAAATCTGTTTGGTTTGTAATACTAAAAAGGCCCCTAACACTCAGATATTTCCTTATGTTTAATGCACCGTTGGTGTAAACATTTTCGCAATTAAACTGTAGTCAAAGTTAAAATCTTGAAAAGAATTTTTCACATCATGATGGACAGGCCCTCAGTGTGATACTGTATGTGGCAGCATACAAGCTTAAAGTCCTATTCCTCTGTTTCAGAAGCAGGTGTAAAGCTACTTATACTTAGCTGCCTTCTTCAGCATAGTTGTAGTAAGACCCGATCTGGCTGTTCCAGAATGCAAAAATGTAACAAAATCAGCTAGTTTAACAAAGCATTGAAAATATAAATTGATTCTGTATATTTAAGCACACTGTATGATTTATACATGGTGGGGGGTGTTGGGGTACAGAACAGTAGTATCTAATAGCAAATGAAAAACTGTGGACTAGAAAAAAAATATTTAGATATTGTTTTTTATAGATAGACATTCATATCAAGTGTTTGTATATTTTCCTTTTTTGGTCTCAGGTGGGTTGGTTCCTGTCTCTTGTCTATTTGTGCTGGGCAGGGGCCAAAATGGTAAGGTATGAAATGGAGTAGAAATGGAATAGACTGAACTTAAACCATTTGATTAGGCTGATACATTGAAATAAATGACAAAGAAATTTTATCCAGTTTACTTGTAGCTCCTTGTCTCACTTGGAGGAAGTCCAAAGGTAATTTTTTTTCCTCTGGAGAAATTTAATGCTCCTTCCCACTGCTGTTTCCCAGAGAAATTGAAAGGAGTTTTTTTTTTTTTTACATTTAAAAAAGGAAAAAAAATCAAATGTCTACATGTTTTTGTGTGTGTTTGTGTTTTTGTTTTGTTTTTATTTAACTCTTTATATTGTGTGATGAATGGCTAAAAAATAAAACACTAAACTGCCATCCTCCATTGTTTCTGTAAGGTTTTTCTTATTGTGGCTGATGCCTTTATCTAGAGATGGATGTTCAGGACCAGTATATGGTCCTGTACATTTGCTTACATGCACTTCTTTTAATAAGTGAACTGTAGGCACTTTAAATGACTTTGTCAGAGATACACACTAAGTCAGCAAGAACTGAACTGGCTATCTTTTGGCTGAATGTCCAGTACTGTAGAAACTACACCACATTGCCTGCTATTGTTAATACAAATGGAACTTGCTAGTCAATAAAAACCTACAGTATGTGCTGCACAGTATTAAGCAATGTTAGCAACCAGGAGAAGATGTTTCTTGAACAAAAAAAATAATGTGTTCTTTAAATACCTTGTACTCTAATACTCATTAACCCAGAGAAAACAAATCCAAGAGATGCAAACACCATAAGCTCAAACATGGTTTTCCTTAAATTATTTGATGTTATGCTGGTGTGTTCAGGTCATTTGAACACCCCAGTGATCTCTGATGATGAATGCAGTAGCAATCCAGCACATTGCAATTAAAATAAATAAATAATTCTTGGGACAGTGTAACTGAAAGTTCCAAATTTTCCCACAGATTCTCAAAGTATTACTCTGGTAGATTCCAAACTTTAACCATCCCACCAAATAGTATTAATAGCTTTAACCATTTGTATTTCTTGCAATAAGGCAATCATTTTTTGTTATTAATTTGCATATGCAATTTGAAAGTATTATTTGGTAATATAGGAATAGTTTTTTATTTAATAATTGTCTCAAGAATCAAAATTTGTCTTCCATTTTATACAAGGGTTTTAACAGTTTTACAAGAATATCTATTGTGCAAATGTATAAAGTGCCTTTGAAAGTTAATTATATAATGACTAATTAAATTGGATTTTTATGTAGTATGTGTAGTTTTTATGTGTATGCTTACCACTATATATTTTAATAACTTTCATGTAAATTTTGTTGCTATGAAGTAACTGGCAGGAGTGTCCTGAAATTCCAAAGTGTATTATGAGCCAAACCACAAATAATTTTATATTTCCGTGACAAAAATTTTAAAGCCTTATTTTATTTAAACAACAGCTGCAGCTCCGCATTTTATTTCTCCTCACAACAAATTTTCTATGCACTTCTAATCTGTAGCCTGCTTTAGAATTTTCCACATCTGGTTTTAATTCTCTACACATTCTTGCATTCTTGTCTTTCTCTGTCTAATTACAAATTACAATTAATCTTTTTGGTCTGAACTATTAATTATGGGCTTTTCTTGTTTGGGGAAGAAAGAAAGGAAAATTCTCATTTATTTTGTATTACATTAAAAGAAAAATGTAATTCATTATTCCTATAAAAACAAGATTGCTTATATTTCATATGTGTAAAACTTCAATATAAACCAATAAGTTAAGAACTACATCATCACTTAACCTTCCAGTGTGTCAGCAAATTAAAGTGTCTTTAATATTAAAAATATATATTATTAGATTGTGTAGAGAGAGCAGAACAGTATTCATTTTGTGGTGCTTACTTAGCCCTTTTATGTCTACCAGATAAACTCCCATCACTAACACTAAATCAAAGCTTAAACGCCTTACATTTCTGTTTGCATTTTTAAAACTGCTGATACTAGAACACTCATTTTGACCTTTTTTTTTATTTTTTCTGGCCAACTTTTTTTTATCCATGACTAATTTAATCTGTGCTACATTAAACTCACTGTTCATTTCTTCTTCCTTTCTAAAATAGTTTTTAGCTTTGCTAAAGGGGTTTGAAAAAATGGTATATACCATCGCAGTGCCACCGAGGGTGGGAAGGAAGGTTATTCGCCACAGGGCCATGCATTAATGGGGGCTCACTAACGTCACATAGTCTAATTAGGAAAATTCTGGTACTTCTTAATATAAAGTAAATAATGTATATTATGGAATGCACTTTTGAAACTGAACGACATGCGCATGTTGTTTGTGTACTACACCATGTCACTACAAGTGTGTTGGAGTGCGATAAAAGAAAAAAAAAAAGAAACAAAGATCTACATTGTTTCAAAAATCAGACAGTCATCCCTGATATCATAAGACATGTTACCGATTATGTGCTAGATGGAATAAGAATTTGGGTGTGTTATGTGCTAGGCTGGCATTGAGGGAAACCCACTACTATTCAACAGTATGCCACTGGACATTAAAGAAAATTTTGAAGTGAACAGTAAAATACATGTAATGCTGTTATCTTGTGGTTCTTGGAACTTGAGTGAGAAAACGAGGTGTTTCTTTGTGTTGGCAGATTTTCCCTGGGCACGGTCCTTCCAAATTCAAACCACACAGATATCAAGCTAACTGGTGACTCTAACTTGGTCCACTGTAAGTACCTAGTTATGGTATGGCATATCACTCTGGGTTTGTTCCAACTCAGCTCTCAGCCCTTTAACAGAGAAATGCAGCTTAGAAAAAAAAATGAAGCTGATAGAATTCCACACATCTGGATCAAAAAAATAGTTGGATGCTTTTACATCTTCCTTGTTTTTAACCATATACTTCCTACTAAAGGAACTGCCAATCCACCAGCATATTTTATATGTTTCACCCACCTACAAATTGTGACCACCCTATATACAGTACAAATCACTTTTTGATGCCCATTACCCTGTAAATTATTATAGATAATTACTGGAGAATTTAACTTTTATTATTTAAGCTTAAATATTTTTACAAAATCCACAATTCCTACCACTTACTTCCTTCTCCACTCTAAGCAGTTTTGGAGGCTTATTACTGTAGACAGTAACTTATATTTTAAACCGCATGGGTTGGCTGGTCTCATACCTTCATTTTATTATCTTTACAATACTTTTTAAACATAAACTAAACGTTAATTTTCAGATGAACAAAATTATGCAAACCCCACTTGCAGAGCTATGAATCATACAAAAAGTCCTAACTATAAAACCACTCTACTGCTCAGTTACATTGGTTTCCTGTCTAATATTGAAGAATGTTCATACCTCTGCTATCAAATTACAATACCTATACATTCCAAATCCCCAGTGCAGCTATTGTTGTTGCTTACTATGTATAAACTTGTTAGACACCTGAGATATTGTGACGCCAAGCTTGTCACTCTTAAAGCTTGGTCAAGCGATTCACTATGAATATTTTTTAAACTTTCTATATGTTGTGTAAAAAAAATTTTAAGTATGAGATTTACCAGTCTTATTTTAAATATTAAAATCTCAGAATGTTATTTTAGTAAAATATTGTTGAATCTTTCAGTTCACTCACTATTGATTGACAACTCTTGAACACTAGTCCAGGACCTTTAAACAAAAAACAGCTCTCTTTTCTTGGATTTTGTGAATTACAAACTATGCAAGTTATCAAAGCTATTTTATATTAAATATCCTGTATGTTTTAGTTTATGTATGTTGTTTTTAAACTGGTACAACTTTCTGTACTCTTACAAGCATGTTTACTTCATTTAAAAGACTCTCTGATTATTCCATGCCCTTTACTGTAAAATATATATTATATAATACTTATCTATGTGCAAGCCAGAAATTTTCATTTAATGGTAATATTTTTTTTTTCAGTTTTTCAAAGTTATATTTCTCCATACTAACTTGGAAGAAACACATCTGATTCTAGTTTGCACAGACCTTCCTATTCCCCCACCTTTAAAGTTGTCATCACACTTGTTGGCCACGTCTTTATCTGTGTCGGTTTTATAAAGAGAGTTGAGCAGCTATTCTCCTGCTGACCCCTGTGTGACTCTCCAGAAGAAAAAGCCCCCTTTGTTTTTGTTTTTCATTTAGCTATTTCTCTACTCATCTGCAAAAGACTCCCTGAATACCCAAAGCTTGTATTTTAATAATTAGATTCTTGTGACATTTTTATGAAAGGCTTTTTGAACATCCAGTTAGATATTATCACTTGCCTTCTGCTAACTGAATGATTATATCTACCAGATTGCTTATGTAAGTACTCCCCAAGCTGAACTTATTTTGACTTTTCCTCTAAGAAAACCACATTGATTTTATGCTTTGCTGGTTTATTTTTTATAATGTTTAACTTACTTGTATGTCAAACAGTGCCTTGTAATTTCCTGGAACTTTATCAGAATTTTCATCTTATATTGGCAGATACTGATGAAAAATAAAAAGTAAATATTTACATACAAATTTACTAATGTGCTATACATATCGGCTCATCTGTGACATCCTTACTAGAAAAAATATTAACTTCCCTTGTCTAAATTTCTTTTTATTATTCACTGATTCAAAAATTGCTGGAGCTGTCCAAAGTAAACTTTGTTTTGTGTCTTTATGTCCTGAGAAAACACTCATGATTTACACAATGGTTAGGCTCCTAGACACTTCTATTTATTTCATAAACTTATTACTTAATAATAAATAATGTAAGAGCAAAGAATAGGTTCCATTGAGCTGAATAACTTTGTGTCTTTAATCTGGCATTTTTGAACCATTACTTCATAAAAAATTCACAAAGCGTGTATGTCAAAATATAAAACTAATTGCTGCATTTTTGTGATTTTTTTTAAACTATTATCGCAGTTTATCAATTATTTCACAATTGTTATTGTATTATGTGGTGGTTACTATGACTATGTGCTGCTTGGCTCACAAACCTCACACTGCTTGATGTGTGACATCATGGCTGCCATCTATTTAAGATCAAGCCTGTGCAACTCCCAAGAACTTTCATACAAACTCAAATGGATGAGTTTCAATTATAGTGTCTTGTTTTGTTTTGTATTAAGGGCGTATGAAAAGGATCATCAGCCAAAGTAGAGGTCCATACAGAAAGAATGCAGTGACTTGCAGTGTTAAAGCAGCCAAGTACTCCAAAATGATGATGATAGGAAAAACACATAATGCTGTTAATGTTCATAATGTACATAATGGTGGCAACAGTGACATCACTTGCATGATGGCAAAAATAAACAAAGAAAGTATCATTTATACAGTGCTGAAAGATTCATCTGTTAAAAGTTGTCTGAACTTTTCACTTGGCTCAAAAACTCCCTTTTAAAAGCACAAACATTTTAAGGGATATTCCAAAGTCTGATTTTCCTCAAGAACAAGTTTGCCTTTATTGTTTTAACCCTTGCTTCTGGCTAACTACTCTATTTGGTCTTTCCCTAGATCTCTAGCACTCAGATTTCTTCTCTGTCTTGATTAGTATTCACTCAAACAGATAGGTCATACCAGACTAATAAATGATGAGCTGAAAAGTGCAGTTGCTGGGTGGCAATTAAAAGCCTGACTGGCTGATCATCTTGCATGCTGTGTCATACTCTGTTTACTGGGCAGAATTAAATCTCTACTCAAACCTACTGCAAGGCCATGAATGCATGGTACACATGATTTTACTCCAATATATCACATTCAATTTATTCTCTTTAAACTAAATGAAATGCATGTGTTGTTTATTTTCATGATGTAGGAATATTTTATATTTATCAACAGTGCCTTGAATAACTCTGCTAATCCTTCTTAAAAGATGAAGACTTACTGATGAAAAGGGTTTTTGTCCATGGACCTTTAAAGAAACGCCTTCGTCAATTCCACTGTAGCCATCCAATATTCCTGTAGTCATTAATTTTCTCCCTTATTTTGCTCATGCAAAATATGTTTTTTACAGCATACATTGTGGACATTTGTTACTTCCCAGTAGGCATTATTATCAATACTATTTAGGCTTTCTCCTGCCATTTCATGAGCAAAATTAATAAAAGAAAATTGGGTCATATATGAACAAACGGAACATCAGTGCGTTGAGTGATGTGGTATAGTGGGTTCATGGCTCAGAAAAAGGTGGTCAATTTTAAAATAATCAATTGGCCAGCTTTCACAGTTGAGGGATGTTGGTGAAGTAATTGGGGCACCACACCCACGAATGCATATAAGGGAGAGAGAAAAGAAAAAAAAAACAGAACAGAAAAGAAATAACAGAATGAGAGCAGCATCAGGACAAGCCAGCTAGCCAGTGTGGGGAAAGGCAGTGTAGGCCCTTGAATAGGCCCTGCAACAGAGTGAAGGATCGGCACTTTAGTGTGCACATCGTCCCCACATATTGTCCAGAGAAGTGGTTATGTTTGAAGCACAGTCATCTCCAGGGATCCAAGGCATGCCAGAGTAAGCAAGGATGATGATGAGAGGACAACCGACCCTGAGAGGTCTAGCTAACACCGCTCGAGATTGGGTTGGTGAGGACTGTGGCTGCTGATGTCTCTGCTAGTTAATGTTATGAATGAACTAAGGAGCTGAAGAGGGAGTGGTGCTGGGCTTGTCTAAGGGCTCGTTTATACTTCATGCTCAGAATGCGTACACACCCGCATCATGGCTGCCACTCGTTTGATGCGTCTCCTAAGCAGGTCCTCAGAAATTAACATGACGCGTGCGCAAGTTGCAGTACCAGAAAAAAGTCAGGGGGCACAGTTTGATAAAAGTTGGAATGTGACAGTAGTCTCAGTTTACTATCTATGTGACAGAAAGCCACTTTGAGGATCCTCCCGGATCCATGAACGTGCTTCGATGTTTGATGAATGGTTCGATGTGGTGAAGCAAAATGCCGACATACATTTGCATGCCGATATGCATTCATGGAGCTTTTATATTTAAGCGTCGCATATTCCCCATCGTAATGACACGATACATTTTAAAAGTCTCACATACCATCTTTTGTGCCATGTTTTTTTTTTTTTGCAACTTCACAACAGCAACATAATATACAGAGCTGTATTTGAGCCGCAGAGGAAAAAAGGACGCAGTGAAAAGGTGTATTTTGTGATTAAAGCGGAAATTTCAGCTTTAATCTCGAAATGTCCATTCTAACCTCATAGTTTACTTTATCATTAAAGCAGACTGTTGTAAACGTCATCCCAGTTTTTAATCGATATGAGCTTCTGTCTTTTTACAAAGCTACATACAGCAAAGGAAGGAACAGTAAAAAACAGCTGTATATTAGCTCACAAAATTGCCAAACGAAGCAAACCGTTTTCTGATGGCGAATTTGTTAACCCTATAAAGCCTGCTATATAAATGAATAGTCAGAAAATTCTGTTTTTTCAGGATTGAACTGTTTATTGGATCCTTTTGAGAGTTCAAAAAAAAATTTCAGATATGACCTAGGAATATGTTTTTTTTTTTGTATCACATTTGAAACACCAGGTGTTTCAAGTCAACCAAAAACTGTGTGTCTTTAGAAAAACCTTTGCACACACAAATATGTTTTACAACATTTAACAACTTTTTACAACAGGTTTAGTATATTTGGCAATGTGTTTATGTTCCTTAGCACACACAAATATGTTTTTCAACATTTAACAACTTTTTTACAACAGGTTTAGTATATTTGGCAACTTGTTTATGTATCATGAAATGCCAAAAAACAGTTTCTGTCTTTGTTTAGACAAAGGTTGACTTTGCATTTCTCACAATAGACATATGAGAAGTGACTTCCTGGGCAGTGCTTGCACCTCTGTCTCTGTCTAGTTGGTAAATAGTCACTGCCATCATTTCTCACATCAGGGGTTACAGCAACAGCTCGTCTTTTACGTGGGGGTATTTTCTTGTGTTCTGGAGAGGACAGTGGTCTGCCATACTGGATCTTGTTTTTTCCTGCACTTGTGAGAGAAGTCCCAACAGAAGCTTGAAATCTTCGCAATGGCATTGGTTTCTTCCTAGGTTCCAGTTCTTTCCGGTCTCTCTTGTAAAGATTCCATGCATTTATGACTGCCACAGTGACAGTGTGCCACCAAATGTACAGATACCATCTTCTGGATCTAAAGGAGAACTTGTAAAGAGTAGACAACATGTCAAGAAGGTCAACACCACCCATAAATTTGCTGTATGTCTCCACAATAGCGGGTCTTGGCACCATTATATACATTTTGGATTTTCGATCCCAGCGTTTCACATTTGTCACTGGTTCAACTCCAACAAATGAGGAGAGCAGATTCACAGCCTTGTTGTCACACCATCTCACAATGATAGTGTTTTCCTGATTCACTCTGAAATCCCATGACCCTTTTCCTTTTTTCTTCAAATCATTTTCTTCCATCATACTGCAGTTCTTTACCCTGTTCATTTGAACTTTTCCCAAATAGTAGAGTCCTCGTTCTTTCAGGTTATCCACCAGAGGTTCTGATGTAAAATAGTTGTCGGCAAAAACCTTGTGATTTTGTCCTGCTGGAAGGGTTGAGGTCAATTTCAAGATAACATCTCCCGACACACCAACATCAGATTTCTCCATATCTGGATTTTCTGCACCTTGGCAGACAGCAAAATCATACAGGAACCCACTTTGTCCAGCACGTGCCCACATCTTGAACCCCCATTTGTGAGGTTTTGATGGCATGTAAACATGCAGGTTAGACTTGCGTTTGAAAGGCACCATTACTTCATCCACCGCATGAAATTCTTCAGGAGGTATGAGAAGAAACTGTTGGCGCAGTTTTTCTAACCATGGTTTAATTTTCACAGTTTGTCTTTCTTCTGGTCGTCAGACACACTGAGGTTGTCTTGAAAATGAATCAGTGTCAGCAATTTAAGGAATCGTTCTCGAGACATTACATCACACACTGTGGGGTACCTTGTCTCCATCTCCCAATAGGCTCTTACATTGGGCATCTGTACCAACCCCATGTGCATGTACATGCCAAGAACCTGTTCAATTTCTTTGGGTGTTGTGTTTACTGATGTTCCCAGTTTCTGTACACTGTACAAGTTAGTTTGTTGTGCAATATCCTGAATCATTTCATCAGTAACAAACGGCTTGAAATACATGTATGGTGTCCATTCTGACCTTTCTGTAGAGACGTCCTCAACATGTCTATCAAAATCAACACTTGGACTTTTAAATGGCACTTTTCTCCATTTGTACTCTTTCTTTTTTACTTTGCCCTTTGCTGACTACTTTGTTGTGCTCTGTTTTTGTGTTACTGGTGTGTCTGTTTCATCTACAGGTTCATCTTCTTCAACATTACTGTTTGATCCCTCTGTAGCAGCCATTCCCTTAGGAGTCCATTCCTCATCACTACCATCATTATCTTCCTCCCCTAACTGTTCTATGTCGCTTGAATTTCCATCAATCATCATATATAAGACGTCTTCTACACTGTACTTCTTTGTATGATTATGATTTGAATATTTAGATGGAAAACAATACTTTGTTTATTTTCAAATTATATACTGACTATTTACAACTGACAAACATAAAATTATAATCAAAAAATATACTAAAAGAAATATTCAAGCTTAAATTGAACAATATATTTAGTGCAGTTTGAATTACTGTACATATAATACAAATTTAATCAAGAAATGCACTAAAACAACAACTGATGCACTGACCCATGAAATACATTGATATACCCATAGTATCATATTTGATTCACACCTTTTCCTGACGGTTTTTCTATAAAATATTTAATGAATAATTCAGTTGTTATGAGCTTTTTCAACCTAGTAAAGTCTTATTTTGAAATATAATCACATTTTTTTTCATTTCACTTACTGTAACTGTTTTAAAATTAGGGCATCTTATCACTTGAAAACGAAGCTAACTTCCACCTTGCCTGCAGCCATCTTGGAATCTTGAAAAAAAAGTTGTGTTTGCCACCTGTGATGCATAGATCATCCACCAGGGGGAGAAAACATGTATATTATTGTATACTACTGGTTTTTGAGGAAAATGGCAATCCTGTTACTAAGAAACAGGCCTTAGAAATACCTGTATCCAATATGATACGTATGGCGTTATAGGGTTAAAGACTGCTTATTGGAGATGGAGGCAATCCTTTGCCCAGAGAAGAAGGAAGCGTTTGAACATGTGTCCCTCTCATGGCAAATGGTTTCAAGAGAATTTGCAGAGAATCTGGTACCACAGCTTAAATGCATTGTGGAAAATGTCAACTTCTTCTCCTTGGCCTTGGATGAGAGCTGGGATGTTCATGACACAGTGCAGCTGCTGATTTTTGGAAAAGGAATAACAAAACATTTGTTTGTTACAATGTAGGAGAAGCATGAGACTGATCACACTGGTCTGGCCTACCACACATTTGTCAGGTGGCTAAGCTCAGGCAAAGTGTTCAAACAGGTCTGGAATCTGAAATCAGAGATTCAAGCGTTCTGTCAATTGAAAGGAAAACTCATCCCTGAACTAAGCAGCACTGAGTGTCTATCAGATTTAGCATTTGCTATTGATGTGTCTGCACTTACAAATGAACTGAATACAAAATTGTAAGGCAAAGGCCTTTTCACACATGATATGTACAGCCTAGTTAAGGTCTTCATAAGGAAGATGCTGCTTCTCTCTCAACAAGTTGAGATGAACACATTGACACACTTTCCACGCTGAGAGGGAGAAATCCTTCTGCTGATCAGCTTAACAGATATGTAATCATATTCGGGCAATGCATGGTAAGTTTTCCAGGCAATTTGAAGACTTCAAAGCAGTGAAAACTGAAATGTTGACCAACTCTACTCCTTTTTCATATGATGTGGACAGTGTCACCAGTGAGCTACAACTTGAACTTGAACTTAGAGATATGCAGTCTGATGCATTTCTCTAAGAACACTTCAATTCAGTGCCATTAATGACATTCTGCAATTCTCTCAAAAAGGAGAATTTCCCACACTTGAGGAGACTAGCTCAGAGGATGCTTGTCCTCTTTGGGTCAACATATGTGAACAGGCATTCTCAGTAATGAAATTCAGGAAATCCAGGAACAGGTCATCTCTCAATGACGACCATCTGTCTTCTGTACTGCGAAGAGCAACATCAGAAATTACACCTGATTTCAGTTTACTAGTTGAAGCTCATCAAAGACTTAATTCTTCCTAATAAGTTGTCAAAGGTACACAGACAGTAAAATACTATCAGTGATTCATGCATTTGAATATATTTATTTTGCATTAGTTTTACATAATCAGGAATTGTAGATTGTGTTAGAAAGCATGCTATAATGTACGTATGTTGCATGGTTCACTAAACCAAACAAAATGTGTGAATATGTGGATTATATTCATTTTATTATGGTGAAAAAGAGAAATATGTTTACCATGATGTAACACTTGACAAAATGTGTTAGGCGTTCCTCAACAAGCTTGTTTTCTCATGTGGCCCCATAAAAATATTGCTGTCTTAAACATTTGATGTATACTTTTTACCTATATTTGAGACACTTTTCCTTTCCCCAGGGTGGTACTATTATACTGTAATCTACCAATCCCCTGAGCTGTAGCAAAAATAAAATATGAATATTGAAACATGGATGACCATTACTTTACTATTAACCAAGTAAAGTAAATAAAAGAATAAAAACTAATTATTATTATTTTATCAGTAAAACACAAAACAAATTATTTGCAAATGTCAGAAGACAATTTTCAATAGACAACAGATACACTTACACCAATAATCAAGAAATTTTATAAAAAAGCTTGTATATATATTTTAGGTTCACTAGTCAGAGGGATGGGCGGCACGGTGGCACAGTGGGTAGCGCTGCTGCCTTGCAGTTAGAAGACCCGGGTTCACTTAACAGGTCCTCATGCATGGAATTTGCATGTTCTCCCCAGTTTCCTCCCACAATCCAAAGACATGCAGGTTAAGTGCATTGGAGATTCTAAATTGTCCCTAGTGTGTGCTTGGTGTGTGTGTGTGTGCGCGCCCTGCGGAGGGCTGGTGCCCTGCGGTGGGCTGGTGCCCTGCCCGGGGTTTGTTACCTGCCTTGTGCCCTGTGTTGGCTGGGATTGGCTCCAGCAGACCCCCGTAGTTAGGATATAGTGGGGTGGATAATGTATGGATGGATATAGGGATTGCCAGGAAATACACTTAAAAGTTAAAAAAAAAATTCCCTACCATTTCTTCTTCAGGCCAAAAAGGTACTCTCCCCGGTTCACACAAGAAGAGAAAAGTACCCACTTTTATTTCTGGGAAGTTGTTCTTTTTGACTTTTTGGTCTCATGAACCCAGGTCTGCTGGAGTCTTGCGGGGAGAGTATTCATGGAGTTGCTGTTCCCCTTTCTGTTTTGTCTCCCATCTTTTTTTTTAACCCTTTTCTTCCTACACAGCCCCTCAATCATCATATCTTTTTAGGCCAAAGGCTTCTAGTTAAATAGAAAAACTCTCATTATTTACAAGAAGCACTGAAAGCTGCAAACAGACAGTGAACACAAAGTACATATTGTGAAGTTTCTAAACTCTTTTGGCACCCCCCCAAATGGCACAAAACACAGAAGAGCGTCCCGAAGCATGATCATCACGTCTGTGGGTGACTATTTATCCATTGCTGGGCAACCGCAGTTGCACAGTACTGCAGTGGCTCACCACCAAAGCAAATCCGAGCCCATCGCAGTCGCGCTATAAGTGGCTGTCGTTAATAGCTGATGCAAGGAGCATCATAAATGCAGGGAACAATTTTACTTGGCCACTAACCTGGCCACGACCATGCCTGACTGTTGTGCCTGTGTATAGGTGAATGGTAGATCCCGCTACAATAAAATAACCACGCTGTTCCTGTTTTAAGCTGAATAAAGGTGGTTTTGTTAAAGTACCAAGACTCAGCCTCGTGTTTTGGGGTAAAAGACATTAACTCATGCATCTCATGGTACCAGGAGTGAGGTCCTTGCACCGATGAATCCCCAAGCACAGCAACCCCCAGAGGAAAATGAGGCTTCAGCAGCTGCTACTGCCCTGGTGCGGCCACAAGATGTGCTGCTGAAGATGGTTCCCTCAGATGACCCTTAGTGTTTCCTATTCCGCTTTTAACATATGGCAAAATTGATACACTGGGACAGGGGAGCCTGGGAAGCTATTTTGGCCCCATTTTTAATTGGAGAAGCCATCCAAGCCATACAAAATCTTCCTCCCAAAAGGTTCAATGATTATGAACTCCTGAAGCAACGGATCCTCCTCCGCAAGGCTGTGAGTCTGGTGACCAAGGGGTGCCAGTTTCATATGTGGCATATTGATCTGGATTGCCCTGTAGGAGGACAGGTCCAGGGCTTAGTGGACCTGAATCAAAGCTGGATCCACAGTGACCCTTTCACATTGTGGTGAAGCTTGCTATCGATGCAGTCCTGTCAGGGACAGACGAAAGCCTTTGTAATTAAATGCTATGAAATGGTGTCCACTTGCTTCTGGATCTGACTAAAAGACAATAGGGTGCACAAGAAATCTGGAAACAACGAGGCAACCCAGGCTTGACCTCGATTTCAATCCAGCCAGCACAGATCTTCAGGGTCGCCAGTGCCATGGGTGTACAACGCTATAGTGTGAGCACCATAGTGCGGACTGAATGCAGCTGCTTTCATTGTCATCAACTAGGACATCTGACTTGGGAGTGCCACCTCCCACCTGCGCAAATAATATCTATCGGTCTGGGCCAGGTATGCTCACAAGTTTCCCCCAAGATATTAAAGGAGGTCAATTTTGAGGTATCTATTACATTGGCCGGACAGGAATTCTCACCGCTGTTGGACTCTAGTAGAGACCTCTGCGTAGTCTGCTGTGACTTGCTCCACCAGACCCCTTATAAGACCACAGACAAAGTGAACTTCTGCAGCGCCCATGGGAACATTAAAACATATAAATTACTTCCTCTGAAATTTAAAGGGAAGAACTTTAAGGTTTTGACTGACGTATCAGACACCTTAAACTGGCCACTCCTAATAGGAAAAAGGGATGCCCTCTTCCCACAGGTCTTGGCCACCTGAAGAGTGCCTTTCCCCGTAGTGGATAGAAAGGAGTTTAGATAATGTCAGTCAAGGAAACAGGTTTGAAATTGAACCGGAGTTGTTCAGCGAGCTGGGGGACGAATCCTCAAGTAAAGACCCAGGACAGCTGGCAAACTTTTCCACGCTGTCACATGCACCAACAGCCTCCCCAGACTGGACACTCAATACAGACTCAGATGAAAATGATTTAGCAGTGGGAGATGAGTGTGATGCTGCAACAGACATGGTAGCAGTGAGAGGCGAGTGCGATTTTGCATCAAACATGGAGGAAGCAGAGACTGCCATCCAGACGGAGTTTGCGTGCCTAAAACAAGCCAATAACAACTTGGATTTTCCATTCAGACAAGCCCATGTCACAAATGACTCTTACTGCCACATTTTTACTTAAGGATGGTTTTCTGTATCGAGTGATTTCTGATTGCATGGGTGATAGACGTATTGAGCAGTTGGTAGTACTAGGTGAGCATAGGGAGAAGGTTTTAAAAATTGCTCAAAATCATGCTTGGGGGTTATCACCTCTGTATGGAAAAGATGAGGGAACACATTTCAAAACACTTTTATTAGGTGAATTGGGCCGGGATGTGGAGCGATTTTGTAAGGCCTATCCCAACTGTCAAATAGTCTCTGCTCAAAGACCCAACGGGTCACCCCTTGTATCGATGCCTATTTAAGACGTGCTCATTGAGAGGGTGGGATTAGATATTGAAGCCCACTTCCCAGGAGTAAAAGTGGCTTTCAGTATATGCTCTTGTTAATCAATTACGCCAGAAGATACCCAGAAGCAGCCATGTTGTGACGGGAAGATTCCTGGACTATTACAGCTCTCTCAAATATGTTCACACATATTGGTATCCCTCGCCAGATCCTCACTAATCAGGGCACACCCTTTATGTCTCACATCATGGAGCAGCTATGCAAAAGTTTCAACATTAAGCAGTTACACTCCACGGTTTACCATCCACAAATGAATGTCTGACTGAACGGTTTAATAAAACCCTAAAACACTTGATGATCCTACCTCTTAGGATACAGTAGTGCCTTCCCTCCTGTTTGCTGTCCAGGAGGCCCCTTTTTGGTCTCCATGGTGCATCGTTGACCTTTCAGTGAATGGTGGACCAGATCCTGCTTTCCCATTCCGTGTACTTATTTGTTTATCTAGATGATGTGCCATTTTCAGTAATGACTGGGAATCTCATCTCTTCCGCATTGGGGCAGTGCTTGACAGTTAATGGCTGATGGGGTTGACAGCCAACCCGAAGAAATGCAAGCTGGGTATGTCAGAAACCCACTATCTGGGATATTCCATGGGGAAGAGTTTGTTCTAGCCTCAAATGGACAAGGTGGGGGAGGTGCTTACATATCCGCGTCTCGAAACACAAAGGCAGGTTTGTGTCTTCCTTGGGCTTGTGGGGAATTACAGGCAGTTCATTCCCAATTTAGCATATAAGGCAGCCTCTCTCACTGACTTGACAAAAGGCAGAAAGAACTGTAGTGTTGTCTGGACTGACACCTGTGAAAGAGCTTTCATAGACCTAAAAGCCTCTTTATCATCGTTCCCAGTTCTGCGCAATACAGTGAACCCTCGTTTATCACGGTTAATCCGTTCCAGACTCTACCGTGATAAATCAATTTTCGCAAAGTAGGATTCTTTATTTATAAATCGAATATTTTCACAGTTAGAGTATAGAAAACCTGTTTACGACCTTCTAAATACATTTTTTAACATTATTAGAGCCCTCTAGACATGAAATAACACCCTTTAGTCACCATTAAACTCATACTATCCAATATATTAGACAAAAATAACAGAAAATAAGACATATTAGACGTTACAAATATCATATTACTAGGCGCACTCGCCTTTTAAGGCGACCAACTTTTATCCTGAATTTTTGTGCGCTCCATGTGTACATCAGGCATGTAAGTGTAGGGAATGAGAACATCAAAGTGCCCATTAATAACATCTCCCGAAAACCTAAGTTTTTTGTATCCCCTCAAGTGCCTGTCCAAAGTCGTACAATGTCAGCCCGAATCTGTACCGCTAAAGATGGAGTTTCATGCACTAAATAAGCTATAGATGAGAATAAGCAAGCACCATCTCCCCTGATATTTACTACGTGGTGAGGCATTTGTACTCCATCAACATTAATTATTTCCAGAGACATAATTTTGTCTATTTTTCCAGGGCATCGCGCACAAAAGCAAGGGAACGATGAGAGCACCAGAACTCTGCTCACATTGCGTCACTTCATACGGACTTTTATCCTCAATTTTTGTGCGCTCCATGTGTACATCAGGCATGCAAGTGTAGGGAATGAGAACATCAAAGTGCCCATTCATAACATCTCCCGAAAACCTATGTTTTTTTTTATCCCCTCAAGTGCCTGTCCAAAGTTGTACAATGTCAGCCCGAATCTGTACCGCTAAAGACGGAGTTTCATGCACTAAATAAGCTATAGATGAGAATAAGCAAGCACAATCTCCCCTGATATTTACTATGTGGTGTGGCATTTGTACTCCATCAACATTAATTATTTCCAGAGACATAATTTTGTCTATTTTTCCAGCGCATCACGCACAAAAGCAAGGGAACGATGAGAGCACCAGAACTCTGCTCACATCGCGTCGCTTCGTACCGCAATCCACAAGTAGTAAGTCTGTAATAAGCGGAATACCGTTACACTTTGCACTCACGGGACGGAAGGACAATCCCGAACGCTTTTATATAGTAGATTATTGTACTGTACATTTAATTGCACACAACCACTAACCTATGAAGGCACGACCTCAGTAGGAGAGTCTTCAGAGGTGGTGCAGTATCTTCAGCAGGTGCGTTGTTGCCTTCAGTGAAGAAGTACTAGGAGTAGGCAGTGGGTGTCTGGGTGCGCGGCTGAAGAACATCTTGATAGGCAGTTGCTGGCTGTCTTTTCATATGCGTGAGGAGGCTTTTGTAGGGTATTGCCATCTTTAATCATATCCAAGAGTTTCACCTTCTCCTGGATAGTAAGCGTCTTCCTCTGGCGCTTAGTTTTATTGTCAGAAGGCTTAGAAAAAGCAGCACGTTTAGGAGCCATCGTAGGGCTTAGATAAAAGTTCTCAGAAAGCGCATGCGTAGTGACGTAAGCGTGTATGAGAAAAAAATTGCGATAGAGTGAAGCCGCGAAAGTCGAAGCGTGATATAGCGAGGGATCACTGTACAGACTTTTTGAAGGAATTTATTCTGCAAAGAGATGCTAGCAGTTTTGGCTTAGAAGCAGTGCTCTCACAATGTTTTGAGCAGGAAGAACACCCCATCACTTTTCTCAGTACAAAGCTGCTAGCCAGGGAGCATACTGTAATTATTCGATCTATTGAAAAGGAGTGATTACCAATTAAATAGGTGGCGGAGGACCTCTGTTACTATCTCTGGGAATGATGGTTTACCCTGGTGACTGATCAAGCCCCACTGCAATGGTTGTACAAACAGAATGATACAAACACACGGCTCACTAGGTGGTCTATTAGTTTGCAGGCTTTTGCTTTTGATGTTCACCACCATCCCAGAGATGCACACACCAATGCCAAGCCCAGCTTGGATGGTTGATTTGTCCACACCAGTGTGGTCAAAGCTGAGGGGAGGAATGTGAGCTTTCTAAACTCTTTTGGGACTCCCCCCAATGGGAAGACACACAGAAGAGTGTCCCGAAGCGCAATTACCTCCTCTGTGGAATTGCCAGGGCTTGTCCATTGCCAGGGCAACCACAGGCTCACAGTGCTGCAGCGGGTCACCGTTGAAGCAAATCCAAGCCGATCATGGTCACAATATAAGCAGTTGTCATTGATGTTTGGGGCCCCCCCCAACGGGTCGACACACAGAATAGCATCCCGAAGCACAATTACCTCATCTGTGGAAGACTTTTTATCCATTGCCGGGGCAACTGCAGGCTCACAGCGGCTCACCACTGAAGCAAATCCGAGCCGATCACGGTAGCTCTATAAGCGGCTATCATTGATGGGTGATACAAGGAAGATTATAAATGCAGGGAACAATATTACTTGACCATTAACCCAGCCATGACCATGCCTGACTGCTGTGTCTGTGTATAGGTGAGTGGTAAATCCCGCTATAATAAATAACTGTGCTGTTCCTGTTTCAAGCTGAATAAAGCTTGCTTTGCTAAAGTGCTGAGACTCAGTCTCGTGTTTTCAGGTGCAAGAGAGTGACTCACGCATCACAATATGACAACTGGTATAACTTAATAACCGGATTAAGATTTCTTCTAGACAACACCTATATGCTGAGGCTTACATGCCCAGGAAAGTGTGGTAGAACTAATAAAGACTACACCCAATGACACTGAATAATTGGTTACATCTCCTTTAGCAGAAATAACTAATAATACACATTCTTGTAGTTACTGATCAACATTTCATAGTGCTGTGGACTAATTTCATCCCATTTATGCTTTCATACAGCAACTCAATGAAATTAGAATGTCTTTAAGTGTGAACTGTATCATGACTCTTAATTGTTATATCACTGAAGTCATCATGAAGCCAGTTTCTTTATTTATTTTTCACCAACATTTTAATAACTACAGTAATATTGTTTATTGTTAAGTCCATTGCTGGTCACATGATCATGGTGTCGCTGTGTATCTGCATGATAGTATTTAGATGGAGATGGGGTATTACCAATGTCCAAGTTTATTGATTAAAAATTAAGAAGCAAATTCTTTTGGTTTCTGTATAATTTAGGAAAGTCTCTCATATAGGTTTTGATGTTTAGTGTAATTATTTTGACATCAATTTTTGACAGACATTTTTGTTTTTGAAAATCAGTTCTTTTTCTGACACCCCGACATTCTAACCTTGAACCTGTTTTCTGATGTATATAGCTTGCTCTTTTTTGTGTCTCCGGATCCTAAATTCTGACAAATTTTAAGTCTATTTTAAGGTAGAGATCATGATGGAGTACACATTACATATAATGCCACAGCATTTTAATTGACATTCAGTCCTGATCTTGACTAGTCTATGCCAGAAATGTTACAATATTTCATTTTCTATCCTGCTAATTTAGACTTGCTTGTGTGTTTCAGTTCATTACAGTGTAGGATGTATGCTTTATTTAAAAAAATTATGTTGCCAAGGCCCTGGCTCAACAAGGCATCCCTAGACATAATGGAATACATGCTGGGAAAAAAAAAATCAAACTTTGACATCCAACTACATTTTGAGAAACCTGAAATAATAAATATTATAGCTTTGTGCCCTCCCCCACCATAATCTATCATTTATGGGGCAGGAGAGAAAGCTTTAGATTCATAAAAAATTTAGATCTCCAGTTTTCAACACATCTTGACATTTTAGGGTTCTCTGATACTGAAACATCAATATCTCGATTATAGGTGTGTGTGTGTGTCAGTCTGTGTGTCACAGTTACTTGAGGATGGTCTGGAGCTAAAATGGCTGGACAGAAAAATACCAAACTTGAAACTTAAGCCTGTTATGAGATGATGATGTGCTGTTTAGTGTTTGCGCCAAATCGTGCAAGAGAAAGAGGCACTCTAGAGGAACACTCAAATACAGTAATTATGCAATTAATTATGAATTCTTCTCATCTTGCTATTGTAATGACCTAATTTATGATCAGAAAGATCAGTATCAGAGTGGTAAATATTTACTGAAATGTTATAGAACTCGGTTCCTAGGGCACAAAGTCTGCTGACGCTCACATTTCAACTTTTTTTCTTTTAGGGAACAGTGGTTTCCACTGTACTGCCCTTTTTTGACACTAGCTGAGAGAACAGAAATGTGCAAATTACTACAGCTACAACACAAAACAGTATGCAGAATGGAACAGCATTTTAGTTACATCTTTAAATCGGTCAAGCCAAAGACAAAATTACCTATTTTTTGGCACTGTGGAGTCACCTAATGGAGAAGGCACTTACAATCGGTCATCATGAAGTACATCTTCACTTCTTACTTTGCCAACTCAGAGCTCTCATATGCATTTCTTGAGCAACACAAGCTGATCCCCTAATGGCAATAGTAAAAAGCACTAGTTGAACATGCTGAAGTGCTCTTTCATCCCAAATATAGTTAAATTCCACAATGTAAAAAGAGAAGCTCATATTAAAAAAAAAATTAAAAATCAGTAATGGGGAAAAAAAAACAGGCATTAAAAGATGTTACAACTAATTGTGATTGTTTTCCCTGCACGGTTGTCATTGCTTTGTCTAGAACTCAAGATGTGATTTGGCTATAACTGGATATTGCATATTGGAACATGATATGCAGTATGCCCTACAAATATTAAGGTGATAAACTTAGCCATTTCCAAAGTAACTTTAGAAACATTGTACTGTATACATAATATATTATTGTGTATATGGTGTACTGCCATGAATACATTCAAAAATAATGAAAACCTGAATAGAATTTCTATCAAAAAAATTCAGCTGTGTTACTGCAAGAATTATGTACAAAATGTACTCAGGATTTATGGGCTTCTGAAAGACATGTGAAAAGATCTTTGGGCCAAACACGAAAAAGCAGCAGCACCAAAAATATTGTCAGATGTACTGAAGAGGTACAGTATATTATTACAACTTCCAGTGTATTCCTTGTCAGTGGTACAAAATGTAATACTGTAATTCCCCTCCACTGAAGTGAGACAAGGCAGTTTACTGTACATGTATACACTGATTATGACTGAAACCCTGGAACACTACTTAGAAAATGTCTGCAGGTACAGAATAGTGACTGCATTCAGGAAATAATGCTCATGACTTGGTAGCAGGGAACCTTTTTAAAAATGTCATTATTTTGATTTGAACAAATGACTAACACATCTCTTTATAGATGAAGTGTTGTGTATATTTAAAGATTGGGAAATGTTATAAAAAGTTCTTAAATTTCATAAATTGGTTATATTATTAAGAAGTATACTGATGTAACATAACCTCCATATTGTAATAACCATAAGGTGTCAACAAACTCATAATTTGAAGTTATGTCACTTTTACATCCTTTGAGATAAGAAAAAAAAAATGTTAACTTTAATAGATTAGGAATACAGCTCAGCATATGAGTCAAATATAACTGGTACAGTCTGACATTCCTGCCAGATGAAAAATTTTGCAAGCAGGAGTCATCTTGATCTAAAAACTATATTACTCACTCAATACTAGTAACAAGGATGAAAATTGTTTCATTTACTGTATGTTCTCAGCATTTTATTTATTTGTACTGTACTTTATTCTCTGATCCAAGTAGAAAAACATCTGTTTTCATAGACTCATACGATTTATTGGTAAAGATATGTCCTGATATAAAGTTAAAGCATAAAATCAAGGCCATATAAGTTATTAAAAATAGTTTAAGACCCCCAAAGGTCATACAAAAGACTAAGTATATTAAATCAAAATAAAAAAATGTTAAAAAAATTGCAGGTTTTCATAAAAAGTTATAGAAAACAGCTCATTTGAAGTTATATTTTCATTTTATACATTCTAGTAAGTTGCCCCCCTACTCGCTTAGCTATATCCTGTAACTAGGAGGTATAAATACACACAGTATGCGATTCTTTCATTACAAGTTTTGCAGTTCTGCACATCCAATGCCTAACATAAACTTTCTCACATATGTATTGTACCTTGATCTAGATTTAATGTACATCGCTTCCAGCAGAATATGATTAATTAAAACTATATCAGAATTTTAGAGGTGGCCAGTGTGTGGAGATTATAAAAGCAAAATCTCAATTAATCATTTTCGTTGAATGGAATTCATTGTAGTCACAAATTCTTGGATACTTGACTTGAATACATAGCATGCTGTAATACCTTATAACTGTCATGTAACCTAACTTAATTTTTAATCTCGTTATTTCTCATGAAGCATCAGTATTGCACACTGCACTAGCCTATACTTTGCTACTGATTGCTCCTTAATTTTGTGGATTGGTCTGGTATCTGCCTAAGAACACTGAATTCAGGTTTTTTGCACATTAGAATTTGGCCTGGGTTATGCCTTTTGCCACTACCTCCAGACTCGCCTTATTTTGTGGGCCAGATTTTAATTGTATCTTTTATTTTCAAATGTATCTTATTCTTAGCCTTATCAACTTTCATGGTTGTTTTATTTGTATTAATTATAGAGCTATGACCTAATTATTGAAGCATATACTGCTGAAGTTACCCAGTGGTACTGTGAGGAAGTTATTTTTTATGTATTATATATATATATATATATTATATACAATACACCAGTTTTATACATATATATTCAAATATTGTATATTGCTATTACAGAAAAAAGTATTTCCTTTAGCCTCAACAAAACATGGTGTAGCTTAGATAACGTGATAAGTTGTGTACTTTAGGTTTCAAACATTCCTACTTGTAGTATCTTTCCACAGTGTACAGGGTGATTAAGTGCTCATTAGATGTATTTCTTATCAATGCCTACATAAGCTGAGGAATCGCTTTATCTAGTTAGAGCAGCAAAAGCAGAGCACAAAGTCCACTTGCTGCTGCTCTTCAACTGAGCTATTAAATACATATACACCTTCCCTTTTCTGAATATCTCCTGAACATTTATTTAAAACTAATCTGTAAGAGTATGAAGTAAGAACTTTAGATGGACAAGTTTTATGATACACAGAGAGCAAAGGATTATTGTTAGCACAAAAGAGCTCTGAGATTACTGAGAAATGAGAAATAGTGATCAAAAAGACAAGGAAGGGCCAGAATACCAGAGACACCAAAACAAGAACAAGTAACAAAGATTGAAAGTCACATTCAGAAGAGGGTTATAACCAAAAACACAAAATTCTGAAGATGGGGCCTACTTGGAAATAAAACTAACTGTTGCTATGAAGACATTAATGGAAATTAACTTTTAAATTAAAAAGAAAAATGTGAAAACAGCATAAATGGAATCTTTGTGATTAAAATCCCTGAAAGAGACAAAAGTCCACATATAAACAAATGTTACTACTGCCATGAGATTTATTTAGACAACTTGGTATTACAGTAAGTCCCTAAGGTTAAAAGGAAATGAAATCAAGACAGTCAATGTGAGGAAAATGATTAATACTACATAGTTTTTGGTAATGGTGAAAGGTTTGGGTTACTGCTTCTAGCGTGAAGCATTTTTTTAAAGGTGGCAACACTTTTTATGTGGTGCTGTCACTTCAAAGTTTTTGTTTCTACCCAATACAAAGCTAATGTTTAAGAAGACATATACCATACTTCTGAGGTACACATTATAGTGTGTCTGTAATGAATTATGCAGAACCTGCCATAATGCCAGATGTTGTGAGGGTGTCTCAGATACAGACTGGCAGAGATGAAGTAATCTGTTAAAGTCAAATTCTCAATATCAGACCATAAGGCCTTTGTCTCACCTCACCTGTACAACCCACTTATACCAAGAGATGTCTGAGAAAGGCACTGTTCATCACTAATATTAATCGGCAAAATTATGTTTTTTTTTCACAAGGAATGTTTGTTTATTTTTCTTGAAAATTTTCTGTGTGGCTGGCAAGGTTATTATAGTTATGCCTTTTTATATTAGTTTTTATTTCTATATTTTTTCAGACCTTACTTGGAAATTCATTTTCCTGCATCATGTATTTTTAATTTTAATTTAGTTTTTAATTCACAAAAACATTTCAGTTTTATTTTTAAATCTATTAGTTTCAGTTTTAGTTTTAGTAATTATGGTATGGTTAAAGAGCTACTATGGAGTTTAGTTTTGTGTTACAATCAGACAGAACTGTACACTTAACAGGTTAGGATATGTGTTTAAAAGCTTACTACACTACATGGTTTACTATTTGGTTTTGTTTTATCTGATAAAAACAAGCATAATCAAAACCAGATACTGAATATGAACAATTTTATACAATTGTAGAATTTTAAAAATATTTTCTATGTCATTTGTGCTGAACAAATGTGCGCTGATTGTTGTCACTTTTTATCTTTTCCTTTTATTACCCAGAATGGGTCAATTTGTAATGAAATACATATTTATAATGAAATATCCTGCTCCAAGACAATGTGCTTATAATGAATGCCTTCGATATTGCATTCAAAAATCTCCCATAGTGGGCTTTTTATTTTCTACCAGCCATATTGATCTCTGATTCTATCTCAGGCACATACTGTTTATAGACAGAATTTTGCCACCTAGAGGCTTGAAAAGATATCAAAAATCAGAAAATAGGTTCTATTGAGTTTTAACAGTTGTGATCATGAAAATCATGGGGGCTTAGGAAGAACAGGGCTCTCAGGCTTAAATCAGTGTGCAGATCCCACTGGCTGTATTGAGGGAAACAAAGAAAAACAAGCAATTAATGTAAAGGTTAGGGGCTGTGAGACTTGACTAGCCCATGCATAAGAACGGTAAACCCTTAATGAGCAGAGTAAGAGTAGGTAATAGGAGTATGGACAGCCGCAAAATGACAGAAACAGCATCTGAGATTAGGAACAATATATACATTACATATCTAAACCTGTTTATTCAGGGCAGGATGGCAGGAAACCCTGAGCCTACCCCAGCAGGTTTGGATTTAAGGCAGGAAAAATCCCTGCTATGCAATATGTATGATATGACTGATGTTAAGAACAAAAAGAATATGATATTTCCACTATTTTGAGAGAGAGAGAAATTGAAAAAAAGAGGGACAAATAATTTAAAACATAAGTCTACTACTGGATTATTCTCCCAATATCAGGTATTTTGAGCTGTGAATATAAACTAAAAAAGATAAATTAATAAATACAGAATAAATACAATAACATATTAGTATGTTTAGATTTTCACCAGTTGGCTGACTCTCTTCACCTACCTCCCTGTAGTTTAGTAGAGACATTGCCAACTCAGGAATTTTACAAGGATTGTATCGCTTCATTGATAAACAGCGCTTTTAAAGCAAAAGTGATTGGTCAGCAACAATATGCTGATCTTGTATAATGACCTAGTCAATCTCTCGATCAGTGCCATTTAATTTTCAGAAAGGATTTCTCTGGTGCGAAATGGCAGGTGAATTATTGTCAACAAAACGTAGGCACCTGAGAAATAAACTGAATTGTCACTTACTTGTGATTTTTCTATCCATATGGTAAAACCTTTGTTGACCAGCATATTCTGATTTCAGATGTTTGAATTACATTTTTATTTCACATGATTTACGTGCTCATAGTCAGCTTGCTCTGTCACTGCAAATGCTGTGTGAACACCCACCCTCTGTCACCAGCCACCGTTCACTGAATGAATATATGTGAGCAGCTTGTGTTGGATGACTTGCTGTTTTGGAGTAAAAATTTACAAGGGTTAAAGGCTAATGGTAAGAATATTCATTCAAAAACTAAAAATATTTTTAGAATACTATGTTATTTCAGTTAGTCTTTCCAGCTACTTTAATAGTTTTGTTTAGTTTTAGTTTTTCATTTTGGCTTTGTTAATTATTTTATTTCAATTTATGAAAATATTTTTTTAATAATAGTTTCCGTTTTGATTTTACTTTTCATTAACTATAATAACCTTGGTGGCTGGCATAGATGAACATTTTTCCCCACTGCCTCATGATGCTTTTCAAGATTAGCATGATATTGCAAAGTTGTAGCTGTTATGAACTAGAGAGTCCCCAAGCACACAAAGTCCTGAAAATTACTCAAAATTCGAAAGTTGAAAACCTGGCCATTCAGACAATGTGCAAATGTAGAATCTTAATATATTTATATTTACAAAAATGCTCTGTGGCACAAAATAAGCCCAGAGGAGCACAAGAAGAAAGGCACAGAAGGCAATACCTTCAAAATAGGCAATACTAATAGCAAACACAGTCCCAATATAAAATCCAAGAATGGTAAAAATAAAGAGCATTGAGATTAAAAATCCAGTACATTATAATAAGCATAGTAATCACAAAAACAATCACCAATGCTAGTGCATTCACAATGAACCATAAGGAACTACGGATGTTCCTCAGCCTTTATAAGAACTGAGGGCATCTCCTCAATGGTGATTAGAAGATGCCACTCCCTACTGGAGGACAACCCACAAAATGCACAGAATATAAAATAAAATACATAGATATGGAGAAAGTACATGACCAATAATATTAACATACACAGCAAAATAAAAGATGAACAAGACAGACATTAAAATGGCATTTAAACCAGAGCCGGGGGAGGATCCATGGCTGAAATACAACAGTTGCAGCTATCAGCAGAACTTTCATGCATGCATACTGTAAGATCACTGCCAATTCATTTGCACATTGTGAGACCTTTTGAGACCCTCCCCCAATGGGAAGACCTGCAGAAGCACCACTGTCTCATCTGTTAAGTGTTGCTTGTCCGTCGCCAAGGCAACCGCAGGTTTGCAGCACCACAGAAGCAACTACAAATTGACCACTTCCATGCCTGATGGGTGATACAGAGAAATTTGCTGTGTCTGTGTTTAACAGAATAGTAGATCCCGCTACAATAATCAACCTTGCTGTTCCTGTTTTGAGATGAATAAAGCTGGTTTTGCTAAAGTACTGAGGCTCCATCTGAATTTCCACCATAAATTGTAGTATCTTTATTTGAGGAGTATATGAGTATGGTGGCTCCAAAGGGCAAAACACAAAAACAAATAAAAGAGTGTGAAATTAACATTAACAACTAAGAGCATAAAATTAACAAAAACTGAGAATGTCAAATTAAGAATAAAAAGGGAGAGTGTGAAGATAATATTAAAATATGAGAAAATAATATTAACAAAAATTTAGAGCGTGAAATAAGCAAAAGAAGAAATTCAGGGCATAAAATTAACAATACAAATCCAGAATGTGAAATTAACATTAAAAAGTGAGAACATGAAATTAACAAAAAGTGAGAGTGTGATATTAATATTACAAATACGAGTGTAAAAAGTAAGAGCACAGAAATATCATTAAAAGTAAGAGTGAGAATTTAAAATTAAAATCTTGGATTGTGAAATCAACGAAATCTGAAAGCTTAAAATAAGCAAGAACGGAAATAAACTTCACAACAGAAATAGCATTTTGAAAACAGAAATAACATGCATATTCGGAATTTACTGGAGACCCGCATACTGTGCCTGGAATTTACCCGTGAAGTGCATTGTTGAAGCTATATGAACAAGGACAGAGTCACTGATTCTAAAAAAAAAATCAAATCATCAATATGTTGAAATTATACAGATAATTGGACTATGAATACTTCGTTTCACCACCACTGTTTTCCACGGTGTGTGCCTATCAAAGCAGCAGATAAATCAAGCCTTAAAGAAGTTCTCCCTCTCCCCCTCATCAGAAAATACAGTAGACCCTGTGAAATTATAATAATGAAAGATTTATTACTATTTACAATATGCTTTTTTTCTTGATGGAAGACAAAATGTGAAACATATGCAATGATACATGGGAAACAAAAAGAAATTCCAGTTGAGTGTCAACGAGCCAGTCCCATGCAGCTGCTAGTTTGTGGCCATTTGTTGTATTTTGTTTATGGTATTCTTTCTGTCTGCATATGCTGTTGTTTGAAGCTGATTGGCACAGTGGTTAGCATTGCTTTCTCACAGCACATATTTTTTGGCCACAATAATCAGGTCAGCATACTGTTGTTGGCATATGCTTCCCTACCCCTCAGGGACACTTAAGACTATTGCATCATTATAATCCATTCAAAATTGATCAATTCTTCCATATCCATTGAGTTCAATGCATTTTGTGCAGTGTGATGAAGTTCCTTAAAATTTTAGTGATTTTCATCATCATATTTATCACCTCAGTCTCGAAATTTTCAATGAGTAAATTGTTTGTCCAAAAGTTCCAACTGTGATGGTGGGTCAGCTACTTGCTCCCTCTTCGATTTTGGGAGCCTCTTGAACCCAACACAGTTGATACTCATTACCGGGATGAGCTGCACAGATGAGGACAATCACACCAAGCAAGGGGATGGTGAAAAGTGCTCAGTGCTTTTATTAAAATAAATCTTTGAAAACTGCAGTGTTCCTTTTACAATAAATAAACCATAAAAACAAAGTTTAGGTGTTGATTAAAATGCAAATAAAACAAGGTTGAAACTCAGGCAGGAAACCATCTTTAATTCCAATGAGCCTTGGTGCCCCTTTAAAAATCTGACTCCTCTTCGGCTTGCCCTCTTCAGACCTTGTGGTCTAAGGAGAAGTCCACCAGTAGGCATAGACAACCTTCTTCTCCTGGTCTATGTTCCTGCTGCCAGTCCTATGGCGTATGCGGGGAGCCATCATTCCCTGTTCTTATAGTGTGCCAATCCCTTTGCTCTTTGCAACAAGAGCCACACTCCTGAGCCTAGTGGTCGCTTCTGCTACTTAGATGTTCAACAGGAGGGACTCCAGATCCTTTTCCTGAGTACCAGTCACATGCTCCTTCCTGGGACTCCACACCCGTCCACCTGCTTCCTCTCATTACAACTGCTCACTCTCTTACGCTCCTGCCTCTCTTCTTCTTTCCTTTACCCTCCCTTCACCTTCTTTTCTTTTCCTTTATTCCACCCTCACACACATACTTTCCTTTTTAAAACGAGGACGTGACATAGCTGCAACAATCAGCAGCACCTGGGCAAACCTGCACCTGTGCACAGCCATCTTCTCCCACATCGTCCACAATACTATGCTCCTCATACAAAGACACAAGTGTGGAGATTATTTATTTAAAAGATTTTAACACACCAATAAGCATAAAAAATATGAAAATATACTGTACCATACCACAAGACTCACAAAGCTTTATCCCCAAACCACTAAGCTGCAGGTTCATACACTTATTTGATTGAGTTTCTGAAGCTGTAAATAACTTGCTTGTAATTATGGTCAAACCAAAAGCACCTATTCTACTAATATGAGACTAGATAAACATAAGCAAATTCTTTAAATTGAGAAGATGTTGAGAAAATCAGTATGGACCACTTCTTGCAGACATAACCTAAGAATGGACAGTGAAGCAAAGGGTTCAATGTAGCAAAACAACTTGATGTAAACTAAGCTTTAGCAAAAGTGCAGCACAGAGATCTCAAGGTTGCAATGGATAACCAGTAGAAAGTGAAGATATACAGTACTTTTTAACTATAGGTTAAAAAAGGGGACTATTGTGGTAATCAGTATTACAAAATAAGTGAGAATTCTCCTGCTCCAAACATATTTCTGTAATGATTCATAATTTTGGGAGGACCAGTGTTAAGATAGAAGAAATCATCCACAAGTTTATGTATTCTCTTGGCAGTCAAACATGTAGGTGGATGATGGCATTGTATTGATGTAGGGTGTAGTGTAAAAAAAACAAATTCCTGAAGGTAATAGGGGGTTACCTTGCACTGTTCTGGTTTGTTTTAACATAGTGTAGGGCCCAGTACATATTAATGTCTTAAAAAAATGTGTTGATGGTAATACTCAACTTCTCATAGCCACAAATAACAAATAACATGAAAAAGGAGCTGGTGCTGTTGTTTGAAATCTCTGACATCACACTGGTGTGATGAACCTTAATTTTGTCAGGACCAGGATATCAGGATATGAAAAATAACCCATATGTCCATTTATGTATCCTGCTGGCCACCAAAAACGCAGGCTGATGATGGCAGTGTATTGACGTTAGGTGTAGCGTTATGGTACTCACTCGGTCTCTTCCCAAGAGTACAACAACTTTAGAGTACTACAGGATAACTGAATATCAGATCAGTTTCTTCAAGGAGGAAGTCTGACTGTCAGTGAATGGCCAATTTCAGCAAGATAGTTATCTATGTAAATAAAATAGGAACGTTCTGATATGGACCCATAAATATGAAAGTGAAATTGGCGCAATAGAGTAGTTTCAGATCTTAATTTTATGAGAAAGAAAATTGGAAAAAACTTAATATACCTAAAAAAGTGGACACTCAGTGTTTAGAATATAAAAACCCTCTTTCATGGTTCATGTAAATGTACAATTACAACAATAAGGTCTAGATGTGTGATTCCCATTCATTTATTTTATTTTTTATTTCATATTTTTAAATTTTAAAATTAACATGTTGGACATACGTGTACAGTGTATATTATGACTGAACACGTTAACCTTTTAAATGACTTTCCACGCTTAGAACAACACATTATCAAGGATACCTTAAGTATACATAATGGTGCATGTACTAACAAATACAGCCCACAGAGGAAAAAAAAGAAGTACTCCTCTCACCACTTACAGTACCTCTCTTTCTCCTGGCGTCTTCAAGCTAGTGAGCCTTTGACCCAAATCTGTTCCAATTCTGAATTTAACAAGCTTGTGTTAGTGAGGAGATGACTGACTTTCCTCTTGGAGTTTCTCCTAGCCAAGGCCTAGAATCATTTCTATATAACAGTCCTAATTTCTCTACAGAGACACAGAGGTGGTACTCCCTCTACTGGCTCTGGGTACACCCTGCACTTCTAAGACTGTAATAGCTATTAAAAGGCATCCCAATGCTTTACACAGACAACTCTATGTTGCTGCCTTGTGCAGGATTGAACACTTCAAAGTTCACCCTGTCAAGCAGGGGGACTAACCAGCCCACTGTGGAATCTCTCACTACCTAAGCAAAAATTAGTCTCCTCTGGAAACTTAGGGAATTTTACATGTTTCCAAGCAAACCACAACTTTGTTTATGTTGGTGTTCTTGTCTGTGGTACTTCATGGACACCCAGGTTTACTTCGTTCCAGTAGCTACTTCCTTTCTCATGCATGTGCATGAACTTTCAGGCATGCTTGTGCCATTTTTCTTCTGAGGACTGACCATAGAGTTTTCTTTACTCTCTACTCTGGCATCCTGTTGCTAGCCCCACAACCCTTTACAATACAAATATATGAAGATTTAAAGTCTGTATTTAATGATATTTATTGATGAACGGCCAAACTTGGGAGTCTATTTCTTTTTATATTTAAGATCTTAAAAAGTATTTAAAGATGATACAAAGGCAAGAATCTCAGTGAATGATGTTAACACTAGAATCCCTGAAGCATGTGAAATTTTTCATTGTCCTGGACATTACTTTTCTCACAGCTCCTTATCACCATGTTAAAAGCAGTTTTGTTGTGCAAATGTGTCAATTAGCAGGAGTCAGCCTGGACTAATCCATCCTCCATTCAGCCAGCTGAAGTTATCCAAAATCAAAACTCTCACAACCTTAGTCTGTGTTGATGCTTTTATTTGACAATTATATATTTAACTGATATATTGTTATTTGAAATACATACATTTTGTGTGTGTTTCGTGTCAACAATGATCTCTGTAAATGCAGGGTGGCATAAATTACATAAGCAACAAAAGTTCTTCACATAGCTAAAACAAAAATTTATTTCATGTTACAGTAATAACGACATAAAACCCAGCTTTAGGGGATATACAAACCAGTGTGTTTCTTCATGCCGGTCTTTATCCCAGATAAATGTGGAGGGTTAAGTCAGGAAGGACATCCAGTGTAAAATTTTGCCAAATCAATATGCGGACAACGATACAAATTTCCAAACCGGATCAGTTGAGCCCCGGGTTAACAGCGACCGCCACCAGTACTGTTAGCCAACAGGGTGCTGGCGGAAATTGGGCTACTATTGGCTGAAGAAGAAGAAGGAGAAGAAGAAGATGGGGAGATGTGTCCGGAGGCAGGAGGAGAGGAGGAAGGTAAAGAGAGTGGAACTGAGGGTAGGAACTTTGAATGTTGGCAGTATGACTGGTAAGGGGAGAGAGTTAGCCGATATGATGGAGAGAAGAAAGGTTGATATATTGTGCGTTCAAGAGGCTAAATGGAAGGGGAGTAAGGCCAGGTGGATCGGAAGTGGATTCAATTTGTTCTATCATGGTGTGGATAGGAGGAGAAATGGAGTAGGGGTTATTCTGAAGGAACAGTATGTCAGGAATGTTTTGGAAGTGAAAACAGTGTCAGACAGAGTAATGATTATGAAGCTGGAAATTGGAGGTGTAATGGTGAATGTTGTTAGTGCATATGCCCCACAAGTTGGGTGTGCAATGGATGAGAAAGAAGACTTTTGGAGTGAGTTGGATGAAGTGATGAACAGTGTACCCAAGGGACAGAAAGTGGTGATTGGAGTGGATTTCAATGGACATGTTGGTGAAGGGAACAGAGGAGACGAGGAGGTGATGGGTAGGTATGATGTCAAGGAGAGGAATGAAGAAGGTCAGAGGATAGTGGATTTTGCCAAAAGGATGGACATGGCTGTGGTGAATACATATTTTAAGAAGAGGAACATCGGGTGATGTACAAGAGTGGAGCAAAATGCACACAGGTAGATTACATCCTATGCAGAAGAGTCAATCTGAAGGAGATTGAAGACTGCAAAGTGGTGGCAGGGGAAGTGTAGTTAAGCAGCATAGGATGGTGGTCTGTAGGATGACATTGGAGATCAAGAAGAGGAAGAGAGTGAGGGCAGAGTCAAGGATCAAATGGTGGAAGTTGAAAAAGGAAGACTGCAAGGTTGAGTTTAGGGAGAAGGTGAGACAAGCACTGGGTGATAGTGAAGAATTACCAGACAGTTGGGAAACTACAGCAGATGTAGTAAGGGTGACAGCAAGAAGGGTGCTTGGTGTGACATCTGGAAAGAAAAGGAAAAGAGGAGGAAAAGGAAACCTGGTGGTGGAATGAGGAAATACAGGAGAGTATACAGAGGAAGAGGATGACAAAGAAGAAGTGGGATAGTCAGAGAGATGCAGAAAGTAGACAAGAGTACAAGGAGATAAGGCGCAAGGTGAAGAGAGAGGTGGCGAAGGCTAAAGAAAAAGTGTATGATGAGTTGTATGAGAGGTTGGACACTAAGGAGGGAGAAAAGGACCTTTACCGATTGGCTAGACAGAGGGACCGAGCTGGGAAGGATGTACAGCATGTTAGGGTAATAAAGGATAAATATGGAAACATACTCACAAATGAAGAGAGTGTCTTAAGCAGATGGAAAGAGTACTTTGAAAGGCTTATGAATGAAGAGAATGAGAGAGAGAAGAGGTTGGATGATGTGGAGATAGTGAATCAGGAAGTGCAACGGATTAGCAAGGAGGAAGTAAGGACAGCTATGAAGTGGTCCAGATGACATACCTGTGGAAGCATGGAGGTGTTTAGGAGAGATGGCAGTGGAGCTTTTAACCAGATTGTTTAATGGAATCTTGGAAAGTGAGAGGATGTCTGAGGAGTGAAGAAAAAGTGTAATGGTGCCGATATTTAAGAATAAGGGGGATGTGCAGAACTGTAGTAACTACAAGGGGATACAAATGATGAGCCACAGCATGAAGTTATAGGAAAGAGTAGTGGAAGCTAGGTTAAGAAGTGAGGTGATGGTTAGTGAGCAGCAGTATGGTTTCATGCCAAGAAAGAGCACCACAGATGCAATGTTTGCTCTGAGGGTGTTGATGGAGAAATATAGAGAAGGCCAGATGGAGTTGCATTGCGTCTTTGTGGACCTGGAGAAAGCATATGACAGAGTGCCTCGAGAGGAGCTGTGGTATTGTATGAGGAAGTCGGGAGTGGCAGAGAAGTATGTAAGAGTTGTACAGGATATGTACGAGGGAAGTGTGACTGTGGTGAAGTCTGTGGTAGGAGCGACGGATGCATTCAAGGTGGAGGTGGGATTACATCAGGGATCGGCTCTGAGCCCATTCTTATTTGCAATGGTGATGGACAGGTTGACAGACGAAATTAGTCATTAGTCCCCGTGGACTATGATGTTTGCTGATGACATTGTGATCTGTAGCGATAATAGTGAGCAGGTTGAGGAGAGGTGGAGATATGCTCTAGAGAGGAGAGGAATGAAGGTCAGTAGGAACAAGACAGAATACATGTATGTAAATGAGAGGGGGGTCAGTGGAATGGTGAGGATGCAAGGAGCAGAGTTGATGAAGGTGGATGAGTTTAACCTTGTCTAAACCTTGTGCTTGGGTTTAGGGGGACATGGCATCACAGTAGCAGACAGCTCTATTTAAAGTTGGAACAGAGAGTTGATTCCCATCCCCAAGCCAGGCGAGTCTAAGAATAATAGAACAAGAGTTGGAGTGTGGGACATATCTGTGGATCTACAACATTAGGACTGGATCACCCAAAAACTATTCCATGATAAAATAGACTATATACTGTATATATTTTTTTCACTTTTGGGTACAATAAATACATTGTGTTTTATGTTTTACTAGAAAAATGTGTATCCTTTTTATTTTAGCTATGGGCAA